>NC_140990.1:201481131-201845470 GCF_052327205.1 Somniosus microcephalus | reverse complement strand
AAAGAGAAAAGAGATAGAGAAAATAAAAAGAGAGAAAAAAGAAAAAGAGTAGAAAAAAGATAAAAAGAGAGATAAAAAGAAAAGAAGATAGAAAAAGAAAATATAGAGAAAAAGAAAAGAGATAAAAAAGAAAAATAGAGAAAAAGAAAATATAGAGAAAAAGAAAAAAGATAGATAAAAAAGAAAGAAGATATAGAAAAAAGAAAAGATATAGAAAAAGAAAAATATAGAAAAAAGAAAAGATAGAGAAAAATAAGAGATAGATAAGAGAGAGAAAAATAAGAGATATAAAAGAGAAAGAGAGATAGAAAAAGAAAAAGAGTAGAAAAATAAAGAAGAGATAAAATAAGAAAAAGAGAGAAAAAGATTAAAAAGAGAGAAAATAAAAAGAGAGAAAAAAGAAAATAGAGAAAAAGAAAAATAGATAAAATAGAAAAGATAGAAAAAGATAAAAAGAGTAGAAAAAGAAAAATATAGAAAAAAGAGAAAATAGAGAAAAAATTAAAAAGAAGAAAAAAATAGAAAAGAGAGTGAAAAAATAGAAATAGAGAAAAAAGAAAAAATATATAAAAAGAATAAAATAGAAATAGAAAAAAATAGAAACAAAGAGTAAAAGAAAGAGAAATAAATATTATAAAAGAAGAAAAAGAAAGAAAAATAGATAAAAATATAGAAAAATAAGAAAAATATAAGAAAAATATAAAAAAAATAGAAAAGATATAAAAAAGATAACCAAAGAGAAAATATAAAAAAAGAAAACAATAAGAAAGAAAGAAAAAATATAAGAATAATAGCAAAATAAAAAAGAGAAAAGAAGAAAACAAAAGAGAAAAAATAAGAAAATAAAAATAAAAAGATAAAAAATATAAACAGAAAAGCAACTATAAACAGAATAAAAAATAGAAAAGATATAAAAAAATAAAAATCAAATAATAAAGCCGATAGAAAATAGTAAAAATAAAAAGAAATAAGAACAGAGAAAACTAATAGAAACAGATAAAAAATAAGACTACAATACTATCAAAAGATATAGAAAGAAAATAAAAAGACAAAAGCATATCCCCTCCCCCTCTCCCTCTCTCTCTCCCCCCTCTCTCTCATCCTTTATTCATTTCTAAGATCACACCACAAAATATTCTGAGACCACAATCATAATTTTTTTGAATTGCCATTAATGTAATGCACATTTCCTGGAATAGTTATAGTTTGTAACTTTGCATATTTGTATATAATGTTATAAATACAGTTAAATTGTTTTATTGGAAAATGAGGCCCTGAGTTATGAATGGTAATTTTTTTCTGAAAGTATGAAAACAGCTTAATAAAATTTTAATTTATTGAATGGGACATTTAACACAAACTTAGAATTTATAATTCAACAAAATATTTCATTGAATTTTCAGAAACAGAAAAATGGGGAAAAGCAAAGCAGAAAATGTGTATAGAATAATAGATTTTTATAGAAGGATGTAAAATATTGCAATAAAGATTAGCACTGTGCAAATAAATTCAGTAATCCAAAGATTCAAAGTCCCTTTTCATTATCGTGACTATTTATAGACTTCTGCCTATTTTTCTGTCATAATTCCTATGATTTGGCTCTGCCCAGGATTAGTGGTCTCCCCAAACGAGAAGTAGAGTATTAGACACTTGTGCACTTCTGAAGCCACAGCATCTTTCATGTTACAGAAACTAACCCGTGTCCTTGTAAACTGGTCCTCTTGATCTTGTAGTCTGAGAAATTCTAAAGTTACCACATAGTTATAATTTCCTGATAGCAGTTGGCATATTTAATTTCCTGACTTTTCCAACTGTAAGAGAACAGTCTTTTTCAGCTCGCATGTTTCATAAGTACAGTTATTCTGAATCTGTAACATGTTCACATTCTCCTGAAACTTAATCTTGGAAATACACAATTTGATAAAACTCCTTAAACTGTTTCCCAAAAGTGTCTCTCTTACATATTGGGCCAGAATTTGCGGTGGTTGTGACGATGCACTTTGAGTATGCCGTCATAGTGCCCTTTGAAATGGACCGCAAGTTCGGGATTTCTGCATGCGCTAAATCCCGAACTTGCGATCTGTCAAGTTACGACTTGACGGATCATCCGCTCCGCTTTGGAACTCCTCATTGCTGGCGCAAAGTTGGGCCAACTGCCCAGCAATTACGTATGAAAATTTTATGGCTGATGCAAACAGAAACAGGGCCTGTTTGCATCAGTGTAAGGGGATACCTCAAAAGATCCAAAGCATAGTTCGGCATGTCTTTAGCTTATTTAGAAATTGTTAGTTTGTTTTATCTACACATTTTATTGAAATCCTGATGTCGACGCTTGGTGCTGTCATTGTGCCAGTTTTTTTGTGTGGGGCAATCTGAATTCAACTGATACTAAATCCCAAATAAAGATCAAAATGTTAAACCTAATTATATATTTATACCTTATTTCCTGACATTGAAGCTTTTAAAGACACCGTACGATTCTGTTGTTATTAACCATGCCGGTTCCGTGAGTGGATTCGGCGGGTTTGCACCCTCCTTTCTCCTCTGTCGCCTTATTCCCCCTTGTATTAGTTATCACGTCCAACTTAACACTAACTTTATTCCCCTGTGTACCAGTTATCATATCCCATTGAACAATTAACTGTAAAAGCCTGATGGTGGTTTCCACATATCTGTCAAGAGGAAACGTAGTACTTTCACTGATTGGAGCACCAGGCCCACGTGATCGCAGGTACACTTCTGCACACGCTATGCACCTGGGACCCTTGGGCCAATACGCTGCCCTCGAGTACGCAGTGTCAAAGAGCACATTTGCAAAGGAGGGTCCCCATCAGGTACGTTCATATTCTTTTCGGATGCTGGCAGCGTACTCCGTAGGTATGCTGCCGACCACAAAATCTGTCCCATAATGTTTAAAACGGAAATAGCTGAATCATTTCTCCTTTGATCAGCACTAGTTTAGTATTCACTCTGAAGACCAGGGAAATAGTTACGTAAGGAAGCCACTTACTTGGCATCCAGTATATATTTTTTGTACCAATGTTTGGGTTTTTATCCTTCCATGGGAAAAGTTGGGAAGCAAAATTAAACATTAGCTTGTGACTTCTTGTAATTGCAAGTGGGCAAACTTCATTAAAAAATGTAGCAGAAATACAATGGAATATGTCACTATCATTGAAGTTGTTCATGTGTGTGAAGGAAGTAATTTTTCCCTGTAGGGAAAGAGGCGGCTTTCAGATGAAAACTAAATCAGATTCCAACCTTTTATGGTGATTTTCATGTGGATTGACAATTGATAATTCCCCTGTTCCTTACCTGCCAGAACCAATGCATACATCACATTGTGAGGAGTTCAGTGAAAAGTAAAAGAAAATACGGTTAACTGCACATGCATAAGCAAGTCATTTGAAAACCGTATGAGATATCAGTCAGAGAATCCCTTAATGTAGCTTTAACTTTAATGTGTGGCTAAGGATATTTTACTGTCTTATACCTTTGTACATAAATTGCCCCAAAGTCATTTATATTAATGTGCTGCTCATGCAGTTGCATATGTAGAATTGTTTTGCAGAAGAGTGCAATTACCTCACCATTTCTCCCAGTGGAACATGCATCAACAATGTTTTGTTGGTTCCCACAGGAGGAGCACTGGAGCAGGCAATATATGAACATAACTGACATTCATAATTATGTCATTAACCTAAATAAATGTGAGGGCAGCCAACACCATTCCCCTTTTCAAAAATCTAATCAAATACCAGTAAGAAATGAAAATAAGCCACATGTAAATGTCAAAGCTCAGAGGTTGGGCCATCTGTGAAGGAAATTATACTGGCCAAAACATCAAGTAATGGTTAGTCTGCTAAAGAGAAAGTTAGATTACAGCAGGTTTTTAATGGGTTAGCTTGCCCACTATACTTTCTCTCATTTTAATCACATTAAATTTCAATTAACTTGTGGCTTGCAAGTAGATTTTACTCTGGTGAACTCCAGTGATCTGATGAGATATTGTTCCCATTTATGCTGTAGCTTTCGCTGTTGTCTTATAATTATTTGGAGCTTGAAACTGCTCTCTATTGAGAGTTTAATCTTAAAGCTCCTCGTAGTTCTATAGTGCATGAAGCAGTTAAGGAACCATTCTGTCAATACCAGGCACTTCCTTCAGTCAACATGTTAAAACTTTAATAATAACAGAAAATGCTGGAAATACTCGGCAGGCCAAGCAGCATCTGTGGAGAGAGAAATAGAGTTAACGTTTCAGGTCGATGACCTTTTGTCAGAATTGAAAAAAGTTAGAGATATAATGGGTTTTAAGTAAGTGCAGAGGCAGGGAATGGGAAGAGGAAAGAATAAATGGGAAGATCTGTGATAGGGTGGAAGGCAGGAGAGATTAAATGACAAAAGGGATGATGGTGTGAGGCAAAAGGAGATGGTAATGGGATAAGTAAAGAAACAAAAGATGAGTCTAGAAGAGGTGTAAATGGGAATAGCAGAATCATCAGCAGCTGCCATCCGAAAAATGAGGGCAGAGGTTTTGATCTGAAATTGTTAAACTCAGTATTGAGTCCGGAAGGCTATAAAGTGTCTAATCGAAAGATGAGGTGCTGTTCCTCGAGCTTGCTTTGAGCAACGTTGGAACATGTCAAAATGGATGATTTAATTTTTTTAAGTGAACTATGATATGACCTGTGATTTTTATGATGCATTCGGAAGATCACAAGATAAATGTAGACGTGGAAGGCATGCAGCTCATTTTGGTTCATTCATTGATAGAGCAACAATTTCTTCCCAACCCACCCCCACTCCCTCTCCCTGCATCCAACTTAAATTCTGAGGAGGCATTTCTTAAATAATTCCTGGGATTTTGCCTTGGTTACTTTTTCCTGAGAGCCCATTGCATGAACACTCTATGTGAAGAAGTGCACCTGAAATCAGTCCTAAATTTACCATTAACTAGTTTGAACCTGTGTCTCTTTGTTCTACTCTTGTAGTTTAGTTTTCAGGATTACTTTTTCCATACTGTTTATTACCATATATTTTTATAAGGTTACTTTTTAGTTGTCTCCTTCTGAGGCTGTAAAGCTCAAGTTTCTCGAGCCTTTCCTCATCTCAGTAATCTGTTGCTACAGATCAGCCTTGTGGCCCTTTCTGAACTGCCTCCAATGCATGAATATCATTCATGTCTCAGTGACTAGAACTGGACACAGTACCTGGGGTGTGGGGTGACCAGAGAACTATATCGTTTGAGTATGACTTCCTCCAATTTGTGCTGTACTATTGTGCTGCACTCTTTGCCTATGTAGATCAGCATTATATTTGGTACGTTGACTGCTTCCCTATAGTGGTTGGACATTTGAACACCAAGTTTAAGAGGGCCCTAGATCTATTTCTATTTATTTCAACATTCGTAGAGTATGTTGTGTTGTCTTGATTTCTTGAGCTGCCTCCTCAGAATTGACTGCCTCTTCTAATGTGGTGTCATCTGAAAACTTAACCATTTTGCATTGAGTTTCTGAACTCAAGTCATTCATGAAATCAAACATTAGTGGTCCCAATGCTGATTTCTGGGGCAGTGTATTTAGTACTCCCTTTCCCTCCCCAGTCCTGATATTTTTTCTAACGAGTACCCACTGTTTTCTACTAATCTGACACTTTCTTATCCATTTCCAAGGTTTATCCTAAATTGCCACAGCTTTGCGTTTAAACTAGTATTCTTTCATACAGCACTTTGTTAAATGTATTTTGCAAAACAAGGTACAGCATTTCATAATGATTGTTGCAGTCCACTTGGGATGTCACCTTGTCAGAAATAGTCAAAGTTAGTCACGCAGAATCTGAATCTGTATTTATTGCTTTTAACTAGATTGTTATTGTAAAGATAATCCTCAAACTTACTCCTTTATACCCAATTACATTGTTTTATACAGTATTGAAGTAAGATTAATGGGACTGTAGTTCCCTGCATTTGTTTTGTTGAAAAGGGGAACTGTGTTGGCCTGTTTCCAGTTTACTGGTAATTCACCACACCAGTGTTGAACAGTTCCCTTATAATGACCGTCAATGTCTCTCAAATCTCATCTCGAGTCTCTCTCAGCACTTTGGGATAAATACCATTCATTCCTCGAGGTTTATTTTAGCTTATCTAGGACTTCTATCTTCCTTGTATAGAAATCCTTAATTCTCCTTGGGTTATTGCTACTTCGGGAAGGCATTGTTGCTCTTGCCTTCTCTTGTGAATACTAGAAGGAACTAATTATTCAGAATGTTAACTATATTCTCCTCATCCTCTGTTTCAGCCCTGTTTGTATTGTTAATGGTTCTCGACTCTTCTTTGACTGCTGTCATACTGTTGAAGTATTGAAAGAATCTCTTGCTATTATGTTTTGCATGTGCAGGTTCTTTTTTTCTAAATCTCTTTACCCAGTTAACTAGCTGCTGAATGTGCTTCTAAATTTTCCTATATTCATCTGAATAAACCCCTTCTATTTTGTCTGTGCAGGATTTGTAGAGACAATTTGTCGTCTTAAATTTGCTTCTGATTAATTTGTTACAGTCCATTCTTGTTAATTCTAAGTCACTTTTGGCATTTCTTGCAAATTATCCCGTAGTATGAATTAAGCAATTTTAATAAAACAGCATATGGGACTTTTTTTGTATACAATTTCAATTCAAATTAAGTTTTATTTATGCAACTTTGAATTGAGTGGAGTAGACAATTTAAGGTCATGCCTGCTTAGTCTACTCTTGCTGATCCTAGGTATGTATTTATCCTGTACTAGCAGGGGGGGCCGGCGTTGCCAGGGCAGTTTAGAGGGCCGCGCGGTTGACGGCCGGCCGCTGCCGCTCCCCCGCTCTGTGTCTCGGGCCGAGCGGTTGTAAGGCCCGGCCCGAGTGACTCCAAGTCACCTCCCGCTCCGGCGGGCCGACGCAGCTGCCCCGCTCGCTGTTGAGGAAAAGCAGGGGAAAAAATGGCAGCAAAGTTTCGGGAGGCTGCAGGATTAGGTCCTGCCCGTGACGCACCGATTGGTCAACCATCAGGTCACTGAACTGTAGGATTGGTCAACCATCACGTCACTCAACGCTAATGAGCGGTAGGATTGGTCAACCGCTAATGAGCGGATTTTTGAATGTTTTTTGTATACTGTCCGAACAATTTTTGTCTGACCAAAAAGTAAATACGCCTATGACACTCCCCTGATCATCAGCTTTCTTTTGATATAACATATGTGTAGGTACGCTCTAACTTTTGAGTGTATAGCCGACATACAGACATATGGACGGACGGACATACTGCTTTTATATATATTAATGTTCAGCATTAAGCCTATAAAGGTGTTTCACTTGTCCTCAATTGAAGCATTGTTGAACCACTCCCAGTCAATATGCTCAAGCTATTCCCTTATTCCTTTGAAGTAAGTCTTTTGAAAATTATATACCTAACTTGGTATTTGAGTCCCAGATCATGGCAAACTTGATCATTCTGTGGTTGCTGTTGCACAATGCACTATGACTTCCATTTCCATTTCCTGTATGTTTGGGGTCACTTGCCATGATGTGGTCAAGGTGTGAACTACCTGTTGAGTAGCTTCCCTGAAGCATTGGATCATGAAGCAGTCATGCATTACATTTACCAACTATCAAACGGTCATTCTCATTACACTGATCTGGTGGTCTGCAGCATACTCCTGCTGTTGTGTTTTTCACATTGAAGATGTCTAACCAGAGTAGCTCATTGTGTAACTTTTCACAACCCAAATGATTAACTCCCTTAACCTCCCAGAGATCAAAAACATAGTCACATCATCTCCTCTCCTGTTGATCTAACTTTCCTGAGCACTATACCTCTGTATGTCGTATTCACTGTCATCTTCTAGAGTTGTCTATGTTTTGGATATTCCTACTACGTCATAATTCCCTACTGCCAAAATGGTCTTCAGCTCAATTCCTTCTAACATTTAAGTATGTACTTTTTTAAAATTACAGATTTACAGCCTTTCTTGGCCCCCAATGTCTGTCTGTTCCTGGTATAGAATCATAGAATGGCCTCCTTCTGTGCTGTAACCATTCAGCCCATCGAGCCTGTGCCGCCTCTGCAAGAGCACTTCAGCTAGTCCCACACCCCTGCCCTTTCCCTGTAGTCCTGCAAATTTTTCTCCTTCAGGTACTTATCCGATTCCCTTTTGAAAGCCTCGATTGAGTCTGCCTCCACCATCCTCTCGGGCAGTGCATTCCAGATCCTAAACACTCACTGCGTTTAAAAAAAAAAAAGTTTTTCCTCATGCCGCCTTTGGTTCTTTTGCCAATCACCTTGAATCTGTGTCCTCTGGTTCTCGACCCTTCCACCAATGGGAACAGTTTCTCTCTAGCTGCTCTGTCCAGACCCCACATGATTTTGAATATGTCTATCAAATCTCCTCTCAATCTTCGCTTCTCTAGGGAGAACAATCCCAGCTTCTCTAGTCTATCCACGTAACTGAAGTCCCTCATCCCTGGAGTAATTCTCGTAAATCTTTTCGGCGCCCTCTCTAAGGCCTTCACATCCTTCCTAAAGTGCGGTGCCCAGATTGGACACAATACTCCAGTTGAGGCTGAACCAGTGTTTTATAAAGGTTCAACATAGAAACATAGAAGATAGGAGCAGGAGTAGGCCATTCGGCCCCTCAAGCCTGCTCCACCATTCAATGCGATCATGGCTGATCATCCAAGTTCAGTACCCGGTACCTGCTTTCTCCCCATACCTCTTGATCCCTTTAGCCTTAAGAAATATATCCAACTCCTTCTTGAATATATTTAATGAATTGGCCTCTACTGCCTTCTGTGGTAGAGAATTCCACAGGTTCACCACTCTCTGGGTGAAGAAATTCCTCCTCATTTCTGTCCTAAAAGGCCTACCCCTTATCCTTAGACTGTGACCCCTGGTTCTGGATTCCTCGACCATCGGGAACATCCTCCCTGCATCTAGTCTGTCCAGTCCTGTCAGAATTTTATAAGTTTCAATGAGATCCCCTCTCATTCTTCTAAACTCCAGTGAGTACAAGCCCAATCGACCCAATCTCTTCTCATACGTCATTCCTGCCATCCCAGGTATCAGCCTGGTGAATCTTTGCTGAACTCCTTCCATGGCAAGAATATCCTTCCTCAGATAAGGCGACCAAAACTGCACACAATACTCAAGATGTGGTCTCGCCAAGGCCCTGTACAGCTGTAGCAAGACATCCTTGTTCCTGTACTCAAACCCTCTCGCTATGAAGGCCAACATACCATTTGCCTTCTTAACCGCCTGCTGCACCTGCATGCTTACCTTCAGCGACTGGTGCACAAGGACACCCAGGTCTCGTTGCACTTCCCCTTCTCCCAATCTATTGCCATTCAGATAATCTGCCTTCCTGTTTTTGCCACCAAAGTGGATAACCTCACATTTATCCATGTTATATTGCATCTGCCATGCTTCTGCCCAATCACCCAACCTGTCCAAATCATCCTGTAGTTTCTTGGCATCCTCCTCACAGCACACAGGTCCACCCAGCTTTGTGTCATCTGCAAATTTGGAGATATTACATCTAGTTCCCTTGTCTAGATCATTAATATATAACTTCCTTGCATTTGTACTCTATGCCTCTATTTATGAAGCCCAGGATCCCATATGCTTTTTTATCTGCTGTCTCAACCGGCCCTGCCACCTTCAACGATTTATGCACATATACCCCCAGGTCTATCTGTTCATGCACCCCCTGTAGAATTGTACCCTTTAGTTTATATTGCTTCTCCTCATTCTTCCTACCAAAATGTATCACTTCACACTTTTCTGCATTAAATTTCATCTGCCATGTGTCTGCCCATTTCACCAGTCTGTCTATGTCTTCTTGAAGTCTATCACTATTCTCCTCGCTGTTCACTATACTTGCAAGTTTTGTGTCATCTGCAAATTTTGAAATTGTGCCCTGTACTCCCAAGTCCAAATCATTAATATATATCAAGAAAAGCAGTGATCCTAGTACTGACACCTGGGGAACACCACTGTATATCTTCCTCCAGTCTGAAAAACAACTGTTCACCACTACTCTGTTTCCTGTCACTTAGCCCATTTTGTATCTGTTCTGCCACTGTCCCTTTTATTCCATGGGCTTCAACTTTGCTGGCAAGCCTATTATGTGGGACTTTATCAAAAGCCTTTTGGAAGTCCATATACACCACGTAAACTGCATTGCCCTCATCAACCCACTCTGTTACCTCATCGAAAAACTCAATCAAGTTAGTTAAACATGATTTGCCTTTTGAGGTCCTGCTTTTTAACCTTTTTCCTCGCTCCCTCAAATCTGCCTGAAGGACCTCATCCCCTTTTCTACCGATGTTGTTGGTACTGATATGGACCACAACCTCTGGCTGTTTACCCTCTCCCCTCAGAATGTTCTGCAGCTGCTCAGTGACATCCTTGACCCTGCGCCTGCAGAAACGCCTGTCTGTTCTCCTAACTATCGAATATCATATCACTATTGCTTTCCCAAGCTTCATCCTCCACCTGAATACTGGTTAGAGAGCGAGATGCACTCGGGAGACTCCTGCGCTATCTGCCTGGGCCTCCTTTTCTGTCTGCCGGTCATCCAGTCCTTCTCTGCCTGTACATTCTTACGCTGTAGGGTGACCACCTCTTGAAACCTGCTATCCACATATCTATCAGCCTCATGGATGCACTGCAGTGACGCCAGCTGCTGCTCAAGCTCCAAAACCTGGAGCTCGAGCTCCTCCAGCCGACGACACTTCCTGCACACATGGTTGTCCAGGACACGGGAAACATCTTAGATTTCCCACATGGCACAGGATGTGCATTCGACAAGGCTGAGGTGCCCTGCCATGCCTCTATTTATTCGACTACAGGTACTAACTTACAGAAATAAACTTGAGACTAAGAATCTTAAAAGTCGGGCCGACCTTTATCTCCGGCGTTTCTCGCTCTCTTAGTCTTTATTCACATGATTATTTATAGTTATATTAATTAGTTTATCTAGTTAAGTTAGAGAGAATAAAACGCTCATACTCACCCACCAATCACCTACCTGCAGTCCTGTGACATCATTCATTGAATTTGCTGTTCTTTTGGAATTCGGCAGATTTGTATCCGGTGCTGCTGCCGGCTCCTCCCAGGTCCGCTGTCCTCTGCCTCCCGCGCTCTTTATTTTCTGCTGCCTCCTCGGATGCCGACTCCTCCCAGGTCCGCTGTCCTCTGCCTCCCGCGCTCTTTATTTTCTGCTGCCTCCTCATATGCCGACTATCTGATTCCTGTGGCCGGAATATGTTTTACCTTGGCGGGTCCGGCGTGGACGGTGGCCACACCTGGTACCGAACCCATTGCTACTTCCATCCCGTTGTTGAAAATGAACTTGCCTTAATGGGGCCTATTAAGCCCACCCAGCGCGTTACCCGGCCCGATGAGATGGAATGGGTCTGGTGACGTCATTCATGGCGTGCACTCAGCCGGGATCTTTAAAGGGACCATGGCCACATTATATTTGAAGTTTAATCTAACCGAATGCTGTTAGTGCACTACAGCATTGGATTTCTGCAAACACTGAGAGTGACTGCACAGAGGTGCAGGGCTGCACCCAGGTTCTCCGATGACTTTCTCCATGTGCTTATGGAGGGAGTCAGAGCACGCAGGGAGGTCCTCTTCCCTTCCGATGGGCGGAAGAGACCTCCCCAGGAGACCAAGACAGCCTGGTTGCAGATTCCAGAGGAGATCACAAGCAGGGGTGTGTTCAGGAGGACCTGGGTGCAGTTCCACAAGCGTTTCAATGATCCCAGTAGATCAGGAAATGTTGGTACAAAGCCACACTCAACTTCATCCTGCTGTGTGTCTCATCACGTCACCATCACTCTACTGTCCCAACCCTACACCTGCACATCCTTACTCACACCAACATACCTTACACCTCCACTCATTCCCCTCTCTATCTGCATTATCACACCCCCATCTCACTAGCCACCCCTCACACTCAACCTCATCCTAGTCCAATCATACCAACTAACAACGCACAAGGGTAGCCACTTGCGTGTTTTATCCAATGTTTATGTAACGTTTCTGTTAATGTGGTGTCAAACATAAAAATCGTTATTTTCAACACTTTCTGGTCTTGAGACAGATTTGTGTGCACCTTTGGAAGTGGCTTAGTGAGTTGCAGTGAATAGTGAAACATAACGGTACCTCCCCCAATGGTAAGGAATGGCTTGGTCATTGTAGGGATACTTTATGGTGTTGGTGTGGGGCAGTGGCAACCTGGCGCATCATGTGGCAGCCAGGGCGTACAAGTAAATCTGGCCACGATGAGGCCATCCCTGGCCCCTCAGGCAGCAATGTCCTTGGGTGCTGATGCCCTCTGTCCTGTGCAGCATCAGGTGATTGCGGAGAAGGTTGTTGGTGCTGCTGGTGTTGGGGCTCATCGTGGTCCATCTTGATGGAATAGATGGCAGGTGAAGTACAGATGACAGAAGCATTCCATCAATGGTGAGAGAGTTCTTCCAATGAGGTGACATTGGATGGTGACTTTGCTGGAAACGCTTGCAGAATCTGTACTGGAAATGGACTGAGCAACAGCTTCTGCCTGAGGAAAGTGATGATCTGCCAGGTGAGAGCTTTTACTGTACATTTGATGCTGTCAAGTAATCAGCTGGAACAATGGCCACGGAACTCCCGCCTCCGGTTGACAGACGTGGTTCCCGAGCTGCGTGAATCCCGTGGCCATGCAGGGAAATTTAAAAAGTAAGTAGAAAAAGGCTCAAGTGCCTGTAAAGTACCTAATAATCATCTCAATTGGGTCCCCTGCCGGCCAGGTTGGCTCCGCGATGACAGACGCGCCTGGGGGAAAGGTGCGCGGGAGCGAGATTACCGCGGGTTCCTGAACCGCTGTCAAAAATAACAACTTTCCCACCCGACCCACCACTAATCACGCCCGCTACCACCCCGGAAAATTCCGGCCTTGATGTCTGTTTCTGTGTCCATACCTATCTGTTGACTACCTTTCCGTCTCTTTCGGGATGTATTTCCTCCTCACCCCTCTATTTGCCTCAATGTTCTTTGTAAATCTCATTGTTTCTGCTTTGTCTAGGAGCAGCCTGTTTCTCTGGTATTAATATTTTTATCTTAAATCATCCCAGTTAGTTATGAAATTACAACAACAGTTGTCATTTATACAGCCCCTTTAACAGAGTAAATCATCCCAAGGCACTTCACAGGAGCGTTATCAAACAAAATGAGGCACCAATCCACATAGAGATATGAGGATAGGTGACCAAATCAAAGAGGTAGGTTTTAATGGGCGCCTTAAAGGAGGAGAGAGGGGTAGAGAGGCTTAGGGAGGGAATTCCAGAGCTTAGGGCCCAGGTAGCTGAAGGCACGACCACCAATGGTGGAACGATTAAAATCGGGGATGTGCAAGAGGTCAGAATTGGAGGAGTGCAGAGATCTCAGGTTTGTAGCATCATTATTTTCACACAAGGTTGACAACCACTGATTTACATAGTAAATTTTTCTTTACATAGCACAGCCCTTTACCTAACAATGGAAATATGCCAGAGAAAATTAAATTGCACCCCTTGTCTTTGAGTTTTGAGGCATTCCTCATGTGAATTTAAGGTCCCATGTTATTTCTCCCTGTCATTTACCCCACATGTACTATCTTTCAGTCTCTTTTGGGATCCATTTCCTCTTCACCCCTCTATCTATCTGCCTCAATGTGCTTTGTAAATCTCATTGTTCCTGCTTTTGTTTCCTTCAGTAGACCTTCTGACCTTTCCTCAATATGCACTACTGTAGCTCCATTTAGACAATTGGGGGAGAAATTTGGTATCGCCCCGTTTGGGGCGCAATTATTGGCCGGACGCAAAGTTTAGCGCCTGGTGCTAACTACCGCCTCCGACTGAAAACTTGACTCCTATCACCCCTGGAGGTCATTGGAGCGCTAAATCAGGCGCTACACACCTCTCTTGGCGCTAACGCCGAGGAGCGAGATGCTACCTCAGAACGCTGGCGAAGCTCATGTGATGTCAGTTAGCAATGGAACACAGACACATTGGTGCCGGCCAGTTCTTAAAGGGGAGGGTCGAGCTTGCTCTCCATCCACACCCTGCTCATTGCAGCCTAGAATCTCGGCCTGGAGAGACCTGTACATCAAATCTGTTGGAAAGAACAATGGAGAGACCCAGGGAAAGAGCTCAGAGTGCAGCCCCCATAGCCTCTTCTAAATTGATGCAAGGAAGGTCAAATCAAAATGAACCTGCAAAGTGCAGCTCAGTACCCAAAACTCCTTCACACAGCGTTGAATCTCTCCAGAAGTTGCTCTCTATGCGTGGTGCAAAAATGTCGCTGACAAAAAATGGCAGGAAGCGGTTGCCTTTAAATAGCGCTCCCCCAGTTCTTTCCCGACTGCAAAACGCTCCCCTCAACTAGTCATTGCTAGCGGCAGGCGGTAAGGCAGGGGGTGCCACCGGGGCGTTACATGCTCGACTGACGTCACGATCTGCGGGCGCAGGAGATCGTGGTGGTAGTGTTTAGCTCCACCGCAAAATGTCTGGTCAATTTCGCGAGCGGCGCAAACATCACCGCGCTAGTTGCTTTGCGACCCATTAGCGTCCTCTTAGGGCGCTAACGGGAGGTGCAAAGCAACCGAATTTTTCCCCCTTGGATCGTTCTGTCAGTATTATACATTTTTTCACACGTGGCTATCCATCTTCCTGAACAGCAAGGTCTTGCAAACAATCTCTCTGTTTTTCAAGGTATTGTTTGAGGGAGACCAGGCTAGAGGGAGCTTCCTGCTCTTGCAGTAATGCCATGGGATCTTTTATGCCCACATGAACCACTAGAACAGACAGATGGGGCCTCGGCTTAATGTCTCATTGGAGGAATAGTGACTCCCAACAATGCAGCACTTCTTCAATGCATTAAATACCAGCCTAGATTATGAGCTCAAGTCTTAGAGTAGGGCTTTTGACTCAGAGGCAGGAGTGCCAATATGTAAGTCAAGTTGATGCTTAGTTGGCACCTGACAAGTGTTTAAGCTTTCTAGTTTTTAATTATAACTCATTGCATTGCCACTAGAGATTAGCCTTCTTGGCCCTTCTCTTCATTGTCTCCAGGGCTTGGATGTTTGCGCCTCAGTGACCAGGAGTAAAGGGAGCATTCATGGATGGGCCAGACCAGAGAATGATACCGTTTCAGCCTAATGGCCAACAACCTGTACTGTAATGATTTGGGAATATAGCTCAGTATTCTGTCGGTTTTATTGATTGAGTTACAGGCAATTAAGTTAAAACCATGAGGTTAATTACCTCCCACCCCTGCCGTAATGTGCATCATTGCAGATGATTTCTTTTGATTTTGAGCGCAGCTTCTAGACTATACCACAGAAGCAGTTATTTTAAGTAGCAGGTTAAAAGCCTGTTAAAGCTTTGTGTAAATTAAGTATCACTGATTTCACCTTGTAGCCTTTTCAAGATTTCTTCCTGAATCTGTAGACTTGCCACTGAGCCAAAAAAGGAGTTATTAGGAGGGGTGACTAAAAGTTTGGTCAAGGAGGTGTGTTTTAAGTTGGGGGGGGTGGTGGGGGGGAGTGGTTTAGAGAGGTGCTGGCTACAATTGGATAGGTAAGAGTTGATCCAAGTGGGGGCTTATCCACTGAGCTGGGCAATGGAGGAGAGGCATTGGTAGAGGATGGTGTGGTTGGATATGTCAAAGGCTGCCGAGTTCAAGAAGGCCAAGGAGGGATAGTGTATCACGATCACAGAGGATGTCATTTGTGACTTCGATTCAGGCTGTGGCAGGGCAGAAACCTGATTGGAGAGATTGAATTATGGAGTTGCGGGAACGATGGGCATGGATTGGGTGGGGTGGGTGGGGGCTGACAACACATTCAAGGACTTTGGAGATGGGGTGGTAGTTTTGAAAGGGAGGTGGGTAGTACCTGAGGAGAGGGAACCATTTAGAATGCCAACTAGCATGGGGGGACAGGAAAGGAAGTTGGCCACTTCTCAATTTAGTGGGAATGATGCCAAGAGAACAGGAGGTGGGACTCTGGGCAAGATGAGCTCAGAGAGGGCATGGAGGGAGATGGGCGAGAAATTAGAAAAAGGATTGGGGTTTAGGGCTAGGGCAGGGGGAACCTTGGGGGAGGTTTGGTTTAATTGGCAAGGAGGAGATGTGGTAGAGGAAACTGAAAAGATGGTCTCAATCTTAGTGATGAAGACCTCCATGAGAAGTAGGGTGCCCTACTTTTATTTTAAATATATATAGTTGGATGTGCTATTTCTTGGTCATTTATTCTGGGTTTTTTTAATGTAGGTAACTGTTACATAAAGGAATAGATTCTTTGGAAGATCAACTACTGGTCAACAGAGAAAACGTGGGATCTTCTGCTTTTGAAGTAAGAAAGATTTTTAAAATTCATTCTCCGGATGTGGGTGTCGCTGGCAAAAGGCCAGCATTTATGTATGACATTTTTCAGAAAGCATGCTTTAATTTCAAACAAATCGATGTGAACAAAGCAAAAGGACATGAAACTTGAGCAAAGTTTTCTTCATTCTTTATCCTCTTATCTGAACCAATGACGCACTGTAGCATTTAAAAGCTGAACATTTGGATTCCAGTGGTATGTGAATGCTGTAGTCTTGTAAATTGTTGAATGTATTACTGCATTCGATGTATGAAGTTACACTAACGGATGCCTGAGTAGATGTGACTCATTTCATTTGGTAATGTGCTGCCAACCCAGATGTTTAACACAATGATGATGAAGAAAAGGAAGGAGGGTGCACGGAAAGGAGAAGAGGTGGAACGCAAGAGCCATCAGCCTGCAGCCAGAGAAAAGAGGCAGCAAGTTATAACTTGAGCGTTTTCATTAAATAAAAGTTATGAAACCAAATAAAATTCCCCCACCTGTACTTGCGCCACCCCACCCTAACTAGCTCACAAAGACCTGCGCTCACAAAGACCTGCATTCCCAAAGACTTCTGTACCTTGCCTCCATAATGCAGAAGTCACACATTCGCGTGTCATCAGCCAAGTCCACCAAGTTGCAGACATTCACAGAAATAAACTCGTAAAGTATATGTAGTCAACCAATTTTTTCACTGAGGGTATAGTAGTTAAGTGGTGATGCTACTGGGCCTGGACTAATAATCCTGGGAATGTGAATTCAAATCTGATCATGGCAGTTTGAAAATTTGATTTCAGTTTATTTTTTTTTAAAAAGCTCGAAGTTTAAAAAAAAACCCACAACTGGTTCCTTTAGGGAAGGAAACCTATCATCCTTACCCACTTTGGCCTGTACGTGACTCCAGTCCCACACCAATGCGGTTGGCTCTTAATTGTCCTATGAAGTGGTCTAGCAAATCACTCCATTGCATCAAACTGCAGTGGTTCAAAGAAGGCAGCCCAACACCACCACCTCAGGGAAACTAGGGATGGGCAATATGCTGACCTTCCCAATGACACCCATACCCTGATTTTTTTTTTTTAAAGATATATTGTTTGTGACTTTGAATTACATGTGCACCATTTAGAATGGTAGTAGTAAAGCTTTGTAGTGCCTAACTAAAATGTATTATAAATGGAGTTTTCACCAAAGCCAAGTTATATTTTGCATGAATTGGAAGGATTGTTGGGGTGCACCTTGTTGATTTTTTTAATTCATTTATGGGATGTGGACGTCGCTGGCAAGGCCAGCATTAATTTCCCTTGAGAAGGTGGTGGTGAGCCGCCTTGAACCGCTGCCATCTGTGTGGTGAAGGTACTCCCACAGTGCTGTTGGGGAGGGAGTTCGAGGATTTTCTGACCCAGCGATGATGAAAGATCAGCGATATACTTCTAAGTCAGGATGGTGTGTGACTTGGAGGGGAACTTGGAGGTGGTGGTATTTCCATGCGCCTGCTGCCCTTGTCCTTCTAGGTGGAAGAGGTTGCAGGTTTGGGAGGTGCTGCTGAAGAAGCCTTGGCAAGTTTCTGTAGTGCATCTTGTAGATGGTACACACTGCAGCCACGGTACGCTGGTGGTGGAGGGAGTGAATGTTTAAGGTGATAGATGGCGTGCCAATCAAGTGGGCTGCTTTGTCCTGTATGGTGTCAAGCTTCTTGAGTGTTGTTGGTGCTGCACTCATCCAGGCAAGGGGAGCATATTCCATCACACTCCTTAATTGTGCCTTGTAGATGGTGGAAAGGCTTTGGGGAGTCAAAGGTGAGACTCGCTGCAGAATACTGAGCTTCTAACCTGCTCTTGTAGCCACGGTATTTATGTGGCTGGTCTAGTTAAGTTTCTGGTCAATGGTGACCCCCAGGATGTTGATGGTGGGGGATTCGGCAATGGTAATGCCATTGAATGTCAAGGGGAGGTGGTTAGACTCGCTTGTTGGAGATAGTCATTGCCTGGCACTTATGTGGCGCGAATGTTATCTACCACTTATCAGCCCAAGCCTGAACGTCGTCCACGTCTTGTTGCATGCGGGCATGGACTGCTTCATTATCTGAGGAGTTGTGAATGCCGCTGAACACTGCAGTCATCAGCGAACATCCACATTTCTGACTTTACGTTGGAGGGAAGGTCATTGATGAAGCAGCTGAAGATGGTTGGGCCTAGGACACTGCCCTGAGGAACTCCTGCAGCGATGTCCTGGGGCTGTGGTGATTGACCCTCAACCACCACAACCATCTTCCTTTGTGCGAGGTATGATTTCAGCCATTGGAGAGTTTTCCCCCCGATTCCCATTGACTTCTATTTTATTAGGGCTCCTTGATGCCACACTAGGTCAAATGCTGCCTTGATGTCAAGGGCAGTCACACTCGCCTCACCTCTGGAATTCAGCTCCTTTCTCCATGTTTGAACCTAGGCTGTAATGAGGCCTGGAGCAGAGTGGTCTTGGTGGAACCCAAACTGGGCATCAGTGAGCAGGTTATTGGTGAGTAAGTGCCGCTTGATAGCACTGTCGATGACACCTTCCATCACTTTGCTGGTGATTGAGAGTAGACTGATGGGGCGGTAATTGGCCGGATTGGATTTGTCCTGCTTTTTGTGGACAGGACATACATTTTCCACATTGATAGATGCCAGTGTTGTAGCTGTACTGGGACAGCTTGGCTAGAGGCGCAGCTAGTTCTGGAGCACAACTCTTCAGCACAATAGCCAGGATGTTGTCGGGGCCCATAGCCTTTGCTGTATCCAGTGCGCTCAGCCATTTCTTGATATCACATGGAGTAAATCGAATTGGCTGAAGACTGGCTTCTGTGATGGTGGGGACCTCAGGAGGAGGCTGATATGGATTATCCACTCGGCACTTCTGGCTGAAGATGGTTGCAAACGCGTCAGCCTTGTCTTTTGCACTCACGTGCTAGGCTCCACCATCATTGAGGATGGGGATATTCATGGAGCCTCCACCTCCTGTTAGTAGTTTAATGGTCCACCACCATTCACGATTGGATGTGGCAGGACTGCAGAGCTTTGATCTGATCCATTGATTGTGGGATTGCTTAGCCCTGGCTATAGCATGCTGCTTCTGCTTTTTAGCATGCATGTAGTCCTGTGAATTAATTAGCCTTGTTTGCTACTCCAAAACTATGTTTAAATGGTAGCTGTCAAAAATATATTTTTTCTGATATATGAAAACCACATTTTTGATGGCAATATTGTGTGACATCACCAAACTAGGTCTCCATCCACCACCACCTTCCATCATCAAGACCGGCTACTTCTCCTTTGACTCTACTCACTTACACCAAATAAAAGGTGTTGCTATGGGAACCAGTATGGGTCCTAGTTATTTCTGCCTTTTTGTAGGATATGTGGTCAAGTTTGATGACCCTTCGTCAGAATTGGAAAAGGTTAGAGATGTAACAGGTTTTAAGCAAGTACAGGGAAAGGGGGAAGGGGAGGAAAGAACAAAGTTGAGGTTTATGATGGGGAGGAAGGCAGGAGAAATTAAATGACAAAAGGGATGATGGTACAAGGTGAAAGGAGATGGTAATTAGACAAGTAAAGAAACAAAGGATGGGTCTAGAAGAGGTGTAAATGGGAATGGCAGAATCATCAGCAACAACTGCTGTCTGGAAGAAATGGGGGAAGAGGTTATGATCTGAAATTGTTTAACTCATTGGCCTGGAAATTGCAGTTGGAGGCTTGCCACCCACGTAATCCTCCGAACTGTAAGAAAACTTCGTACTTGCCTGCTGTCTTTGGAGCTTTGGATTGTTCCCGTCTTAGGCCTGCAGGCGCACGCTGGCAGAAAGACCCATGCATCCCAGTGGTGCAGGCACTTCACAAGCTTCCATGGGATCACGTGGGCTGGCCCAACCAATCACAAAGGGGGATTCCCATTATGCTTAGGGGGAGTCCATTTACTTTGATGCCTGTGGAACTCTATCTGAGCATTACTTTTAACTTTTAGGGGAGGACGATTAAGTTGGACTCTGATACGAAAAAAAAGCATTTACTTTGTCACTGGATAACCTGACCAAATTGCCAGTTCTGTATGATTTCTCCCTTCCCCATTCTAGAAAGTGTGAGGTGCTCTCTGACTATCGTAGAATTTCCCTCATAAGAGAGTGCACGCACACATACTTGCACACGCTCACACTTCTTCTTAGGCAGTCCCTCGGAACCAAGGATGACTTGCTTCCACATTAAAAATGAGCTCGCATGTGACTGGTTAGTCCAATGCGGGACCTACAGTCTCTGTCACAGGTAGGGCAGACGGTGGTTGAAGGGGCGGGTGGGTGGGGTGCTTGGGTTGACATGCGCTGCCTGCGCTTGGCTTCCGCTTGCTCCCGGCGAAGAGACTCTGTGTTCGGTGCCTTCCCGGATGCTTCTCCTCCACTTTGTGCGGTCTTGGGCCAGGGATTCCCAGGTGTCGGTGGGGATGTTACACTTTCAAGGAGGCTTTGAGGGTGTCCTTGAAGCGTTTCCTCTGCCCACCTGGGGCTCTCTTGCCGTGCCGGAGCTCCGAGTAGAGCGCTTGTTTTGGGAGTCTCGTATCGGGCATGCGGACAATGCGACCCGTCCATCGGAGCGGATTGAGCGTGGTCAGAGCTTCGATGCTGGGGACGTTGGCCTGAGCAAGAACACTGACGTTGGTGCGCCTATCCTGCCAATGGATTGGCAGGATCTTGCGGAGGCAGCGTTGGTGGTATATCTCCAGTGCTTTGAGGTGCCTGCTGTACATGGTCCATGTCTCTGAGGCATACAGCAGGGCAGGTAGCACTGCTGCCCTGTAGACCATGAGCTTAGTACCGGGTTTGAGGTCCTGGTCTTCAAACACTCTCCTCAGGCGACTGAAGGCTGCACTGGCACACTGAAGGCGGCGTCAGACTTCGTCGTCGACGTCTGCCCTTGTTGACAGTAGGCTCCCGAGGTATGGAAAGTTGTCCAAGGCCCCGTCGCGGATCTTGATAATCGGGCAGCACTGCGTGGTGGGGGCAGGTTGGTAAAGGCCCCTCGTCTTGCGGATGTTTAGTGTAAGGCCCATGCTCTCGTATACCTCGGTGAAGGCGTTTACGATGGTGTGGAGCTCGACCTCCGAGCGAGCGCAGACGCAAGCATCGTCTGCATACTGTAATTCGACGACAGAAGATGGGACGACCTTGGATCTGGACTGTTATGTTCATTAATAACTAGTCGTTTTTATTAAGAACAGCTAGCTTTTGCTAGACACTTTATTGAGCACATGTGGACTAGGTACAGTATCTGTAGAGGCATCCATCTTGACTGCTGCCTTGAGGGTAGCCTGGTGCATCGTGGGTAGCCCACTCTTATATACATACAGCACCACCTAATGTACCATTCCAAAATTACATGTTACTGATCATTACATCCCCCTTTCTTTGAGGTTAAACAAAATCAGTATCAATATCAAACAATCATAACATAAACATCTTCAACAGTCAATACATTTTCAATGTAGTTTTCTTTGTGCTCAAAGATTAAGTCTATCAGGCTTTTTTACTTCACGTGTGGATCTTCTCAGCACAGGTAAGTCTGATGTGTTTTCATGAGAGCCTGTATGTGTATTTGTGTTAGATTGTTCTGGTGGTGAGTGACGAGATTCAGTTGCGGCATTGTCATCGATTTGCTCTTGGATAGTTTCTTGTGTTTTCAGGAGGGAACGGCGGTTCCTCCTGAGAATCTGACCTTCCTCAGTTCTAACAGTGTATGACCTTGGTCCTACTTCCTCAAGAACTGTAGCTTTCCTGTTCCATGCATCTGGGTCCTCAATCCTGACAACATCATCCCTTGTCAATGGTTTCAGAGTTTTGGATGACTTGTCAAAGTGTGATTTCTGTTTCAGCTTTAACAGTTGAAGTCTCTGTCTCAGTTCCTTACTCTGCTTTTCTTTTGCACAGCAGGGTAGCGTGGTACGCAACTTGCGACCCATTAGTAGTTCAGCAGGTGAAGAACCACAGTCTAAAGGTGAGGCTCGGTAGCTCAGCAGGGCGAGATAAGGATCAGACTTGCTTTCTGTCGCTTTCTTCAGTAGCTGCTTGAGAACTTGAACACCTTTCTCTGCCTTACCATTTGACTGAGCATACAAAGGACTGGATGTGATGTGCTGAAAGTCATAATGTGCTGCAAACTGTTGCCACTCCTTACAGTTGAAGCACGGACCATTGTCGCTAACAGCAATCCTGGGAATTCCATGTCTGGCGAAGATGGATTTCACATGCATTATGACACTGCTTGCTGTGGTGCTTGAGAGCAGTGCCATCTCAGGATAGTTAGAATAGTAGTCAATCACTATTAGATAGTCTTTACCATTTAAATGAAAAAGGTCCATACCAACCTTTTGCCATGCTGCTGTTGGTATGTCAGCTACTATCATTGGTTCCTTTTGCTTGTTTGTTTTGGTGTTTCTGACATGTCTCTCATATGCCTATCATGTTCTCAATGTCCTTATTTATGCCAGGCCAATAAACCGTGTCTCTTGCTCTCCTTTTGCATTTTTCAATTCCGAGGTGTCCCTCATGAATCCTTTTGAGCATGTCTTGACGTAGAGCCTGTGGAATGACTATTCTGTTCTGTTTTAGTAATAGTCCACTTGCGACACTCAATTCTGACCTTATGTGAAAATATTTTGGACAGGAACCTTTTGGCCAACCATGATGAATGTTCTCTGTTACTGTTTGTAATACTGTATCTTTTACTGTTTCTTCTGCTATTTGCTTTGATTTTGTGTCTGACACGGGCAGCGCAGCAGTGACCATACTCACATGAACATCCACGTCTTCTTCAGTAGAGCTCACATGACTCATTGTGGGTGCTTGGGATAGTGCATCTGCTAACACTATGTATTTGCCTGGTGTGTAGATCAGTTCAAAGTCATATCTTTGCAGCTTCATCATGAGTCGTTGAATCCTTGGAGACATCTCATTCAGGTTCTTTTTTATGATGGCAGCCAGTGGGCTGTGGTCTGTCTCAACTGTGAAGGTGGGAAGTCCATATAAGTAGCCATGAAACTTTTCTAGTCCAACTACCAAGCCTAGACATTCCTTTTCAATCTGGGCGTATCGACACTCAGTATCAGTCATAGACCTGGAGGCATAGGCAACAGGCTTCCAATCTTCACCCTCTGCTTGTAGCAAGACCACACCTAGGCCACCTTTTGATGCATCCGTTGACACTTTGATTCTTTTTGTTGGGTCAAAGAAGGTGAGTACAGGTGTGGTTGTCAGCACTGTTTTGAGGTTTATCCACTCTTGTTCATGTCTTTCTGTCCATGCAAACTCATTTGTTTTACGTAGCAGGTCTTGCAGACAGGCTGTCTTGGCTGACAAGTTAGGAATGAACTTTCCAATGAAGTTTATCATCCTCCTGATGCGTAGCACTTCTTTTTTGTCAGTGGGTCGGGGCATTTTGTGTATGGCGTTTACTTTTTCCATATCTGGCTCTATTCCTTTACCAGATAGATTATCTCCTTGGAAAGTGACTTCCTGGACGCCAAACTGACACTTGGCTTTGTTGAGCTTCAGTCCATTCCGGCGTATGCTCTGTAGCACTTTAGTCAGTCTCTCATCGTGTTCTTTCAGTGTGGAGCCCCAGATGATGATGTCATCAACATAGACCCGAACTCCTTCCAGACCTTCAATTATGTGTTCCATCGCTCTATGAAAGATTTCAGATGCAGATATTATCCCGAAAGGCATTCTGAGGAAACCATACCTGCCAAATGGTGTGTTGAAAGTACAGTATTTGGTGCTCTCTTCATCCAGTTTTAGTTGCCAAAATCCTTGTGAGGCATCGAGCTTTGTAAAGTATCTGGCACCTGACATTTCACTGGTGATTTCTTCTCGCTTGGGAATCTGGTAGTGTTCACGTTTTATGTTTGCATTTAAGTCCTTTGGATCCATGCATATTCTTAGATCATTGTTCTTTTTCTTTACACATACCATGGAGTTAACCCAGTCTGTTGGCTCTTCGACTTTCCTGATGACTCCTAGTGTGGTCATTCTGTCCAGTTCATTCTTGAGCCGGTCACGCATGTACCACTGGCTGAGCATCCTCCTTTAGCTGGATCTTGTATGTGAATGGTAGAACTCCAAATCCTTTGAACACACCCTGGAAATTATTCACTACAGAATCCACCGAGTCATCTGGTCTGCTTATGGCACAGTTTATACGGTAGACTCTCTTGACCAGTTCTAAGTCCTCACAAGCTTTGTCACCCAGTAGTGAATCAAGTCCTTCAGCCACAACAGAAAACATGAGATGATGCACTTTGTCTTTGACTGTCACTTTAAGTCTGCATACACCTAAGCTATCTATTTTCTGTCCATTATAGTCCTTCAGTAGTACTGACTTTTTCTGTATTTTGGGCTTTTCTTTCATATTTTTAATGTCACTCATACTGATTAAGTTTGCTTTTGCCCCAGTGTCTAGTTTCAATGTAACTAATGCTCCATTTATCTGCAGTGGGATCATCCATTTGTCCTCTTTTACTGCATTAATTTTATGTTCGGCATTGTCCATATCTGAGGGCTGCACATTTTCTGTATCATTTTTGACATTGTCACATGACACCATTCGTACAAAAAATGTCTCACTTAAATCAGTGTCCTCAGTCATATTGACTTGTTGCCCTTTCTTTGTTTTTACTTTTGAAAAGCATTGTTTGGCAAAGTGATTCTTTCCATGACATTTTGTGCACATTTTTCCAAACGCTGGGCATTGTCTTGACTGGTGTTTGTAACCACAGCATTTACAATTAAAATTTCCTTCCTCCGATTGCTTTTCATTTCTGTTCTGCCCATGTTTCTTCCCCTTATAGGACACAGCACCGACAGCAGCACTTACTACAATCGCATTATTACTGAAAGTCTTCGCGTGCTGTCAAGGTAACTCACTGGCTTGGCATATTTTCATAACATTTTCCAATGTTAGTTCGGTTTCTCTCAACAGATGTTCCCTGACTTTTTTTATCATGAATACCAAACACAATCTGGTCACGAATCATGGATGCTTTCAGCTCAGAGAAATTACATGTCTGTGCTTTCAGTTTCAGATCAGTCAAAAAGCTATCAAAAGTCTCATTTTGCTGCTGTGTCCGAGAACGGAAGATGTACCTCTCATAGGTTTCATTCTTTTTGGGAGAACAATGTGTATCAAACTACTTTAGCACATCGTCTAATTTTTCTCTGTTCTCCTCTGGATTAAATACAAATGTATTAAATACCTCTATCGCCTGTGGGCCTGCAACCGTGAGCAGCAACGCTATTTTCCTTGCGTCTGGCTTCGTACCGTACCCGATGGCAGCAATGTAGAGTTTGAATTGTTGTTTAAAAGTCTGCCAATTGTAGTCGATATTTCCTGTGAGTTTCAAACTCTCTGGTGGCTTCAAATTCTCCATGTCGCGTTGCACAATATTCAGCAGATCTTGCCAATCCTGGTACCATGTTATGTTCTTAATAAAAACGACTAGTTATTAATGAACAGCCTGCTTTTGCTAGACACTTTATTGAGCACATGTGGACTAGGTACAGTATCTGTAGAGGCCTCCATCTTGACTGCTGCCTTGTGGGTAGCCTGGTGCATTGTGGGTAGCCCACTCTTATATACATACAGCACCACCTAGTGTACCATTCCAGAATGACAGGTTACTGATCATTACAGACCGGAGGCCGAACAGCCTCCCGCCTGTTCTGTAAGTTAGCTCCACTCCAATGGGGAGCTTACTGAGGGTGAGATGGAGCATTGCAGCAAGGAAAATTGAGAAGAGCGTTGGTGCGATGACACAGCCTTGCTTGACCCCGGTTCGTACGTGAATTGGGTCTGTGGTGGAGCCATTGGTCAGGATCATGGCTTGCATGTCGTCGTGAAGCAGGCGGAGGATAGTGACAAACTTTTGAGGGCAGCTGAATTTGAGGAGGACACGCCATAATCCCTCGCGGTTGACAGTGTCAAAGGCCTTTGTGAGATCAAAGAAGGCCATGTACAGTGGTTGGTGCTGTT
This sequence comes from Somniosus microcephalus, assembly GCF_052327205.1. Classification (NCBI taxonomy): domain Eukaryota; kingdom Metazoa; phylum Chordata; class Chondrichthyes; order Squaliformes; family Somniosidae; genus Somniosus; species Somniosus microcephalus. Next base: position 201,819,003 of record NC_140990.1, on the reverse strand, counting down.
CCTTGCATTTCTCTTGTAATTGACGTGCGGTGAAGATCATGTCCATTGTGCCCCTTAGTGGGCAGAATCCGCATTGCGACTCTGGGAGGAGCTCTTCGGCCACTGGGATTAGGCGATTGAGGAGGATTCATGCGATGACTTTCCCTGTGGCAGATAGCAGGGAAACTCCTCTGTAATTACCGCAATCGGACTTGTCACCTTTCTTGAAGATGGTCACAATTATGGCATCTCTGAGATCCCCTGGCATGCTCTCCTCCTTCCAGATAAGAGAAAGGCGTTCATGAATTCGCGCCAGTAGTGCTTTTCCGCCATGCTTTAGTGCCTCGGCGGGGATTCCATCTGCTCCTGAGGCCTTGTTGTTGTTTAGTTGTCGGATGGCCTTTTCAACCTCATGCCGGGCTGGGGTTGTGCTGAGATGGTGGCACGTAGCATGCTGCGGGATGGAGCTGAGGACACTCGTGTCGAAGACAGAGTCGTGGTTAAGGAGATCTTCGAAGTGCTCCTTCCAGCGGGCACTGACTGCTTCCCTGTCCTTGATGAGTACCTCTCCGTTCTTGGCCCGCAGTGGGGAAGGGCCTTGGGTGCTTGGGCCGTAGATGGTCTTGACTGCGCTAAAGAACCCACGCACGTCGTGGTTGTTGGCCAGCTGCTGGATCTCCTGCGCTTTCTCCACCCACCATCTGTTCTTTAGGTCGCGAGTCCTTTGTTGGACCTCGGCCTTCAGGCTTCTGCAGAGCTGCTCTCGAGTTCAGTTGCTGTTTCCAGATCAGAAATGCCTTGCGCTTGCAGCTTATTAGCTCCTGGATCTCCTGGTCATTCTCGTCGAACCAGTCTTGGTGTTTCCTGGTTGAGTGACTGAGCGTCTCTTCACAGGTGCTGATTATGGGGGTCTTGAGTGCAGACCAGACGCTGTGGGCACTCTGTGTCTCTGCATCACTGGGAGTCAGGTTGTTTGAGGCGCAGGCTGAATAGGGCTTTCTTAGCGGGGGATTTGAGTGCTCCAGTGTTAATTTTCCTGCGGCATTGTATCTGTTGCCACTGCTGTTTTGGGGCTACATTGATGGAGATGACAGAGCGGATTAGGCGGTGGTCTGTCCAGCATTCATCAGCTCCTGTCATGGCGCGGGTGATGCGGACGTCCTTGCGGTCCCTCACTCGGACGATGACGTAGTGCAGCAGATGCCAGTGCTTGGAACGAGGGTGCTGCCATGAAGCCTTGTACTTGTCTCTCTGACGGAACAAGGTGTTGGTTATGATGAGGCCATGTTCTAAGCATTTCGACAGGAGGAGGGTACCGTTGGAGTTGGCTTTCCCTACCCCCTCTCTGCCGATCACACCTCTCCAGAAGTCTGTGTCCTTTCCAACTCTGGCGTTAAAGTCACCAAGGAGGATCAGCTTGTCGCCCGTTGGGACTCGGGACAGGGATTGTTCGAGGCTGGAGTAGATTTCCTCTTTGGTCTCGTCTGTGGCTTCCAGTGTTGGGGCGTATGCACTGATGACTGTAGCGCACTGGTTTTGGGCTAGGGTGAGTCGAAGAGTAATGAGGCGCTTGTTTATACCACTAGGGGAGTCTCTCAGACGCCCGACCAGTTCATTTTTTATGGCGAAGCCTACCCCATGGAGGCAGCGTCGTTCTTCGGGTTTGCCTTTCCAGAAGGTGTAACCACTGCCTTGCTCCTTGAGCTGGCCTTCCCCTGCCCGCCGGGTCTCACTTAGGGCGGCGATGTCAATGTCGAAGCGTCTGAGCTCCCGGGCAACGATAGCAGTACGGCGTTCCGGTCTGTCACTGTTGTGGTTGTCCATGAGGGTCCTGACGTTCCAGGTCCCGAACTTCATTTTAAAGGGTGGAAGATGCCTGTGCGTGAATTCTTTTAACATGGGGTGGCTGTTGCACACCAGCTTCCACACGGGCTTGACAGAGCAAGGTCTTGGTCCAGTGGCAAGGGGATCGAAGACAATTGGAGACCAGGCTCTGCTACATCGGCCTAGCACACGCGCACAAACATACTGCTACTGTCCTCCTCCCTCCTTCCCGCAGGTCCTCTCTGCTTGGGTTTCGTAGGATGCATTGTGGTCCTCCCAACCTCACTGTTGGCCGGTGCTGCACCTTCCCTGGGCCCCGACCCCGCTGTTGGTTCACGCTGCGCCACTCCTGCGCCTTGACCTCGCTGCTGGGCTCGCCCTTGTACCTGGGTCCCGGCCTCGGACATGAATGATGTTGTCTCTCACAGGATCAAATTAGCATTGATATTCTCGCTTTGGGAGCTAAGTTAGGTGAGGAGCCAGTGCTCACTGAGAACAAAAAACAGGCATGGTCGGGGGATGGGCAATTGGCTCAGGTAACTTTTTAACCTTGCAGCTTGAACTTGCAGTTAGGGATAAAAATGCACCCACTATTAGAGCCAGGGGAGCTTAAACAGCAGAAGAGAGGAGACTGGGGGGAAAGAGAGCAAAGGATGGCAATGGATTGTCAAGGATGACAAAGGAGCTCCCTAGGGAGCTGCCAGCACAGGAGCCATCTTGTCTGACTTACACTCACTCTGCTGAGCCTGCTGCCTACAATAAACATATTGGGCTGGAACTTGCTGGAGCGGCGCATCTCACTGCATACGCCATTAGTTAGAGTTCTTCGTGCACCCTTTACCTCAATGTTTAGAGTTGTAACTTGCTGGAAGTGCAACCTTTATATCTGGGCATTTGGGAACTTGGTGAACAATGGGATCAACCATGCATCTCCTTAACCAATAAGATTTAAGGATTCAGAAAGAAACTGAAGAACAAAGGAGTAGGAGGGTGAATTAGAGTCAAATCAGTTACAGAAAGAGAAATAAAGAGAGGGAAAGAAAGATTGGATTAAGAGAGAGGAAAAAAAAAGACACAGGATAAGTAAGAACAATTCACTACCTGAAGGAATGATACTCCACAGTTAAATTGTTCACTTTCAGGACCAGAGAGGTTGATTGGCATTGCATTAACAATTACCACGTTGTTAAAAGGGTGCTTGCGCTATTAGTTACCAGACTTTTTGTGGTGAGTTTAATTGACAATTAATGTGCAAATCTAAAAAGATCTTAAAAATAACAGGCAGGCTAAGGGCGAGATGCTGATTGTGCGAAACAAACGGTGGAGTGGCATAAATCGACCAAGTTCTGGAGATACGCAACTGGCAACATATTTCTTAATCCCCTAAACTTGCTGGCTGATTTGCACGTTAATAATGGCGTGCGTTGTTAACACGCTGTTATTTTTGCAGCAAGTTCCAGCCCATTGTCACATCTCGGTATGTGGTAAATATAGGGAATGCCTGACCATTGTGACATGATAATGAGTATACTTTTTAAATGTTTTGTATTATGATTAGTGCTTTCTCTCCATCGCATCTGTTGCTTGCCACCTGGGTGTCTTGAATTAATACTGAAGCTGTAATTCCTACTATGCTTTGTAATCAATAATGTGTGCAGTGTTGCAAACTTTGTAGATTTGCATTAGGTACTGGATAATCAGAGAAGTATTTCTTTGTTAGTGAGCATACATTACAAGGGACAGCTGTCATACTGCTGTGTGTTCTGATATTTGCAGGATTATTTTTCTAGAAGACAGGAATACTCTTCTAGAATGATTTCAGTGAACCCAGTATTTTCAAGTCTGCAGTACAGTACCAATAGTAACATGCTATATTTTAAAAGTATTGCCAAATTAGAATGTTTAAAACCTTGCTCCAATAGTTTGTCCAGCTGTTGATTAAATTTATACAAGTAATCATCATGTTTAGCTGTTTTTTCTATCATGTAAAATACTGATTGCAGACAATAATAAACATTAAAATGTGCAGAACAGTTGAATTGATTTTTTGTTTTACTAGTTTACTACATGATACTGAAACATCAAAATATTTACTTGTGCAATTTATTGCTATGATAAAACACGTGAACCGGTGAAATGGTAACAATTGATTTCAGTGCATTATAGTAGTGTCTATATTTACAGTACTCCCTAAAGGCTGATGTATAATGTTTCTTAAAAGTGCTGTAGACTGTATGTAATCATGCAGAAACAGTGCTCCTGCACCAAGCAAAAGGCACATGAAAACACAATTTCCAAAACAGATTTGCTCCTGTGTAAAGCAAGCCTTCCGAATATAACTGTTAGTAGTTTTTAATTAACAGAAATTTTCTGTAGATGTAGTACTATGCACTGAGCTTAAACATCTCCACTGCAAACAATAAACTGCAACATTCCTGGGGAAATTCTTTTGATAACCTTAGAAATAAAAATGTGTTATATATGATCTCTGTAAAAATGCATCACTCTGCATGTAGATTCTGGAAGTTACAGAGCATGATTATGTAGTACAGTTTCAGATGCAAGCTCTTGAGTTTTATAATGGTTTAGAGTGGCAGGACAGCAGCATAGCGCATTGAGCACAAGTGAACCAAGGACTCAACATGCACATGGGAAGTTGTGCTTTTTTTATGAATGAGAAATTTTGTATGCAGATACTGGAAATTGGGTCCTCGCATTTTCCCACATTATACTCCATCTGCCAGATTTTTGCCCACTCACTTAGCTTATCTATATTCCTTTGAAGATTCTTTGCGTCCTCCACACAATTTGCTTTCCCACCTATCTTTGTATCATCAGCAGATTTGGCTACATTATACTCCGTCCCCTCATCTAAGTCATTGATATAGACTGTAAATAGCTGTGGCCCAAGCACTGATCTTTGCAGTAACCCACTAATTACAGCCTGCCAATCCAAAAATGACACATTTATTCCTACTCTCTGTTTTCTGTCCATTAACCAACCCTCAATCCATGCTAATATATTACCCCCAATCCCTTGAGCCCTAATTCTATAAGAATCGCTTGTGTGACACCTTATCGAGTGCTTTTTGAAAATCCAAATACATTGCATCCACTGGTTCCCCCTTATCTACCCTACTAGTTACAACCTCAAATCTCTTGGATTTGTCAAACACAATTTCCCTTTCATAAATGACTCTACACAATCATATTATGATTTTCTAAGTGCTCTGTTACCACATCCCTAATAATAGATTCTAGCATTTTCCCCACTACTTATATCGGGCAAATTAGGAGGGGTGGCCAAAAGCTTGGCCAAGGAGATGAATTTTAAGAAAGGCCTTAAAAGAGGAGAGAGGTGGAGATGTTATGGGGGGAAATTCCAGAGTGTAGGGCCTAGATAACTGAAAGCATAGCCACTAATGGTGGGATGAAGCGGGTGCTTGGGTGATGCATAACCGGTCAGAATCAGAGGAATGCAGAATTCTGGGGAGGGTTTGTGGGGCTGGAGGAGGTTACATTGGTGGGGAGGAGTGAGGCTGTGAAGGGATTTAAACATGAGAATTTTAAATTTTGAGGTGTTGGAGGACTGGGAGCCAATGTATATCAGTGAGAATAGGGGTGATGGGCGAGTGGGACTTGTTGTGGGATAGGATACAGGCAGCAGAGCTTTGTATGATCTGAAGTTTGTGGAGGGTGGGTGGCCGGCTAGGCGACCATTAAAATAGTTGAGCCTGGAGTTGACAAAGATGAGGGTTTCAGCAGCAGATGGGATGAGTCAGGGTCAGAGGCAGGCGATGTTAAGGAGGTGAAAGTAGGTGGTCTTTGTGATAATGAATATGGGGTTAGAAACTCCGATCACTGTCAAATAGGACAGAGGTTGCAAACAACCCGAGACAGTGACCTGGGAAGGGGATGGAATCGGTGATGAGTGTACGAAGTTTGAGGCAGGGCCCACTACGATAGCTTCGTTCTTCGCAATGTTTAACTGGAGGAAATTGCAGCTCATCCAAGACTGGTGTTGGGCAAGCAGTGTGACAACACAGAAGCATTGGAGAAAATGTTAATTTCTAGCAAGAGTATAGTTGAATAATTCTGAGTGCACAACTTTGATTTAACTGTGACTGCTACTTGGACATTTCCAGTCACCAAACCTTGCTTGTTGGGATAGATGTTTTGCCTTATTTTAGTTCTGTGTGAAAGCAGCACTGTTAATTAATTTGGCAGACATATAGCATTAGCTACAACAGTTTCCATATTAATCATGAGTTGCTGGTTTCATTCCTGTTGTAATGTTGAGCCTGCAGTAGTACTGAAAGCAAAGACAGAGCCCTGTGTTTATTTTGAATAGTATTTCTCATTACATTGTGATTTTATGCACAAGCAAAGTAAATCTTAAAGTTAAATGACAAATAGTCATCATGCAATTGGATTGAACTTTTATTTTCCCTTCACCTGATTTGCATACAAATGTACATTGGCATTTGTACAATTGCTTCTGACAGCTGTTGTTTATGTGAAGCACTTCCGATTTGCCTAATGGTTACAGATGTAAAATTGTTTGGCTGCATTACGAGTTTGGTCATGAGAAAAACTTTGAAGCAGTTGAAAGACCAATTGTTGTTGCAAGTTATTACTAACCGTCTCGGTCGGGATTGCTCATGTATGGAAAGATTGCTTTATATCTTCTGACTTTAGATAAGTTGAGTTGGAACAGACTTTTTAAGAATTCTTTTACTCTTAATCAATCAAATTTTTATCAGCGATTATAATATGCAAACAGAGCATTTGAGAAGGATAGCAATCAGACTAAGATGAATTTTGATGCTGAAAATTAAAGAATTAAATTTAAAACAGTTGCAAAAGTGAGTTTTTCTTCAATAAAAACAGAACATGTTGGAAATACTCAGCAGGTGAGGCAGCATTTGTGGAGAGAGAAACAGAGTTAACGTTTCAGGTCGATGACCCTTCGTCAGAACTGAGTTTTTCTTAACGTTGCGCTTAGAGAGGAGTTGTTGCCAAGATGCCTCCATCCATCAAGATATCTGCCTATAACTGAAACTGATAACCAGAATATCATTCCTACACAGAAACTTTTATGAATGGAAATAAAATGAAGGCATAAATTTCAGGGGAAGTTTTGCTCAAAATAAAAGTCTCAAATGTTAATTTGCTTATGCTGGTTCTCTGCCAATTTCTCACAGGCATGGTAGCCATGGCGAATCAAACAATGCAGCCATTATTTTATCAATCTTAGCCTAGGTACTCCTCTTGTACTTAGCAACACACCTCTCTGCGATCTGGCTGCAGACAGGTTTGTTAGATTGTTCCGTTGGTTTATATTGAGGATTGTTCTCCACCATAGCTTTAGCGTGTACATATAATGAGCTAGCCTTTAAAGGGGTGGCAAACTGGTATTGGTGCCAGTGCTAGCTTGTGAATCAGCCGGTCGGAAGTGGATATATGTAAATCAGGTTTCCTCACTGCTTCAATTGGACACTTGCCTTCACTGGCACTCACTCAGCATTTAAAACATGTATTTAACTCCTCTTAGTGACAGAGTTCTAATTTTCATTTGAAATTGTAGCAGGCACCTAAACTATATTGTCTAAAGTTCTATTGTATATTATGATACTTGAATTAGACAGGATCTTTTGTTGTGGTAGTTATATTAACACTGGAGTCATTGACTTCTCTGCTGAAAACTGTTTCAACAGACAATACCTTTTAACTAACGCAGCTACAGTTGTATGCTGCAGTGGAACACCAAGAGCTGACAGCCCTGACAGAAATGTGGCTGGGTTTTGAGGATGGCTCTAAATCTCTTCTACCTCGATATGCATTGTGTAGAAAGGAGAGGGTAGGTGGGGGTGAGGGTGAGGGTGAAGTGGCGACCAAATTGTAATGAGATTTTAATTATCCACTTATTGGGTAGACAATCAAGGGGTAGGAACACGAGAAGGGGGGCCCCAAGAAGTATTTATTGATGCAATTAATGATTGCTTCTTAATTTAACATTAGAGAGGATAATATCTTAGAATTAGTGTTCAATAATGAGCTACATTTGATATGATCTAGAGGTGGGGAAGCACCTTGCTGATTTGGACTACTCCATTATAACATTTAAAATATGGGGTTCTGCTCATTCCAGGATAATGCTCTGCTGGTGCCACATTTTCAAATACCTGGTTTTCATAAATGAAGAGGGAAAAGGAAATGGGATACCTCCAAAAATAGTCCTGAAAGGTTGTGAAGCAAATATCTCCTGAGGAGTGTGGATACTGAGAGAAAGCTAGAATGGCTTCATGGGGATTTAGGTAACTTGCATGCAAAGAAAGGTATTTTAAGGCTTGTGAAATGAATAATAGTCTTTCAGACAGGGGAAGGTAACAAAGAAATATTAGGTAAGCTAAAATGAATCAAGAAAGGACGATATGTTCAATAGCCAAAATAATGGGAAATTATTTTATATTCTGTTAGAAGTCAATTAGAGAACAAAAGACATTTGCAGGGTGACTGAGACAAAATTAAAGATGATAACTAAGGTATAGCTCAAGACTTGGAACAGATACCTTGTACTGAGGGTTGGATCTACGCCTTGTAGAACAGTTAAAACTATGGGCCAGATTTTGCACTCAGCGGCGAATGAACAGCGAGATTACACTCACACCTGCCCACGGACTTTCTGTAGAATTTTGCACTGAAACTTGCTGTAAATTAGAGAGCCCTCTACAAGGGATCTGGGACGTGTGTGAACAGGACAAGCAACTGTGTATCTCCTTAATCAGATTGAAGAATTCTTAATGAACAGCGCAGAGGCTGAACCAAGAAGTGTCAGTTAGAATATTTAATTCAGTGTCAAATCTGGCACAGAAATTGAAATAGAGAGGCCAAGGAAGACAGAGTCCAACAACAATTAAAATCTGAAGGAATGAAACCACACTTGTAAAAGTTTATTTTCAGTGGCAGAGAGGATATTTGGCAATAATTAGATGCCATTAAAAGGGTACTTACACTGGATTGGCGAGTTTAGTTCCCATCTCTGAGGTCTCTGGGCGAGATTTCTGTAATTCCACGTAAATAACGGTGAGCGCTGTTAACCTCACCATTATTTCTACAGCAAAATCTAGCCCAATAGCTCAAATGGGTTGCTTACATATCTCGAGGGGAAATGGTGCAGGCTAAATCCTCAGATAATGGAGCAGTCTGTGTCCGTATGCAGCAAGATCTGGACAACATTCAGGCTTAGGCCGATAAGTAGCAAGTAACATTCGCACCACACAAGTGCCAGGCATTAACCATCTCCAACAAGAGAAAGTCTAACCACCGCCCCTTGACATTCAACGGCATTACCATCGCCGAATCCCCAACCATCAATGGCCTAGGGGGTCACCATTGACCAGAAACTTAACTGGACTAGCCACATAAATACTAAGGTTACAAGAGTAGGTCAGAGCTTGGGTATTCTGCAGCAAGTGTCTCACCACCTGACTCCTCAAAGCCTTTCCACCATCTACAAGACACAAGTCAGGAGTGTGATGGAATACTCTCCACTTGCCTGGATGAGTGCAGCTCCAACAACACTCAAGAAGCTCAATACTATCCAGGACAAAGCAGCCCGCTTGATTGGCACCCCATCCACCACCTTAAACATTCACCCCCTCCAGCACCAGCACACTGTGGTTGCAGTGTGTACCATCTACAAGATGCACTGCAGTAACGCACCAAGGCTTCTTCGACAGCACCTCCCAAACCCGCGATCTCTACCACCTAGAAGGACAAGGGCAGCAGGCGCATGGGAACACCACCACCTCCAAATTCCCCTCCAAGTCACACAGCATCCTGACTTGGAAATATATCGCCGTTTCTTCATCGTCGCTGGGTCAAAATCATGGAACTCCCTCCCTAACAGCACTGTGGGAGTACCTTCACCACATTGACTGAAGCGGTTCAAGAAGGCGGTTCACCACCAACACCACCGTCTGATGGGTAATAAATGCTGGCCTTGCCAGCGACACCCACATTCCGTAAACGAATAAAAAAAATCAAAGGGGTGCAAGATGAAAAACCCACCAGGCCAGGTTAATTTATCCTACTGTACTGAAGGAAATGGCTAAGGTTGTTATTGATGGCCTAGTAAACATTTTCACTGGTTCACTGACAACTGGGGAAGTGCTACATGATTGGATGATGTTGCGTGTGGTTCCCTTATTTAAAAAAAATGATTAAATGAATGAATATAGACATTAATTGAGTTTAACCTCAATGGTGGGGAATTTAATGAAAAGCATCATTAGGGATGATAGAGATACGCAACATGGCTGTAGAAAACTAAAGTCACGTTTGACAAATCTGATCCAGTTGTCTGAAAAAGTCACAGAAGTGGTAGATCAAGCAGATGTGGTAGATGTTTAGTTCAACTTTTCATAAAGCGCTAAAATGAAGTCCCTTGATGTCAAGAGTGATATTGTGTGATTCATTACAAATTGTTTGAAGAGCTGTAGGCGAAGGTTGGTTTAAATGGAGCTGCTTCTCAATGGGGTCTGATCACCAGTGGAGAGCCCTAGGGATTTGTGGATCCCCTAGGGATCCCTTCCTCTTTGTTTATTAACAATCTGGAGCAGGGCATAGACATTACAGTTATTAAATTTGCAGATGATACTGAACTGTGCAGCAGAGTGAAGATCTTTGAAAAAGAAGGAAATAGATTACAATGAGATTTGAATAGATTGGGGAAGTAGGCCCAAGATTGAAAAATGTCGCTCAATGTAGATAGGTTTGCAGTTCTGCTCATAATTCAGATTTAGAGTACAACTTGAGTAGGTGTAGTTTAAAGTGACAAGAAGGGAGAGAGACTTAGGAGTGGTAATTTTTCTCTATAGGTTCAAGTACAGTGTGAGGTGGCTGCAACACAAGCAAGCAAGGTCCTGGGCTGTATTTCCCAAACTATTCAGTATAAAACAAAGGCCAAGGGTTATATAAGGCTTTGGCGAGACCTCATCTGGAGTATTCTGTACCGTTTAGGTCCCCCAATCTTGAGGAAACTTTGGATCTAACAAAGATACAGAGACAGGCAATGAGGATGATACCTGGCCTAAGAGCATTGAGCTATGGAGATGCGTAGAAATGCATAGAAGTTACAACACGGAAATGGGCCATTTGGCCTAACCGGTCTGTGTCAGTGTTTGCCCTCCATGGAAGCAGATAATCCTAATCACATTGATCCACCCTGTTCCCATATCCCTTTATCCCCTTTTCCTTATCCAATCTTATCCTATTCACTTATCTTGAATGATGACATAGTTTCTGCCTCAACCACTAACTGTGGAAGTGCATCTCTGTGTATGATGTTCTAGTTATCAGTTTCTCTTGTTCTTTGTTCTAAATCTCTTGCATTTAATCTTGTATCTATGGCCACTCATTCTAGACCCCTCAACTATTGGAAACCGTCTGCTTCTACCCTGTGTTATCTTTTCGTAATTCTGAACACTTCTATCAAATGGCTTCATGATCTGCATTGTACTAATGAAAAGCCCCAATTTTTTTTTTTTTCCTCCATATGACCATACGAAATTGAGGGCACGAAAAGACTAGCTGGTCCATCATGCCTGCCCCGCTTGAGCACCGTGGCTAAACACTATTTTATTAGTTTATGGGATGTGGGCGTCGCTGGCAAGGCCAGCATTTATTGCCCATCCCTAATTGCCCTCGAAGGTGGTGGTGAGCCGCTTTCTTGAACCGCTGCAGTCCGTGTGGTGAAGGTATTCCCACAGTGCTGTTAGGGAGGGAGCTCCAGGATTTTGACCCAGCGACGATGAAGGATCGGCGATATACTTCTATGTCAGGATGGTGTGTGTGACTTGGAGGGGAACTTGGAGGTGATGGTGTTCCCATGCGCCTGCTGCCCTTGTCCTTCTAGGTGGAAGAGGTCACGGGTTTGGGAGGTGCTGCCGAAGAAGCCTTGTCGAGTTGCTGCAGGGCATCTTGTAGATGGTACACACTGCAGCCACGGTACGCCGGTGGTGGAGGGAGTGAATGTTTAAGGTGGTGGATGGGGTGCCAGTCAAGTGGGCTGCTTTGTCCTGGATGATGTCAAGCTTCTGGAGTGTTGTTGGAACTGCACTCATCCAGGCAAGTGGAGAGTATTCCATCACACTCCTGATTTGTGTCTTGTAGATGGTGGAAAGGCTTTGGGGAGACACGAGGTGAGACACTCACTGCAGAATACCCAGCCTCTGACCTGCTCTTGCAGCCACAGTATTTATGTGGCTGGTCCAGTTAAGTTTCTGGTCAGTGGTGACCCCCAGGATGTTGGTGGTGGATTTGGCGATGGTAATGCCGATGAATGTCGAGGGGCGATGGTTAGACTCTCGCTTGTTGGAGATAGTCATTGCCTGGCACTTGTGTGGCGCAAATGTTACTGCCACTTATCAGCCCAAGCCTGAATGTCTTCCAGGTCTTGCTGCATTCATAGAAACATAGAAGATAGGAGCAGGAGTAAGAAACATAGAAGATAGGAGCAGGAGTAAGCCATTCAGCCCCTTGAGCCTGCTCTGCCATTTAATGAGATCATGGCTGATCATCCAAATTCAGTACCCTGTCCCTGCTTTCACCCCATATCCCTTGATCCCTTTAGCCTTAAGAAATATATCTAACTTCTTCTTGAATATATTTAATGAATTAGCCTCAACTGCCTTTTGTGGTAGAGAATTCCACAGGTTCACCACTCTCTGGGTGAAGAAATTCCTCCTCATCTCTGTCCTAAATGGCTTACCCCTTACCTTTAGACTGTGACCCCTGGTTCTGGACTCCCCCGCCATCGGGAACATCCTTCCTGCATCTAGTCTGTCTAATCCTGTTAGAATTTTATAAGTTTCAATGAGATCCCCTCTCATTCTTCTAAACTCCAGCGAGTATAAGCCCAATCGACCCAATCTCTCCTCATACGTCATTCCTGCCATCCCAGATATCAGTCTGGTGAATCTTCACTGCACTCCCGCCATGGCAAGAACATCCTTCCTCAGATAAGGTGACCAAAACTGCACACAATACTCAAGGTGTGGTCTCATCAAGGCCCTGTACAACTGCAGCAAGACATCCTTGCTCCTGTACTCGAATCCTCTCGTTATGAAGGCCAACATACCATTTGCCTTCTTAACCGCCTGCTACACCTGCATGCTTACCTTCAGCGACTCATGCACAAGGACGCCCAGGTCTCGTTGCACTTCCCCTTCTCCCAGTCTATTGCCGTTCAGATAATAATCTGCATTCGGGCATGGACTGCTTCATTACCTGAGGAGTTGTGAATGAAACTGAACACTGCAATCATCAGCGAACATCCCCATTTCTGACCTTATGATGGAGAGAAGGTCATTGATGAAACAGCTGAAGACAGTTGGACCTAGGACACTGCCCTGAGGAACTCCTGCAGCGATGTCCTGAGGCTGAGATGCTTGTCCTCCAACAACTACAACCATCTTCCTTTGTGCTATGTATGACTCCAGCCAGTGGAGAGTTTTCCCCCTGATTTCCATTGACTTCAATTTTACTAGGGCTCCTTGATGCCACACTCGGTCAAATGTAATCTACTGGGAGAGGCAAAAAAACCTAGTTCTGTAAAATTCCTCTTCAGTCCCCTCAGGTGATTGGAACCAAATCAGGAGATCACATTGGCCTAGTATATCACAGAAATCACAGAAACCCCACAGTGCAGATAGGGGCCATTTCGGCCCATCGAGCCTGCACTGACACATTATCCCACCCGATCCCCGTAACACCTGCACCAACACATATCCCACCCTATCCCCGTAACCCCATGTATTTAATCCCCCTAACACTAAGGGTCTATGAAGACACTTGCCTTCTATATGATGCAATCTCTGCCCCAGTCAAGAACTGTTCCAGCTCCCTCTTGAAGGCATGCACAGAGTCAGCACCCACCACACCAGCTGGCAACATATTCAAGAGGCTCACTACTCTCTGGGGGGATAAAAAGAACTGCCTAAAATCCAGTCTATTCCTACTCTTAGTTTAAACTCCTATCACCTGGTTCTGTTAAACTGGAATAGTCTATCAATAGGCACGCTATCCAGCCCTTTAATTATTTTATAGACCTCTATCAGGTTGCCTCTAAGTCTGCGCTGTTCTAAAGTAAATAGACCAAGGTCCTTCAGGCAAGGTCCTAAAGAATCTCATTTGTACCATGTCTAAAGCTTCAGTATCCTTCTTGTAGTGTAAGCCTATTACTGCACACAGTACTCTAACTGAGGTCTTATTAAAGTTTTGTATTGGCTTTTATTACCTCTTGGCTTTTATATTTTGTACCTATTGTGATAAAACTTGTAATTCCATTAACTACAGTACTTATACGACTGTTTCAACCCGAGATGCTGCCTTTAATGTCCTGTGAGTCAATTCCCTCTGCTGTTCCACAGCATCGAGTCTACTTCCTTTCAAAGTATAATTGCTGATTTTTATTTTAAGCAAAATACTCTCACTTACTGATGTTTAAGTCCACCTGACATGTTTTAGCCCATACTCCCATCTTGTCTATATCCCATTGCACCTTCCTTTGATCTTGAAAGAATTAACTATCCCCCCCTTTTTGGTATTATCTGCTCATTTTGATTCCATCTCGGCCTATATCCACATCAGTGATAAACACAGAAGTGGTCCCAGAACTGAACCCTGTGGGACACCACTACCTACTTCCAACCACTCTGAAAATCTGCCCTTTACTCCTACTCTGTTTTCTTGTTTCTAATCAGTTTAATCCAGTTTGCTAGCCTCTCCCTAATTCCATATCCTTTAAACTTCTCTCTTAATCTCCCATGTGGTACCTTTTTCAAGGATTTCCTGAAGTTCATATTTTCTCGATCTTTCATTTATGTTAACGCCTTAAAGAAATCTGAGGTTTGCCAAGTACGATCATCCCTTTTGAAATCCATGCTGGCTATAACTATTTTCTCAATCCAGATATGCAGTAATTTCTTCCTTTAATTAAAAGACTTTATAATTTTCTCTACCACAGATGTTAAGTGAACTGGCATGTAATTACACAGATTAGCTCTGTCTCTCTTTTTGAACATGGGTACTACATAGGCCTCTCTCCAGTCCTCCGGCATGCATTCACATTTAATAGAGCCTTGAAATATAATCTCTGGAGCCTTGACAGTTCCCTCCCTCTTGTCCCTCAGGATCGTAGAATGCATCCTGCTGGGTTCTGATGCTTTTGGTTTCCTTTAACCCAAAGATCCCAAACATTTTTTGCTGAGCCCTCCTTCGAAGATTCATGTCCCATGCATGCCCTCCACTTTTTAAGAAGCAGTATTTTTGCATGGAACAAGAGGATTTTATATTCACAGTGTCTGTGATTGATTGAGGTAAAGTAGTAAGCGGAACTGGGAGAGTTTTAATTCTCAGAATGATCAGACGTTTGTGGGGTCAGAACCTAGAATTGCACATCAAGCAGAACTGTCCTGAAAAAGCCAATCTAGAGAGTTCGGTACGACATCAATCCTGTCAAAATGTTTTAAATGAATAAAATACATTCATATATTGATAATCAAATTGGACAATGCTAAGTCCATGTTTTGGCAGGGGAAAGAGAAAAGGGAATGATACCAGATCACATTTTTTGTCTGTCTGTTAGAAGAAAGTGGCTGTGTTCCCTGAGAGCATTACACAGGGCTTTTTAAAAATGATAGCACCATCTGGCTGTCTTGTAACTAAGACGGGGAGGAGACTGGTTATAGTTATTACTCTGAAAGTAGTCGGCTTAGTGCAGAGCATATTGTAGCATGGCAGATTTAGTATTCTCCATGTCTTGTCAGCTGTTTGAAGCCTAGTGACATTAGGTAAAGGAAATCCCTGTTTTAAATGCTAATATACAGCCATCTGCTTTTTGTAGTTGAGGCGTGGGATTTGATCATGTGGCCAAAAACTTCAGAATTAGGAGTCCAAAGGTCTGTGTTACGTCTGCTGTGCTGAAAGGGGAATAGAAATAAACAAATTGAACTGTAGCCACTTTAATTGCTGCAGGTCAGTCATTGACCTTAGCAACATCAATTAAAAATGTACTAATGTTAAAATAAAATCACTGCCCTGAATTCAATTGCCCATTGGATGGAAGGGGGAAATTACTTAGACAGTAAACTTAAACACTGACATTGCTTCAGGCAGGACTTGAATCATTCCCATGGCATTTCAGGAAATAGATTTCTGTATTGTAATGATTCTAAAACTTTAGATAAGGTAGTGTAATAACTCGGAATGTCATAGTATAGTATATATTCATAGTCACAAATATCTGCCATTTTCCTGGAGAAATTTGTTCTTTTGATCCAAATACAGCTGTATTAAAGTGACTGCACCTACTTATCACAACCAAGTCCAACTAGTAGCTGCTACCACTTACCATTTCCTGGCTCCACCCTCAGTCCTCCTTCATCTGTTGACATTTGTGGTCTCACCATTTTCTAAAGCTAAGCTGTGCCCATGAGGCTTGTGTTTCTCATTTGTGCCAAATATTTTTTTTCTCTCAGCAGCTCTGAGCTCTCCATAAAGCCCACATCTGTCCAAGGCTTGGATATTGCACCTGTATCTGTGCATTCTGTTCTAGGACTTCTCTTGCACTCCTGGACAGGATGCAGGAAGAAGCTCTTGTCTGATGTGATCTTTCTCTTATCAGTTTACTCGTTTCCAACATCTGTCCATATCGCTCTCCATATGATCTTTCTTGTCTCTCTGCATTTCATCAGCATTGCTTCTCTGAACTTTCATTTCTCATTCCTTTTAAACTCTAAAGAAGAAAAAGTGAACTTGTGTTTATATAGTGCCTTAAAATGTCTCTCATGTCATCTCAAAGCACTTCAGATCTAATCAATTACTTTTGAAGTGCAGTCGCTGTTATATGAGTAAGTCAGCAGCCAATTTATGCACAGCAAGGTCTTGCAAACAGCAGGTGAGATAAATGACCAGTTATTTTTGTTTTGGTGATGGTGGTTGAGAAGAATGTTGGCCAGGATACCAAGAGAACTCCCTGCTTTTCTTGAAATAGTGTCATGGGATTGTTTACGTCTACCTTAATTACAGGAACAGCCTCAGTTTAGCATCTTAGGTGCTCTTCCTCCACCCTGTGTTAAACTCAAGATTCACCACACTCTCCTACTTTAAAGCATCCTTTCTCAGCACATCAAAACTGTGGAACTGCTTGTCTTCCTCAGTCATCCCTTGCTTTTATAATCCAAGTTTGGCTTCACCTAGCCACTACTTCCTGATTTACCTTGTCTTTTTCACTTGGTGATGCTGTGAGTTATAGACCATGCAAGTGCTCCGTCACTTGCTTTAAAGTTATTGGTGCTTCTGTCAATCCCTCCTGTGGTTTGTGCTTTGAAACTGCTAGTAATAGGTATCTGGGAAGCATTTGGTGCAGGACTCCTTGATGTAAGAGGTTTCATCAATGGAAATGGAGTTGAAACCAAACAATTAGAGAATTCTACTCAGCCTACAGTGATCATACATGCCATAGAATTAAATTTTAGTGATGTCATCAGAGGAACTTCTGCATAAAATTTCTGTTTCCAAAATTTATGGTCATTTGACAATTCAGTAGAATATATTGCCATGTTAAGTATAACCGGTAAGTGCTAACTTTTGTTGATAACATGTCTGATTTCCATTCATCATTCTGAGAAACTTTCAAACAAGGTTGGGTTATTTTTTTTTCTTGAGTACTTTTTATCCCAAAAAGTATTCTGTCATCAAATTTTGAACTAGGTCATAAAGATCTCTCTGCACACGTAGATATGATTTTCAAGTCTCATCAAATGCTTTGTGGCTAGAATTAAGCTACTAGCAACAGATGGTTATTTTTCCTCTCCCTTGTGCTTTAACAAACGCGCTTGAATTTTACCCTTCCTGTCCCCCGTTACTGATTTTTTTTTAAAAACCAGAATAGCTTGAAATCCAGTTTCATAAGTGCAGTTTTAAAACACAGTAATTTAATCTTAGACTGTGCAAAACAAGAACTAAAGAAAAGAGCACAATTTTATGATTTAGTTCACTTTTTATTTGGTTCTAAACTTCAAAAATATATATTTTTATCAGAACCTGTATAACTGGTCCAAAGTCTGACTCTGGATACTGGTGCACAAGAACAGCAAACTCAGTTTGAATAGTCTTGGACTCTGGATGCCAAAAGCAATTATAACTAGCGGACAGGAATATATCCCAGTTTCCTGGCAGATACCATTACTAGGTGTGGAATGCATTTTTCTCTGGTCCTCCATATATATTTCTATCTCGATCTAATCTGCCTTTTCTGTACACAGTGTAACATTGACTTTGTTTCGCAGATTGGAAATGACCAAAATACCATGGGGAAATATTCATTTTTCACTGACTTTCCATTTTGTCAGTTGGTTTCTTGTGATTTTTTGTTGGTCTGACTGCAGTTTTCATGTCATGTTGATGGTAGTATTCTGGATCCAGTACTTCCCACTGCTAATTGAGATGTTCATTATTTTATCTTTGCGGGATTAATCTTCATCCGTCATCAAAACCGTGGAGGCAGGGTGTTGTCCGAAAATTCAAGAGGGAGTTGGCTAGATTCTGGGACAAGAACAGATTGAGGGATATATGAGAGAGGAGTTTTTGAAATTTGGAAATGACCATGTGGTCCAAAGTAATCTTTTCTCGTCCTGTACATTCCTAACTTCCTAATCTCTTTTAATTACTACAATTTTTGAGGATATTTAAGTTGTTAACACTGGGGGAAGAGTGGTTGCAAAAAGTAGCTTAGAAAGTGTTTACTATAAACTGATGCTTGTTTCCACGAACATTACCAGGCCACTGCGGTTTCTTGTAATGTTGTTTATCCTGGTTTTTGGCTGAACGCCAGTTCTGTTTTTAAATTCTCAATTTCTAGTCCCTTTTATTAATAAATTCTTTCTGGTCAAATTTACGTTGCTTTTTTTCTGTCCAATATGTAACTCGTGAATTTATTTTTACAGCTTCCAACATAACACACTTATGCAAGACTTGCACACTGGCTCGATGTTTAATGATGGTAGCTGCTACTTTGGGAATTACGTTATTTGGGGGAGAACACTTTATTGTTACAGTATCAGCTGCTAAACACATTAGGTTAAAAATATATGTGGATCAATTGTGACATTTGATACCATCATCATAAAATGATTTGATCCAGTTCCGCACCAAATACCAAAAGTGCATTACGTAAAGTACTGTGCAAGTACTATGAATTATGTCTGGACATACTAATGTGTTGGTGATTGTAATAGCGGACAGTCCAACAGAGAAAATAGATATTTAGTTGATTATAAATCACAACCAAGAAATCATCCAATACAGTTATTTTGCATTATAATTATGTACCTTTTAATATACAAAACTATATACAGTAGAAGTTTAAATTTAGTTTTACGAAATTGAAAATAATATTCCAGCTCAAATTTCTTGCATTGAAATGCATTTTTTTCTTCTAAAAATCCACAACTCTCACTCGCTGTGAAAATTCCACTGCGACAAAATTATCATTTATGATGATTTTTATAGCATTGCAACATTTAACCCCTATGATTTGATTTATTTTGTCTTTTCTTTTACTCCTTTTAACCTTGATGGTGCCCTGCACTATGGACATTGGGCCTTCATCTATGTTTATCATTGAAAGCATCTTTAAAAATGAACCTACTGGCAGAGTTCCCTGTGTGTAAGTGTGTTATGCTTAAGAAGCCACTTTGTTCACCGGCTGTTTGGTGTGGATTTGCAGATATTATACAACGATGTCAGGAATCTGATGCACAGCAATTATTGGCCAGTAATTTCCGAAGCCTACGGGTGTGTACGAGCTATGTACACACCCCTAGGGACCTCGCAAGTGCCGGTTTCAGGCATGCAAAGCGCATGCGTTGAAAACCAGCACTTCTGAACTGTCAAGAATCCTCTTGACAGATCGCATGCCTGCCCTAGAGAAGGGTCTCTGCGGATGGAGAGTTCCGCTTTCTGCAGAACCTCCGCCCGCTGAAATCCCTTAAAAATCTTACGCCTGGTAAAAGCAGGCGTAAGGCCTGCTTTTACCAGCATAAGAGTTTAAAAAAAGTAAAAAAATATTTTTTTTTCACTCATTTATAATGTAAAAATACTTTTAAAAAAGGTAAGTTTATTTTTGGCCCCATTAAAAAAAAAAAAAAAAAACCATTGGCTCGCCTGGCCCTCGTGATCCCAGGGACGCTTGCGAACTGCCCTTGTACCCCTGGGATACCTGGGCCTTTGCGGCGAGCGCACCAGGACCGGAAGAGTTCGGACCTCGGGAGCCCTCAGGTAAGGGCGTAGATTTTTTCCCAATAGGAGACATCCGTACGCAGGATGCCTCCTATCGGAAATTACGGGCCATTATATATGCTGCATATACATTGCTTCTTTCCATTAATCAGCCATGGGAAATGCAATTATATTGAAAATAGAGTTGACAAATTATTTACCACTGTCCTCTATCACCTTTGGGGCTGAAATTGCTGTCTCCGTGACGACGTACGCTCAGAGTACGCCATCGTAACCCATTTAGAAGGCCCCGGATGTTCCAGTTTTGCGAATGAGCGAAATCGGGAACTTACGATCTGTCAAGCTACGCCTTGACAAATCATCCGAACTGCATGGAAACACTGTATTGCTGGCACAGAGTCAGGCTATTTGCAATTGCCCATGCAACAAAGACGTAGGGCCTGCTTTCATCAGTGTAAGGGTATTTATAAAGCTTAAATTAAATATTTAAAAATCAAAAATAATGCACATACACTTTAAATGAGTTTATGCAAATATTGGCCTGGATTGTGATGTTTAAAATTATTTATCAACATTTTTAATTTTTATTGAGGGCCCACGTGATCCCAGGGATGCTTCCGAACCGCCTGCATCCCTGGGATCCATGGGCCTTTACGCTGCCATATGCCTGGAGGCCCGATATCGCAACTCTTCACAGCCTGGACACCTGGAGGTAGGCTCGTAAAGTTTTCGTGGGTCCAAGGCGTACTCCAGAGGTACGTCTCCGACCGCAATTTCTAGCCCATTATCTTTACTTTCAAACAGTATCGTATCTCGCTAAAGACTATAAAACAGAAATGTGCAATTTTTGGGCATAAATGTTGTTTGGAATATGGAAATGTACAGGGCTACAAAAAAAAACCATTGTTGTCCATTTGGTTGGTCCTAAAATTCAAAAGAATTATTATACTGCAATACCTCTTGATTACTTCGTTCACCAAAAATAAATCGGTAACATGGGATGGATTGGACTGGAATAGATCATTGCTGGCCAGCTGGCTGGTCCCAGTTTCCCCACCATTTTCCTTCCCTGTCATATAGCTCAAGGTAGATGGAAATCATATTGACAGGAATTATGATTTCCGTAGGCCAACATCCACATGAGAGGTATCTCGGTTCTTATCAGTAGTACAAAAGAACAATGGACGGTATTTACAGTTTGGGCATGGGCATCCCCAGCATCGAAGCTCTGACCACGCTCAATCCGCTCCGATGGACGGGTCACATTGTCCGCATGCCCGATACGAGACTCCCAAAACAAGCGCTCTACTCGGAGCTCCGGCATGGCAAGAGAGCCCCAGGTGGGCAGAAGGAATGCTTCAAGGACACCCTCAAAGCCTCCTTGAAAGTGTAACATCCCCACCGACGCCTGGGAATCCCTGGCCCAAGACCGCACAAAGTGGAGGAGAAGCATCCGGGAAGGCACCGAACACCTCGAGTCTCTTCGCCGGGATCAAGCGGAAGCCAAGTGCAAGGAGTGCACGTCAACGCAAGCACCCCACCCACCCGCCCCTTCAACCACCGTCTGCCCCACCTGTGACAGAGACTGTGGGTCCCGCATTGGTCATCAGCCACCTGCGAACTCATTTTTAATGTGGAAGCAAGTCATCCTCTGTTCCGAGGGACTGTTTAAGAAGAGAAGCCATTGCAGATTCGCCACCTGTTATATGCCCTGCCTGAGTTTCCATTCCATTGAAGTGAATAGAAAGGAAAATTGGATGGAATGTATAACGGATGGACAATTCGCAACCGACAGTTTTCCGCCAGCACCCAAAAAATAAATTACCCCATGTGAATCTTGCAATACATTCACTCACATTTATCTTTTATCTTTTTCTTGGGCAACACCTCCTCCCCTCTCCCTCCCCCACCTCAATCTACTGCATCCGATGCTTAGCAGGATGTTCAAGACTGGTGACTTGACTTTTAACATAAGCAATTGACAAACAAGAGTCTAAAATGAAGCACCCAACAACTCGAGTTACTCAGCTAAGAGCTTGTGAAGCTCCTTCACTTGGAGGCAAGGAAGGGAGAAAGGAAGAGGGAATCCAATTCAGCTATCAGTTTTAGTTGGGATATAAATATGGGATGGAATTTCAGTGGTAGAATAACAGTCCTACTGGTTCCCGTGTTGCAGTTGCTTTCCAATTTTATATGAGTAATAAATGAGAAGTGCTAATGGTGAAAAGAAGCCATAACCTTTGAGTTACGGTAACTGATCCTCCTGAATCTGAGTTCTGCCATTTAAAGCCTTGTTTTTTATAATGTGTGAATAGGACAGTGCCCTGAGGAAAAATATATCTCAAACTGTTGCTTGAAAACTGAATTTAAATTGTTAAAGGAATATTTATAGTTCATTTTATACACTAATATGAGGACTGTAGGGAATAAATCCTATTAAACCAGCTGCGATACTGTTTTTTCTTCTTTAGAAACGTGACAGATTCTGGATTTTTAAAAGGTTTGATAAATGATTGTGTAAGTTTTCATTTTAAATATTCTGAAGTCTTTCTGACAACAGACGTGATTTTTTTTCAAAAAAAAGAACGCTAGTTTACATGGAGCTACATTTTTCTTGATGATTTAGGAAAACCACATTGATGGCATGTTTTTAAAGACTTCTTATCCAGCCTCATTTACTCTTGTAGCCAGAGTTGTGACCAGAAAAACCTGGGCTGCACTGATGTCAGTTTTTGAATGAATAGGATGATTGTCCTTCCGGTACTTTGCAAAGAGCCCTGTTGCATAATGTTCCAGTTAACAAGAGTATCCTGCCAAATAAATAGGCTCTTTATGTGTGAGCTTTATGTGTGACCTGCTTAGTATTTGAAGAGCAGTCAGTTGAAGAACTGAAAAATGCTGGTCACTGTTTGTTTAATTTAGGAGCCTTTAGGCTATGCAGATGCTGTGTGAGTATTGTAATGTATTATGCATTATTCAATTATATTTTTTTCTTAAATTTTTCTTACCAATTTATAGTGTTACTTAATTGTACTGCATTATCAATTGTACCAGAAGAGCAGGCAATTTTCCAGTCATGTGTAACAAATTTTTAACCATTTTCCCCCCACCAAGGTTTCATTCCAAGAGGATGATGTCATCAAGCATCTAGCAACAATCACTGGCTTTGAGTGATGGATTGAATTCAAGATTAGGAAACACAAATTTGAATTAAATAAAAATTGTTGTAATTGGAAAAGTCATGCTGTTATAACTTATCGCAAAACCCATAATTCTGGATCATTGGGTAGTAATGCATTTGTGCTCCAGTGCACTTTAGTAATGAAGTAATGTGCAATTGCATACATAATCTCCTACAGGGCAAGTTCCCAACCTTGGCCATTCCAATAGGATATAACGACAGGTGGTATGGAGATGAGTCATCTTTTCCTGATTCTCATTTATTTGCAGAGTGATACTGGCAGAGGAATGGGAATGGAGCAGACATGTTGGGCTGTATTTAACCAACCTTGGCAGGTCCATGGCGGGCGACATCGATAGCAGGTTCCAGCCCCACTGCT
The DNA here is from genome assembly GCF_052327205.1 of Somniosus microcephalus. Taxonomy (NCBI): domain Eukaryota; kingdom Metazoa; phylum Chordata; class Chondrichthyes; order Squaliformes; family Somniosidae; genus Somniosus; species Somniosus microcephalus. Next base: position 201,795,334 of record NC_140990.1, on the reverse strand, counting down.
GGCTCCAGCCTGCTGTGTAGAATGAATTTACCGTAATTGGGCTTGTTAAGCCCACCCAGCAAGTATCCCGGCCAATTGAAGGAAGCGGGTCTGATGATGTCATTTGATGATGTGTCATCAGCCTGTTTTCTTAAAGGGACCACGGCCAACTTTAAATTGACAGTTGTGCTGTCAGCGTTCTACAGCATTGAGGTGCTGCAAACACTGATGAGCACTGCAGAGGTGCAGCACTGCACCCAGGTTCTTCCACAATTCCCTCCATATGCTTATGGAGGGAGTCACAGCACACAGGGAGGTCCTCTTCCCTTCCCATGTTCGGAGACGACCTCCCTAGGAGATCAACACAGCCTGGTTGCACATTGCAGAGGAGGGCACAAGCAGGGATGTGGTCAGGAGGACCCGGGTGCAGTGCTGCAAACATTTCAATGATCTCAGAAGATCAGGAAACATTAGTACAAAGCCACAGTTATCCTCATCCTGCTGTGCCTCTCATCACATCCAGCGACAATGAAGGATCGGTGATATACTTCTAAGTCAGGATGGTGTGTGACTTGGAGGTGGTGGTGTTCCCATGCGCCTGCTGCCCTTGTCCTTCTAGGTGGAAGAGGTCGTGGGTTTGGGAGGTGCTGCCGAAGAAGCCTTGGCGAGTTGCTGCAGTGCATCTTGTAGATGGTACACACTGCAGCCACAGTACGCCGGTGGTGGAGGGAGTGAATGTTTAAGGTGGTGGATGGGGTGCCAATCAAACGGGCTGCTTTGTCCTGGATGGTGTCGAGCTTCTTGAGTGTTGTTGGAGCTGCACTCATCCAGGCAAGTGGAGAGTATCCCATCATGCTCCTTGTGCCTTGTAGATGGTGGAAAGGCTTTGGGGAGTCAGGAGGTGAGACACTCGCCGCAGAATACCCAGCCTCTGACCTGCTCTTGTTGCCACAGTATTTATGTGGCTGGTCTAGTTAAGTTTCTGATCAATGGTGACCCCCAGGATGTTGATGGTGGGGGATTCGGGGATGGCAATGCCGTTGAATATCAAGGGGAGGTGGTTAGACTCTCGCTTGTTGGAGATCGTCACTGCCTGACACTTGTGTGGCGCGAATGTTACCTGCCACTTATCAGCCCAAGCCTGAATGTCTTCCAAGTCTTGTCGCATGCGGGCATGGACTGCTTCATTATCTGAGGAGTTGTGAATGGTGCTGAACACTGCAGTCATCAGCGAACATCCCCATTTCTGACCTTGTGTTGAAGGGAAGGTCATTGATGAAGCAGCTGAAGATGGTTGGGCCTAGGACACTGCCCTGAGGAACTCCTGCAGCGATGTCCTGGGGCTGTGATGATTGACCTTCAACCACCACAACCATCTTCCTTTGTGCTAGGTATGACTCCAGCCAGTGGAGCATTTTCCCCCTGATTCCCATTGACTTCAGTTTTACTAGGGCTCATTGATGCCACACTCGGCCAAATGCTGCCTTGATGTCAAGGGCAGTCACTCTCGCCTTGCCTCTGCAATTCAGCTCCTTTGTCTATGTTTGGACCAAGGCTGTAATGAGGTCTGGAGCCGAGTGGTCTTAGCGGAACCCAAACTGGGCATCAGTGAGCAGGTTATTGGTGAGTAAGTGCCGCTTGATAGCGCTGTCGATGACACCTTCCATCACTTTGCTGATGATTGAGAGTAGACTGATGAGGCGGTAATTGGCCAGGTTGAATTTGTCCTACTTTTTGTGGACAGGACATACCTGGGCAGTTTTCCACATTGCCGGATAGATGCCAGTGTTGTAGCTGTACTGGAACAGCTTGGCCAGAGGCATGGCTAGTTCTGGAACACAAGTCTTCAGCATGACAGCCGGGATGTTGTCGGGGCCCATAGCCTTTGCTATATCCAGTGCGCTCAGCCGTTTCTTGATATCACGTGGAGTGAATCGAATTGGCTGAAGACTGGCTTCTGTGATGGTGGCGACCTCAGGACGAGGGAATTGGATGTAATATGTCCAAATTTGCAGACGACACAAAGCTGGGTGGGAGGGTAAGCTGCGAGGAGGATGTCGTGAAACTCCAGTACGATTTGGACAGGTTGGGTGATTGGGCAGAAACATGGCAAATGCACTATAATGTGGATAAATGTGAGGTTATCCACTTTGGTGGCAAAAACAGGAAGGCAGATTATTATTTGAATGGCAATAGATTGGGAGAAGGGGAAGTGCAAAGAGACATGGGTGTCCTTGTGCACCAGTCGCTGAAGGTAAGCATGCAGGTGCAGCAGGCGGTTAAGGCGGCAAATGGTATGTTGGCCTTCGTAGCAAGAGGGTTCGAGTACAGGAACAAGGATGTCTTGCTACAGTTGTACAGGGCCTTGGTGAGACCGCACCTTGAGTATTGTGTACAGTTTTGGTCACCTTACCTGAGGAAGGACGTTCTTGCCATGGAGGGAGTGCAGCGAAGATTCACCAGGCTGATACCTGGGATGGCAGGAATGACGTATGAGGAGAGATTGTATCGATTGGGCTTATACTCACTGGAGTTTAGAAGATTGAGAGGGGATCTCATCGAAACCTATAAAATTCTGTCCGGTCTGGACAGACTAGATGCAGGAACGATGTTTCTGATGGCCGGGGAGTCCAGAACCAGGGGTCATAGTCTAAGGATAAGGGGTAAGCCATTTAGGACTGAAATGAGGAGGAATTTCTTCACCCAGAGAGTGGTGAACCTGTGGAATTCTCTGCCACAGAGGGTGGTGGAGGCCAGTTCATTAAATATATTCAAGAAAGAGTTGGATATATTTCTTGAGGCTAAAGGGATCAAGGGATATGGGGAAAAGGCAGGGACAGGGTACTGAATTTGGATGATCAGCCATGATCACATTGAATGGCGGAGCAGGCTCGAAGGGCCGAATGGCCTACTCCTGCTCCTATCTTCTATGTTTCTATGAGTAGACCGATATGGATCATCCACTCAGCACTTCTGGCTGAAGTTGGTTGCAAACGCTTCAGCCTTGTCTTTTGCACTCGTGCTGGGTTGTGCCATCATTTGAGGATGGTGATATTCATGGAGCCTCCTCCTCCCGTCAGTTGTTTAATGATCCACCACCATTCACAACTGGATGTGGCAGGACTGCAGAGCTTTGATCTGATCTGTTGATTGTGGGATCGCTTAGCCCTGTCTATAGCATGTTGCTTCCACTTTTTAGCATGCATGTAGTCCTGTGTTGCAGCTTCCCCAGGTTGGCACCTCATTTTTAGGTACGCCTGGTGCTGCTCGCAGCATGCTCTTCTACACGCCTTATTGAACCAGGGTTGGTCCCCTGGCTTGGTGGTAATGGTAGAGTGAGGGATATGCCAAGCCATGAGCTTACAGATTGTGGTGGAATACAATTCTGCTGCTGCTGATGGCCCACAGCGCCTCATGGATGCCCAGTTTTGAGTTGCTAGATCTGTTCTGAATCTATCCCATTTAGCACGGTGGTTGTGCCATACAATACGATGGAGGGTGTCTGTGTGAAGACGGGACTTTGTGTCAACAGTGACTGCGGTGGTCACTGCTACCAATGCTGTCATGGACAGATGCATCTGCGACAGGTAGTGACGTAATAAAACTCAATACGCACTTGGTTCGAGTATAAAGCAAGGCTTTAATCAACTTGTTTCAAAACATGGAGGTCTAGTTGTACTTCACTAGTTCCTGTCTTACAAAATGTCCCTGGGAAAGCTGGGCCCACGCCCGAGTATTTATACTCCTTGGACAGTGCCACCAGCTGGCCGTCCAGTGTTATTTCATGAGTCATTTCTTCATGATGATGAGATTTATAACAGGTAGATTGGTGAGGACGAGGTCAAATAGGTTTTTCCCTCGTGTTGGTTCTCTCACCACCTGTCGCAGGCCCAGACTGGCAGTTATGTCCTTCAGGACTCGGCCAGCTCAGTCAGTAGTTGTGCTACCGAGCCACTCTTGGTGATGGACATTGAAGTCCCCCACCTGGAGTACATTCTGTGCCCTTGCTACTCTCAGTGCTTCTTCCAAGTGGTGTTCAACATGGAGGAGTACTGATGCATCAGCTGAGGGAGGGTGGTAGGTGGTAATCAACAGGAGGTTTCCTTGCCCATGCTTGACCTGAAGCCATGAGACTTCATGGGGTCCGGAGTCAATGTTGAGGACTCACAGGGCCATTCCTTCCCGACTGTATACCACTGTGCCGCCACCCCTGCTGGGTCTGTCCTGCCGGTGGGACAGGACATACCCAGGTATGGTGATGGAGGAGTTTGGGACATTGGCTGAAAGGTATGATTCTGTGAGCATGACTCTGTTGCTTGACTAGTCTGTGGGACAACTCTCTCAATTTGGACACAAGTCCCCAGATGTTGGTGAGGAGGACTTTGCAGGGTTGATTGGGCTGGGTGTGCCATTGCCGTGTCCATAGCCGAGGTCGATGCCGGGTGGTCTGTCCGGTTTCATTCTTATTATTTTGTTTCGTAGTGGTTAGTTACAACTGAGTGACTTGCTAGGCCATTTCAGAGGGCAGTTAAGAGTCAACCACATTGCTGTGGGTTTGGAGTCACATATGGGCCAGACCAGGTAAAGACGGCAGATTTCCTTCCTAAAGGACATTAGTGAACCAGATGGGTTTTCACGACAATCTCATAGTTTCATGGTTACCATTACTGATACTAGCTTTTTATTCCAGATTTATTTAATTAACTGAATTTAAATTCCCCAACTGCCGTGGTAGGATTTGAACTCATGTCTCTGGTTCATTAGTCCAGGCCTCTGAATTACTAGCCCAATGACATTACCACTCTGCTACTGTTCCCACTAAGTGGCTATAAACAAGCTACTAATGATTTTAATTGCCTCCCCCGCCGCTGCGTGTCGTGTCTGCTCAGCGCTGACGGGCCCGACATTTGGTAAAGGCGCGTGGTGGCGGGTTGACAGTGGGGTCCCGACCCGCTGGGGGGGAAAAAACACACACCCGCCTGACCCGCCACAAAACACACCCGCTGACCCCCCCCCCCTGCAAAATTCCCCCCATTGTCTATTCCCCTATCCAGAAAATGCTGTGTGAGCAGAGAAAATATATAATTTTGTAAAAAGGAATACCATAAAGAATACTTCATAACCATGATTTTAGACAGGAAGGAGCTGTGCCACTGGAATGGGCTCCGTCTGAACCGGAATGGGACGAGTGTCCTAATGGAAAGGATAAATAGGATGTGGATAGGACTTTAAACTACTAAGACAGGGGAGGGATCTGGTGGAAATCGCACAATTCTGAAGATGAAAGTTTAATAGGAGATGGGTTAAAGGTCAAAACAAGGAAATAAATCATGATAACAAACGGTCAGGAAACAAATAGTTCATTTAACATAACTATAAAATGAATGTTAAAAATAGTGAGGGGAACAATTAATAAAAACAAATTAAATTGCTTGTACAGCAATGTGCACAGCATCCAAAGCTAAACTGAGGAATTGGAGGCAATAAGTTGTAGCGAGGAGCAAGATGTAATAAAGACAACTGAAACAAGGCTACATAAAGAACAGGACTGGCAGTTAAATATTGCAGGATATAACATATTTAGAAAGGATAGGGAACGAAGCAGGGAGGTGAGGTATCTGTAATAGAGACGGCATAATGGCAGTAGAATAAAGAGACATAACTAACATTAAGATAGAAACTGAATCCATATGGATTGAGACAAAGGATAAGAAGGGACTGATCATGTTAATGGGCATATCCTACAGACCACCTAATAGTGGAAGGGGAGTGGAGGAAGAAATAGGTAGGCAAATCTATGAAATGGGTAAAAAGCATTGAAGAATAATCATGGGAGATTTCAACTACCCTCAAATACATTGGCAAGAAGAGGTAGGGAAAGCAGAAAAGGGAATCGAGTTTTACAATGTGTACAAGAATCCTTTCTTACCTAGTACGAAAAAACCCCAACTAGAGAGGAATCACTACTGGATCTAGTAATGGGAAATGAACCAGAGCAGATAAGAGAAGTAAGCATAGGGGAATATCTAGGCAATAGCGATCATAACATAACAAGGTTTAAAATAATTGAGAGAAATTTAAGGCAAAGACCAAAGTAGTAGTAGTAGCTTGGAAAGAAGCTAATTTTGAAGGGATGAGAATGGATCTAGGGAAGGTAAACTGGAAAAAAAAATTGACAGAACAGCAGCGGGAAATATTTAAAATGGTGATCAATAGAGTTCAGGAGAAATATATTCCTTTAACTAGCCAATAAGGGTACAATTTCAACTGAAGAAAAAGGCATAAATAGACAATAAAGGAGAGGATGACAAAAGGAAATACGAAGAGGTTAGGAAAGAAGTCAAAAACAATGAGGAAAGCAAAGAGGAACTACAAAATTATTAACAATGAACATAAAAAGCGATTAGTAAAGTATTTTACAGACACATAACTAACAAAGCAGGATAGGGATTGGGCCACTAAGGGATGCACAAAATAAACACATGGGTAATGACAGCAAAATGGCAGCAATATTGAATAGTTACTTTGCCTCTGTACTTACCAGAGAGACTAAAAAAGTGGACATGACATTAGAAGAAAACAAAAATGATAAAGACATTTAAGATAGAAAGGGTGGAGATAATTGATAAACTAATCAAACTTAGAGCGGATAAAATCCCTGGTCCGGATGGATTGCATTCACTCATATTAAAAGAAGTTAGGGAAGAGATGGCAGAGGCACTATTACATATATATAAAAATTCATTAGAAAAGGAAATAGTGCCAGAGGAGTGGAGGACAGCTAATGTGATTCCTAGATTTGAAAAGGGAGATCGAACAAGTCCAGGGAACTTTAGCCCAGTTAGCTTAACATTGGTGGTAAGAAAGCTAATAGTATCTTTACTCAAAGATGTAATTGAACAATATCTAGAAACCAAAAAGAGTAGTCAGCATGGATATCAAAAGGGAAGGTCATGCTTGACCAACCTTATTGAATTATTTGAATAAGTTATAGAAAAGGTAGGTAAGGATAATGCAGTAGACATAATGGCCTAGAAATTGAGTTTTGGCTTAGCCAGGGCTTTAGCGCCGGAAGTTAGTGCCGGCGCTAAGTCCCCCTGCGCGTGCCAAAAATTCAGCAGGGCCGCGCCCAAACGGCTGCCGGTGCTACTGAAGGGTCTTTGCAGCGGTAAATCGGCGCTAACTGCCGTTTCGCGCCGCAATTCCGGCGCTGCGGCACCCGATGCGGTGCGGCAGGCTCGGGAAGTGCAGGCCTCCTCCTTCCCTTAAGGAGGAGCTGCCTGCACCCGATCGCGGCCCGCGAAAATCTTTTTAAAAATGAGCCCGGCACCTCGGACAAGTGCCGGGCTTGCTTCTGTTCCGGGGGGGGAAGTCCGGGGAGGGAGCTGCGGCCAGGCGGCCGGCAGGAAAGCGGCCGGCCGCCGCGGGGCCTTTAATGCGCCGGCACAAAGACTCGTAAGACTCTGTTGCCAGAGTCTTAGTTGCGGCTGTCACGGGCGAGGCGGCCGCAACTGAATTTCGGCGCTGGGGCCCGTCGGCATGGCAACCGGGACGCTGCGCACACCGATGACGTCATCGGTGCCGGCGCAGCGCTACCGGTCTACCGCGGCGTAAGGGCCCCAGGCAATTTCGGCGCCGGCGCCAAATGCAGCGCTAGGCCCTCTAGCGCCGCAAAATCGGCGCTAAGGGCACTCAATTTCTAGGCCAATATATTTTGATTTTGAAAAGGCCTTCGATAAGGTACAGCAAATTAGAGTCATGACTAAGGTTAGAACACTTGAAGTCAGGGGTCAAGTAACAAGCTGGCTACAAAACCGAAAACAGAGATTAGGGATAAGGGTAGCTACTCAGACTGGCAAAAGGTGGGAAGTGGTGTTCCACAGGGATCGTTGCTGGAACTGGTGGTCACAATTTACATTAATGATTTGGACTCGGGAATAGGAAGTATAATTTCAAATTTGGGAAGTATAGTTAATACTGAGGAAGGATGTGACAAAATAGAAGAAGATACTCATAAATTTGCAGAATGGATGTGTAATTGGCAAATTAATTTCAATACAGATAAATGTGAAGTGGCGCATTTTGGTAGGAAGAATAAAGAGGCCACATACTGTTTGGATAATGAGTCTAAATGGGGTAGAGGAGCAAAGGGATCTAGGGGGTATACATTCACAAATCAATAAAAGTAGTGATGCAGGTTAATAAGGCCATTTTAAAAAAAAAAAGTAAACCAAGCATTGGAGTTCATTTCTAGAGGGATAGAATTGAAAAGCAGAGACGTGTTAAACTTGTATAGAACCTTGGTAAGACCACACTTTGAGTACTGTGCACAGTTCAAGGGGTAAAAATTGGGTAGCGTCCCCTTCGCCGGGGCGCTAATATTAGTGCCCCGAAAAGGTTAGCGTCTCCGTGGCCGATTTTCCCAGGTAGCGCCCCGAGAGGGAGGAGGGGCACTACTGGAAGCGCCCCGCGTCCCTCTTGGGACACTGCGAGCCAATATCGCGGTGCCCTCTTAGGCGCTAACAGGAGGCGCAAATCAACTGAATTTAGCCCCCCTGGTCTCATAAAAAGGATATAGAGGCATTGGAGAAGTTGGAAAAAAAGATTTACAAGGATGATACCAGAACCGAGAGGTTATGCCTATTAGGAAAGATTGAACAGGCTGGGGCTCTTTTCTCTAGAAAAGAGAAGACTGAGGGGTGACCTGATAGGGGTCTTTAAGATAATGAAAGGGTTTGATAGGGTAGACGTAGAGAAAATGTTTTCACTTGTGGAGGAGTCCAAAACTAGAGGTCATAAATATAAGATAGTCACTCACAAATCCAATAGGGAATTCAGGAGAAATTTCTTTACCCAAAGAGTGGTAAGAATGTGTAACACGCTACCACAAGGAGTAGTTGAGGAAAATAGCACAGATGCATTTAAGGGGAAGCTAGATAAGCACATGAGGGAGAAAAGAATAGAAGGTTGTGCTGATAGGGTTAGATGAAGAGAGGTGGGAGGAGGTTCGTGTGAAGCATAAACGCTGGCATGGACCAGTTGGGCAGAATGACCTGCTTTTGTGCTGTAAACTCAATGTAATTTGTATTTTTGCTCATGATAATCATAATAATTGAAATTTTGATAATTCAACAGTGAGTAAGATAAATCAACTAAAATTAGGTCTTTTTACCTGGCCATGTGATTATATATTGGCATCATTATATATTGTCGTCATTTTATACTGTCAACACTGGAGGGAAATAACCAAATACCTGGCAGGTTTTGTTTGTTTGAATATTGTGCTGAAGGTGAATGATCGTGTTAAAGAATGGAATACAAAAAACTACATAAAGCTATTGACGTGCTGCGACAAGATTCCTTAGAATTATTAATTTTTTTGAGGATTGCTTTGGCTACAAATATAATTTTTTTTATTACTTTGTGAAATGTGGAAATTTATTACATTTAAGTGCAACAGGCAGTTGTTTTTCTCGTCACCATTAGAAAAGCATATTGTAATTTACGCAAACATTTTAATATACATTAAAGCAAGATGTGGATGAAGGGCTCCTGAGAACTCCAGAATGCATTGAATTTATTCTGGTAAAATTCAGTCAAATTAAATTTATTGAAAAGTGATGTAATTTAGTTTTACAAATGAAATGGTTGTATATTTATTTTATGTAATACAAGAATCTTAATTCACATTAATTCAATTTTTAGTTAGACTTGGAAATCTTTGTGCATGAATTAGAACTAATTAAACATTTCAGAAAACTTGCCCTTTTTAGGCAATTATTGTTGACTGCAGGATGTGCCTGTTTAGATCACTTATCCACAAGCAAAACCTGAGCAATGGCCTTAAAGAAACAGGCCAGTTTAAACACAGTTCCATCTTTACACTTAAGCACACCGCCACATTATTGGCTGGGCACAACTTGGATATATAATCCTATGTATGTTTTTTATACTGTTGTGCAAGGAACCTTGTAACAAACAGCCACTAATAAATTAGTGTAAGTCAGTTTGGAACAGATTATTGCTTCTATATTAAACTTGAGTGAGAGAGAGGAAGATAATTCTGCTCCTGACCAGTTATGGCCTTCAACATTTCTCCAAGTATAATGCCCTAATCTTGTGTCTATACAAGTATGAAGATGATCATTTGTCCAGCTTTTATTGGGTGTCTTTTTGGGGGTGGAGAGTCCTTTAACAGTTTAATTATTAGCATTATCAGACTTGGGGCTGACTTGTAAATGCTAGCTTACTATATAAGCTTAAGAGAGAATTTTTACAGATACACAAGGTAGTCAATTTCCTCTAACGTAACAAGAAATAATTTAATATGGCAAAACGTCAAAAATAGATCCTCCATCTTAACATTTTCTAATGGTATCAATGCTAATTTCAAATGGTAGCATACATATGGAAAATTGTTCTAAATATTCTTTCAAATTTACATACAACAGATACCACTGAACAAATTCACAAGTGATCTAATTTCTGGTTCAGGCAAGGAGTAGAACCCATTTTGAGTTCTGCTATCTCAGGTTTTGATGTCCTCTGTATCCTTTGATTACATTATAGCAACTTAATTCGATAAGAGGCAACTTGCAGTTTATGTATTCTGAACAAGTACATCGTATTGGTAATTTCCCCTTATTTTAAAATATTTCTATTTTTAATTGCAAACATCAATATGATGCATCAAATTAATTATTTTTGATGTTCTGAAAGGGCGTGAACAAAGGGGTGCATTTCTCTAAAATGTATATAGGTTTATCATATTTGTGTCCCTTTTATAAAAAAAAAACAAAAAAACATCAAGACCTACTTTTGAATTGAAGGTTTTGTGATGACTATGTCTGTAGGGGGTGGTGTGTGGAGTCAGCTTTGCTCTGACTGGTTTTGAGCGGTTCGAATCGCTCCCACACCCCTGGGTTCTAGACACCGGACTTGGGTACAGGCTGCGATACAAAATTGGAGTAGACAACTGGTTTGGTGCAAGAAAACTGTATTTTTATTAGAGTCACAATAAAATTATACACTTAGATTACTGGAGTAATTACAGACATTCAAGAGTACACTTAATTAAGAATGGGGAACACACGGCACAACGAGGGAAAATCACATTAATAATCCCCCTACCCTTGTCCCACCCCCAATATCTAACTAAATTGCACTACAAGAGCCAGGGATTAAGGGGTTTCTTGACAGTTCGAATCCTGTCAATTAAGCCGGTTGCGTTTTTGGGATTCGCTCTGTGTCCTTTGGGGCCTGCCGTCGCCACATGGTCCCAGTCTTAGAATCTGCGAAGATTCTTCAGTTGGGTGGAGTCCGCAGATGTGGTAAGGGCGCGGTTGTGGATTTGTCTGGGTAAGTACCTACTTTTCTTGGTTAGAGATAGGGAATAAAGTCTTTGTTGGGTACTTTAGCTTGTAGAGTGGAAAACTTCGGGTTTTGTTCTTCTGGTGGTGGTCTGGTTGTCGAGTTTTGTTGGGGTTCGGATGGCGGTCTTCGGTGTCGGCTCGGTCGCGGTGGCCTAGATCATTACCTGTGCAGTGGTAATGATCTGAAGGTATGGTTTACCCGGCCCTTTGTTACCGCGGTGCTCGTGGTCGGTCTCTGTGTAAGGCTGCGGTTGTGGCCTAGTCGTCTTTGGTCGAGCCTGCCCCACCGTGCCTCATCGCCGCGATGTTCCGTGCGCCTTCCGGTTGGATGCCCCTGTGGCCTGAAGGCTTCTGCGAGTGTTGTAAGCGCGCTTGTTTGTTCTTGGTTACCGGTGGGCCTACAATTATACTGTTTTTGAGTTTGTTATCTGCACGCCAAATCAGGGTTAGTTCTTTGTCTGACTTTTGGCGGGCTCGTTAAGGTGATTATAGCTGTTCACCTTAACTGGTTTTTGGGCAGTTGTCCCGTTATTAAATGTTTTTTTTAATGTCTTGGTGTTTGTTTATGCATAATGTAAATCGGTGTCTTCCTGGCTTGGTAACTAGTTCAAACTGTAGGCGATTATATATGCATAGTCTTGATGGGCTTTAGGTTTGTGCAAGATTAAGTCTCTCCCTGAGTTGATTTGTTTTAAAGGGAAGAATGCGTGTTCTGTCTCCTTCAGCTCTCTGGTTTTGAAATAACAAATCAAAGTTGTCTCCCACAGGCCCGGTCATGTCAAGTTTGAGTTTTGAACTTGACATGCTGCGCAGGGCTCTGCTTTAACCTTGCAGGTCTTGCATAAAGTCCAAAAGCTATTGTCCTTCAGGGTTCCCTTATTTAATAACTTGTCCTTCAGGGTCCCTTGTTGAATAACTTGTCCTTCAGGGTCCCTTATTTAATAACTTGGGAAATGTGGGAATTTTGAGAATCCTACATGTCCAAAACACTACTTATACTATATGGATTGTGTTAACCAATAGCTCACATCTGGCAGTTTGCAGACCTTGTGAGCCACGATTGGAATTATATTTGAATGTCATTGCGCATTTATTTCCCCCACCTCTTCCATCTTTGTAGTAGCTTCATTCTTAGATGCTTTCTGTCTCTCTTGGCTTCTTCCTCTACTCCACACATGCCTTTCATCTACTTCACTGCTGCTTTATATTATAATTTTTTAATTGTGCCTAATTAGGATATGAATAATAGGATTTGGCTAAATAGTCTTGTTTTCCCTCACCCTAACTGTGTAGTTACACTTTGCACCAATAGAAGTTCAAAAGACTTGACTTGGAAAAATTGCAGACTAACAAGTGTCATCTTTGCCTTTATATGAATCCACCCTGTCTGCGTGGTTTGAATACTTTTGTGGTACTTAAGTGGGAGAGGAATATCTATTTAATCCCTGATGACTTAACTGGAACATGGGTCTGATCTGTAACATTGTGGTTGTAAGAAGTGGATTTGGAAATAAAAGCTTGCAATGCAAAAAATCAGGCAAAAATAGCAATAAATATTAATGAAAATGCAGTTAACGCCATATAATGAACAAGAAAAAATGGAATATTCCAAATAATGTGTTACCTTTTAAGAAGCCTACCCATAAGCCAGGCTGTCCACCCACTGCTGCATCCATTTCGAATGGGCAAGCAGTGCTATCATCAAGGAGGAGTGGGAAATCGTTGAATTTGGTGTGGGACCAATTTAAGTAATTGCTTTGAACATTTAATGAGGCTGGCACTGGTCCTTAGTACAATATCCAAAAACCCAGTATTTTTCTTCACTGTGAAATATGGAGCGCTACAAATTGGGTGCAGTAGTCTATGTGCATGATCGGCCCCATAGAGGCTGTGTCACCAACCGAACCATGCAAAATTAGTGCTCAAGTGTGGTCTGATCAATACATGGTAGAGCCTCAGCATAACTTCTATAGGCTCAAGATCAGATGTGCCCAATCTTTCAAAGCTTTGGGGCCAGTCAAACAAATTGCATACTAACAGAGTCACAGGCTCTTACTGTACCAGGACATTTTTTGACCTGGATTTTGCTGTAATAATAATGGCGAGAATCTGACAACAACTTCTCGCGTCCGCACATATGCAGTTAAACACGGAAATCCAGAGGTTGCTGTCGGAGATACCCTGCTCCTCCATAGGGTGCGCGGTTGCAGTCCGCGACGATAGAATTGGCATTGAAAACACTAACGGCATGAACTTGTGATACTTGCCCACTAGTTCCGCACTGAAATGGATGAAAAAGTTAGGGCTAGTGCATTCAGGAGCAAGTGAGTTTTTAATGACGTAATAAGTGATAATTATTGCTGGACAACCTCTGTGGCCTTGAAAAATTAATTTTACAATTGTAGAGTCTCATTCTCTCAGAAAAGAAATGTTGCAGAATTTTTAAAAAAAATTTAGTTTTTCTTTTTCTCTATCTCTTTATCCCATCTGTATGTCCCAATCTTAGTTTTGCTTCCTGTGCAATGATTTAAATGTAATTTGTATTTCCTGTTTTTTACTTCCTGGTTTGCAGTCTGTTGGCTCAGTAAGGATACTTCAATCTGATTTGTTGAAGAACCTCACTGTTGCTTGTTCTGCTCACAGGTGCTACAGATCCTCTGTGGAGGGTGGCGCACTGGATCAGGCGCCCAATTAGTGCAAATCCCCACTAACAAGCCCGTGAAAAGTCTCTGGGCAACTGTGTGCGAGGTGAACACCGCTGAGAGCAAAACTCGGGCCATTGATATTCTCATTACCTGCTAGTATACCATGTAAGAAATTTTAATGTGCAGCTCATCAATGTGACTTTTGGTAGGATTGTTACAAACTAATAATTCAATTGTACTCTCTTTATATTCCTCTTTGTCGCTGTGTCTCATTCTCTCCATCTCAGTGCACTAGTGGTAATGCACTAGTCAGTTTAAGATTGTGCTAGCAGCAATGTCATTCCCTGTTTGTGTCTTTGCCAGACTTTTATTTAATAGCTGAATATTCACGGTAGGCCCCACCAGCAATATGATGGTGCAACTAGTTGACGTCATGATTAATTCAAAATGCAGTGCTGCCTGATTTTATTGTGGCTGATTCTGTGTTTTATGGTTGTTTGCGTAAGAATTTCCAACTCTTGCCACCACTCCACCCACCCCCCCGGCCACCACATCAGTCTAACATTGCACCTCTCGGAGGTACTGTTTCCTCATTTTTAACTGGTTCATTTCTAGACCCGCATTTAACCCTGGTTTTCTGTGGCATTTAGCTTAATTCCAAAGTACTATTTGAAGACGAACAGCGGAGTTCTCTCGGTGTCCTGGGCAACATTTATCCCTCAACCAACAGATTATCTGATCAATTATCTCATTGCTGTTTGTGGGACTTTGCTATACGCAAATTGGCTGCTGTGTTTCTCTACATTATAACAATGACTACACTTCCAAAGTCCTCCTTTGGCTGCAAAGCAATTTTGGTCATTCTCGGGCTGTGAGAGATGTGTACTGGCCTCGCTAGACGTGCTCCTATCTAGTTATCCAGCAAGTTAAAAACGTATTCAAAATAATTCCTCGTGAAGCTGTTTGCTGTTTTGAAGCTTTACTTGAACAAATTTGTGAAACTGTAAACGAAGAGAAAGTATGTTTTGTACATAAAACTAAGTACTATACATTCGATATTACATAAGATATAACATATTTACAACAGTAGAATAGACTAATTGTATAACTAACTAACATTTGGACTAACTTCTGTAACTATCAAATATTAACCTTTTATAAACATAGTGTTATCAAAATACTACACTGACAAAATTACTATCATGCTAATAGACAAAGATACTCACCGATATTGCGCCTGGCCTAACATAGAAGATCAGATTACATTGGATTGCAAATCCCTCATGGAATTCTCCATTACTCAAGCCAGGTTCTTCCTGGAATTCCACTTCCTGGGTCACACAGGAAGAAAGGTCAAATGACCTCACACAGGAAGAAAGGTCAAATGACCTCTCCTCCCACACAAACACTGCTAACACATAACCACCACCAGAGGGTGCTATCTGCATATAAAATGGTCCAGAAGTCCAGAACAGATGCTATAAAATGCACTTTTTATTTCTTTTCTTTTTATTGTTTATTTCTTTAATTGGAAATCTTTCACTGTTGCTTATAGCTGCACAATATTTTCCGGAATTGATTTCCTTCTTTGTTGTTTTGCCCCATTGTACAGACATTTTCTTGCTATCTGATATCTTTCTACAAATCAGGGGAAAAGATTGGACTTTTTGATATAGTTTCCTATTATAATACCATTTCTGGCACTGATTAACACTGAAGAAATACGTTAGATCTTGATTAGATGGAGTGTATTCTGCTACAATGATCACTAATGGCATCAGTGATGTAGCGATGGTAAATCAGCCTCACGGGGCGAGGGCGAATCTTCAGTTTAATACTATCCTCATCACTGTCCTTTATTATATTCACAAAATATAACTGAATCATATCTGATTGTACAATAGGAGTTCACTAATTCAATTTACTAATCACCATATTACTCAACAATGTTCGTCCCTTGTCAAAAGTAAGAAATCATTCTCAGCTCTTGAGACTATAATTGATCACCTCTAACAGTTCTGATAAAAGGTCATGGAATGGAATGTTAACTCTGTTTCTCTTTCCACAGATGCTGCCTGACCTGCGTATTTCCAGCATTTTCTGTTTTTATTTCAGATTCGCAGCATCCTTAGTATTTTGCTTTTCTAACCATATCGCTGGGAGCCTTATAAAAAACACATTCTAGCAAGGGGCGAGGGATAGAGACAAAACTACATGTGGTTTCCAATGGAAGTAAGAACATAACACAAGAATTAGGAGCAAGAATAGGCCATACGGCCCTTTGAACCATTTAATAAGATCATGGTTGATCTTCGACCTCCACTCCACTTTCCCGCCCAATCCACATTCCCCTTGGTTCCCATAGAGTCCAAAAATCTATCTACTTCAGCCTTGAACATACTCGATGACTCAGCATCCACAGCCATTTGGGATAGAGAATTCCAAAGATTCACAACCCTCTGAGTGAAGGAATTCCTCCTCATCTCAGCCTTAAATGGCCTACCCCTTATCCTGAGACTATGACCCCTAGTTCTAGACTCTCCAGCCAGGGGAAACAACCTCTCAGCATCTACCCTGTCAATCCCTTTCAGTGTCTTGCATGTTTCAATGAGATCACCTCTCATTCTTCTAAACTCCAGAGAGTATAGGCCCATTCTACTCAATCTCTTCTCATAGGACAACCCTCTCATCCCAGGAATCAATCTAGTGAACCTTCGTTGCACCGCAAGTATATCCTTCCTCGGGTAAGGAGACCAAAATTGGGAACAGTACTCCAGGTGTGGTCTCACCAAAGCCCTGTACAATTGTAGTATGACTTCCTTGCTCTTGAACTCCAACCCCCTTGCAATAGAGGCCAACATGTCATTTGTCCTCCTAATTGCTTTCTGTACCTGCACGCTAACTTTGTGTTTCTTGTATGAGAACAGCTAAATCTCTCTGAACACCAACATTTAATAGTTTCTCACTATTGAAAAAATATTCTGTTTTTCTATTCTCCCTACCAAATTTAATAACCTCACATTTCCCCACATTATACTCCATCAGAAATGGTCTCTGTTATGTTATCAAGTGGTAGATCAGTATTTCCAGAAGTTTATTGTGGATGGAAAGCTTGTTAATTAATCCCAACTAGCGATGTAATTTTGCCATGGAGGCACATATTTCTTGAAATTGTGCCTTTTCCATGATTTCTCCATTCCTGAGTGCAAATTGAAAAATGTTACTCTTGTATGTGCACAACAGAGAAAAGGGTCTGCCTCTATGCTTATTATATAAATATGATATTGTTTAAAAAAAAATTATATAATATATTTGGTTTAAAATGAGAAAAAATTAATTGAGGATTGTGATATTTTGTTTTTTGGCACCCAAACATCAAGTAATCCCAGACCAGATACAGCATAGCTCAGACATGATGCAAAGCTCCTACTATTTTTCCCAACATTGTGCCCCGTACCTGTTGTATTAAAATTTTTGTATTGATATTGTAAGTTTGCCATGAAAATCCTAGTGTAGAGGAAATCCTACTTTGATTCAGTTGCACCATCTCCATTAAGAAATACATAAGCAGGTGGCACAACACTGGAATAACACTATACCATGGTCTTTTTCCCTCTTCTTCTTAGGCAGTCCCTCAAAACCGAGGATGACTTGCTTCCACATTAAAAATGAGTTCACAGGTGACTGATGAGTCCAATGCGGGACCTACAGTCTCCGTCACAGGGGCAGACGGTGGTTGAAGGGGCAGGTGGGTGGGGTGCCTTGGTTGACGTGCGTTCCTTCTGCTGTTTGCGCTTGGCTTCTGCTTGCTCCTGGTGAAGAGACTCGAGGTGTTCGGCGCCCTCCCGGATGCTTCTCCTCCACTTTGTGCAGTCTTGGGCCAGGGATTCCTAGGTGTCGGTGGGGATGTTGCACTTTTTCAAGGAGGTTTTGAGGGTGTCCTTGAAGCGTTTCCTCTGCCCAGCTGGGGCTCTCTTGCCGTGTCGAAGCTCCGAGTAGAGCGCTTGTTTTTGGAGTCTCATATCGGGCATGCGGACGATGTGACCCGTCCATCGGAGGTGATCGAGCGTGGTCAAAGCTTCAATGCTGGGGATGTTGGCCTGAGCGAGAACACTGACGTTGGTGCGCCTATCCTGCCAATGGATTTACAGGATCTGTGGAGTCAACGTTGGTGGTACTTCTCCAGTGCTTTGAGGTGCCTGCTGTACATGGTCCATGTCTCTGAAGCATACAGGAGGGCGGGTATCACTACTGCTCTGTAGACCTTGAGCTTGGTGCTGGGTTTGAGGTCCTGGTCTTCAAACACTCTCTTCTTCAGGCGACCGAAGGCTACACTGGTACACTGAAGGCGGTGTTGGACTTCATCATCGACGTCTGCCCTTGTTGACAGTAGGCTCCCGAGGTATGGAAAGTGGTCCACGTTGTCCAAGGCTTCGTCATGGATTTTGATAATCGGGGAACAGTACTGTGTGGCGGGGGCAGGTTGGTAGAGGACCTTTGTCTTATGGATGTTTAGTGTAGGGCCCATGCTCTCGTATACTTCGGTGAAGGTGTTGACGATGGTTTGGAGTTCGGCCTTAGAGTGTGCGCAGACGCAAGTGTCGTCTGCATACTGTAACTCGATGCCAGCGGGGAGCTTACTGAGGCTGAGGTGCAGCATTGCAGCCCGGAAGATCGAGAACAGCGTTGGTGCGATGACACAGTCTTGCTTGACCCCGATCCGTACGTGAATTGGGTCTGTGGTGGATCCGTTGGTCAGGATCACGGCTTGCATGTCGCCACGAAGCAGGCGGAGGATGGTGACAAACTTTTGAGGGCAGCCGAATTTGAGGAGGACACTCCATAATCCCTCATGGTTGATGGTGTCGAAGGCCTTTGTGAGATCAAAGGCGGCCATGTACAGCGGTTGGCGCTGTTCCCTGCATTTCTCTTGCAGTTGACACACGGTGAAGATCATGTACATTGTGCCCCTTAATGGGTGGAATCTACATTGCGACTGAGAGGAGCTCTTCAGCCACTAGGAGAAGGCGATTGAGGAGGATTCTTGCGATGACTTTCCCTGTGGCAGACAGCAGGGAGACTCCTCTGTAATTACTTTTCATCTTTCTTGAAGATGGTCACGATTACGGCATCCCTGAGATCCCCCTGGCATGCTCTCCTCCTTCCAAATAAGAGAAATGAGTTCATGTATTCGCACCAATAGTACTTCTCCGCCATGTTTTAGCACCTCGGCGGGGATTCCGTCTGCTCCTGAGGCCTTGTTGTTCTTCAATTGTCCGATGGCCTTTGCAACCTCATGCCGGGCTGGGGTTGTGCTGAGGTGGTGGTGGGTAGCATGCTGCAGGATGGAGTTGAGGACACTTGCATCGAAGACAGATTCTCAGTTAAGGAGATCTTTGAAGTGCCCCTTCCAGCAGGCACTGACTGCCTCTCTGTCCTTGATAAGTACCTCTCCGGTCTTGGCCCGCAGTGGGGTAGGACCTTGGGTGCTTCGGCCATTGGTGGTCTTGACTGCGCTAAAGAATCCACGCACATCGTGGTTGTTGGCTAGCTGCTGGATCTCCTGCGCTTTCTCCACCCACCATCTGTTCTTTAGGTCGTGCATTTTTTGTTGGACCTCGGCCTTCAGGCGTCTGCAGAGCTGCTTTCTTGCTCTCGAGTTCTGTTGCTGTTTCCAGATGAGGAATGCCTTGCGCTTGTGGCTTATTAGCTCCTGGACCTCCTGGTCGTTCTTGTCGAACCAGTCTTGGTGTTTCCTGGTCGAGTGACCGAGCGTCTCCTCACAGGTGCTGATTATGGAGGCCTTGAGTGCAGACCAGACGCTGTGGATACTCTGTGTCTCTGCATCACTGGGAGTCGTCAGGTTGGTTGTGAGGTGCAGGCTGAATAGGGCTTTCTTAGCAGGGTTTTTGAGTGCTCCAGTGTTGATTTTCCTGTGGCATTGCTTCTGTTGCCGCCACTGTTTTGGGGCTAGATTGATGAAGATGACAGAGTGGATTAGGCAGTGGTCTGTCCAGCAGTCTTCAGCTCCTGTCATGGCGCAGGTGATGCGGACGACCTTGTGGTCCCTCGCTCGGACGATGACGTAGTCCAGCAGATGCCAGTGCTTGGAACAAGGGTGCTGCCATGAAGCCTTGTACTTGTCTCTCTGGCGGAACAAGGTGTTGGTTATGACAAGGCCATGTTCTAAGCATATCGTCAGGAGGAGGATATCGTTGGAGTTGGCTTTCCATACCCCCTCTCTGCCGATCACACCTCCCCAGAGGTCTGTGTCCTTTCCAACTCTGGCGTTAAAGTCACCAAGGAGGATCAGCTTGTTGCCCGTTTGGACTCGGGACAGGGATTGTTCGAGGCTGGAGTAGAATTCCTCTTTGGTCTCGTCTGTGGCTTCCAGGTTGGGGCGTACGCACTGATGACCGTAGCGCACTGGTTCCGGGCTAGGGTGAGCCGTAGAGTCATGAGGCATTCGTTTATTCCACAAGGGGAGTCTCTGAGATGTTCAACTAGCTCATTTTTTATGGCGAAGCCGACCCCATGGTGGTGGCGTCGTTCTTCAGCTTTGCCTTTCCAGAAGAAGGTGTAACGACCGCCTTGCTCCTTGAGCTGGCCTTCCCCTGCCCGCCAGGTCTCGCTTCGGGTGGCGATGTCTATTTCTAAACATCTGAGCTCCCGGGCAACGATAGCAGTACGGCGTTCCGGTCTGTCACTGTTGGGATTGTCCATGAGGGTCCTGACGTTCCAGGTCCCGAACTTCATTTTAAAGGGTGATGATGCCTGTGCGTGAATTCTTTTAACGTGGGGTGGCCGTTGCACACCAGCTACCACACGGGCTTTTCAGATCAAGCCTTGGTCCAGTGGCAAGGGGATCCAAGACGATTGGAGACCAGGCTCTGCTACATCGGCCTAGCACACACACACAAACATACTCCTACTCGCGGCCCAGGAGTGAGGACGAGCCCAGCAGCGAGGTCGAGGCCCAGGAGTCACGCAGCGTGGACCAGCAGTGGGTTCGGGAGGACCACATTGCAGTCTATGAAACCCAGGCAGAGAGGACCTGTGGGAAGGAGGGAGGAGGACAGGAGGAGTATGTTTGTGTGTATACCATGGTACCCCAGAAATCACTGTGGATCACAATGTTAATGTTACACACATCAAAAACAACCTATATACTCACTGAGAGTTATGTGTCTTCTAACATTTTTTACATGAAAGTATCAGCAGTCTCACTGATCTGCATGTTGTTCTTCTTGTTAATCTAAATCCAGCTCAAGTTGCAAAATATATATTTTGTTGAACTATTCTGTGTAAATAAGCTGAGGAATGCTGATTTTTGAGGAGACCTTTACTACAAAAACAACAACTTGTATTTATGTAGCTCCTTTAATGTAGTAAAAATGTCCCAAGGCGCTTCACTGGAGCATTATCAGACAATATTTGACACCGAGCTACATAGAGCTATTAAGTAACCAAAAGTTTGGTCAAAGGAGTAGGTTTTAAGGAATGAATTGAAGGAGGAGAGAGAGAGGTAGAGTGGCAGAGAGGTTTAGGGAAGGGATTCATGCAGAAGCTGCTGGAAACTGTGGAGACCTGGTGCATCTGAGGTGCTGCCGTTTTCTGAGGAGCAGTTCCCTGCTGGAACCCCTGAGGAATTTCAGCACTTATATGTTTGAATTCCCTGCATGTCCCACTTGAACAGAAACAATTTGAAAGAAAGAAAGACTTGCATTTATATAGCACCTTCCGTGACCTCAGGACATTCAAAGCGCTTTAAAGCCAATGAAGTACTTTTGAAGTGTAGTCACTGTTGTAATGTAGGAAACGCGGCAGCCAATTTGCACACAGCAAGCTCCCAGCAACAGCAGTGTGCTAATGATCAGATAAACTGTTCTATTCGTGATGTTGATTGAGGGATAAATATTGGTCAGGATGCTGGGGATAACTCCTCTGCTCTTGACGTCACCTCCAACAATCCAGCACTCCCTCAGTACTGCATTGAAGTGTCGGCCTAGATTTTTGTGATCCAGCTTCTGGAGTGGGACTTGAACCCACAACTCCAAGGCGAGAGTGCTACTAACTGAGCTATGGCTTTCTCGTGCTAATTTGCATATTTTAGCAGCATACGACTTAAGTCTGACAGCAAATTTTGACTTTTAAAATGCTGTGAAACCTAATTGTTTTGCCTGTAATAACTACAGTACTTGTAAGTTCAACCCAAAGATTTCTGTTCAACATTGCTTCCTTGATTGAAATTAAAGTTAGTTGATGTAAATGCTGTGCTCAGTGTCAAGGGTAATGTGCTTTGCATTACTGCTTTCTTCTTTTGATAAGTTTATTGAATTAATAACATATTAATAAATAACCAAGGGCTATTATTTTGTTTTGCATCACCTATAAGATAAATACAAAAAAAGATATTTTGGATGCTCATCAACATGCTGTATATTTCCAAATTAAAAAAAAAATTCAAACTCATGGGGGGCGATTTTCCCATTGGAGGTGGGTTTCAGTTTGGGCGGGTTCCAAACTCGCCTCTGCTGACGTCACTTATCCAGCTTCATTTAAGGGCTGCTTGCTGCCTTGGTTCATTCCACTGGTTTTTGGTCGATGCTGCACCACCTCCAAACTTTTATCTCATTGAAGAATGGCCAGCTCCAAGGCAAGGGCCTCCCCGAGGTTCTCGGATGAGGCGCTGGGTATGCTGGTTGAGGGGGCGAGAGCTAGCAGGGAGGTGCTCTTCCCCTCATCTGGGAGGAAGAGGCCTCCCAGAGAAACCAAGGCTGTGTGGGTCCAGCTGGCAAGGGATATAACCCAGATCTGTGTGCAGATTGGATGATTGTTTCTGTTTATTTATGAAATGTCATCCCTGTGTGAATGTATTAAAATTAGGTGATGGCAAACTGTTGGCATGATGGCATTTGTTATTTTGGCTTAGGCAGCTCCACATTGCGGGCTCCACAACACTTGCATGGTCAGGTTGGTGGTCAGAGTGAAAGGAGGCCAGAGAGTCATGTCCATTGTCTATTATGTGTTAAGAAGGAGCCAAGCACATGTGCCACAATGGGCAACCTATGCAAATTGGCCAGGATGAGTGCATCCCTTGCATCACGGGCAGCCATGTGCTCGCGTGCTGCTGCTGGTAGATGCGCCGTCGCACGGTCCTCCTCATCCTCATCTGAGGAGGCTATGAACTGAGCCACTTGCTCATCAGGAAGCTGCAAGCCACGATGCTGTGCCATGTTGTGCAGCGCACAGCAGACCATGACCATTCTGGAGACTCTGGCTGCTGAATACTGCAGGGCTCCACCTGATCTGTTAAGGCATCAGAATCGCATCTTCAGCAAGCCAATGGTCTGCTCAATGATGGACCTGGTCGAAATGTGGCTGGCATTGTAGCGCTCCTCAACCTCGTTAGCTGGCCTCCTGATCGGCATCATTAGCCACTTCAAGGGTAGCCCTTGTCACCAAGGAGCTATCTGTTAAGCTGGTTTGGCGAATTGAAGAGCGAAGGAACACTAGAGTTCTGCAGGATGAATGAGTCATGGCAACTACCATGCAAAATCTCCTCCTTGTGGTTACGCACCAGCTGTACGTTAAGGGAGTGGAAGCCCTTGTGGTTGACAAAGATAGCTAGGTTGTGATGGGGTGCCCTAAGGGCCACATGTGTGCAGTCTATGACGCCCTGCACTATTAGCAAGCCTGCCATATTTGCAAAACCAACTGAACGCGTGGTTACACTTGCTTGATCCCTTGAGAAGTGGATGTAACTGTGCACCTTTGCGAAAAGGGCATTGGTAACCTGCGTGATGCAACTGCGGGCGGCCGACTGGGAGATGCCGCTGATGTCTGCTGATGATCCCTGGAAGGAACCTGAGGCAAAAAAGTTGAGTGCGGTGGTGACTTTGACAGCCACTGGTAAGGGGTGTCCACCCGCTCCTCTGGGCTCCAGGTGTTGGTGCAGCAGTGCGTAGATGTCTCCGACAACCTCTCGCGAAAGTCTCGGCCTCCTTTAGAAACTTAGAAGATAGGAGCAGGAGTAGGCCATTCGGCTCCTCGAGCCTGCTCTGCCATTTAATGAGATCATGGCTGATCATCCAAATTCAGTACCCTGTCCCTGCTTTCTCCCCATATCCCTTGGTCTCTTTAGCCTTAAGAAATATATCTAACTCCTTCTTGAACATATTTAATAAGTTGGCCTCAACTGCCTTCTGTGGTAGAGAATTCCACAGGTTCACCACTCTGGGAGAAAAAATTCCTCCTCATCTCTGTCCTAAATGGCTTACCCCCTTATCCTTAGACTGTGACCCCTGGTTCTGGACTCTCCTGCCATCGGGAACATCCTCCCTGCATCTAGTCTATCTACTCCTGTTAGAATTTTATAAGTTTCAATGAGATCCCCTCTCATTCTTCTAAACTCCAGCGAATATAAGCCCAATCGACCCAATCTCTCCTCATACGTCATTCCTGCCATCCCAGGTATCAGTCTGGTGAATCTTTGCTGCACTCCCTCCATGGCAAGAACATCCTTCCTCAGATAAGGTGACCAAAACTGCACACAATACTCAAGGTGTGGTCTCACCAAGGCCCTGTACAACTGCAGCAAGACATCCTTGTTCCTGTACTCAAACCCTCTCGCTACGAAGGCCAACATACCATTTGCCTTTGTAACCGCCTGCTGCACCTGCATGCTTACCTTCAGCGACTGGTGCACAAGGACACCCAGGTCTCATTGCACTTCCCCTTCTCCCAATCTATTGCCATTTAGATAATGATCTGCCTTCCTGTTTTTGCCACCGAAGTGGATAACCTCACATTTATCCACGTTATACTGCATCTGCCATGCTTCTGCCCAATCACCCAACCTGTCCAAATCATCCTGGAGTTTCTCGGCATCCTCCTCACAGCACACACGCCCACCCAGCTTTGTGTCGTCTGCAAATTTGGAGATATTACATCTAGTTCCCTTGTCTAGATCATTAATACTCCCTTACTGCTACGCAAAAGGCCCACTCCGCACAAAAGGTGACACCCATACGTTTCCTGCGCCTTTTCCCTCCCCGTGACTGGAGCCCTATGCTGCCATTTCACGTTGCTAATCGGATTGGGCCTTTGTCATAGCGGTAGGATCCCCGCCGCTGGGTCAGATCAGGGTAGGGTTTCGAACCCCGCTCCAGACAGTCCCGGCAAGTGGAGTCGGAGCTCCGGCTCTAAATTCTGGGTTGACATCCAGTGGGATATTTGCGTCCGTGGGTGTGGGTGGCCCCCCCTCCTTGTATAGCTTGTGGGAGCCCGTAAAACCCTCCCGCCATAGGACTAACCGCCCTAATGGCTGGTTCAAAGATGGTTACGGTCACGGAATGAGCGTTAATCATGGCCATAAATCCTTCCACCACTTCATACAGTTCCCCAAAGGGAACAGTGTGAAGACACGTATGACGACGACATTGCTAAATAAATAAATGGAATTTAAAAAATTCTTTTAGGGCTTTTAAAAGTCTTTAAATTGCTTTAATTCTCTTTAAAACTACTTCAGATTACTCAAAATAATGTAAACATTTTAAAAAGTTTATAAAAGTTACCAAAATCTTCAAAAAACTTCCAAAAACCTATTTAAACTGCTGCTTTGCATGTAAAAATCCTTAGCAGCTTGACAGAAACATTGGGGGCGTGTCCAGTGAAACTGAGACCTCAAGGGGCGTGTCTCACTTACACTGCACGCTCCTGGCTTCGTGCTGGCTGCACTCCTGGGCGGCGTGATGTCATACGCTGCCCGGGAATGTGCTTTCTATTTCTGCAAGTTCAGGCGCCCCAGAAGCTGATCGGCACGAGCGGGGGTAAGTGCAAATACGGGGCTTGCACGCGCTGCAAGCCCCGTTCTGGAATTTCTGGGCCAATGTAAAAAAATATATAAGATTATCATGGCATCATTGCCCCGCTGGAAATGTAGTAGGGCAGAACTTCTGGCCGCCGTTCTAACCTGGCAGTGACCCCATTACATAGACCAGGGATGGGGTCATTTACATAATAGGGGCAGACATCTGCACCTTGCAACAGGAGCACCCTCCGTGCAGAGCTTGGAGTGGCCTTGGGTTCCATGCTGCCAAGTCCTGACTGCGTTCACATTTGATACCTCTGGGATTGGTTGCTATTTACTATTGTGACTGTGGGACCCACTTTAGGGCCAAAATGAAACCTATGCAAGCTCGCCGACTATCGGGCATATCTGGCAGGATTACCAAAGTAGCCCGAGAACTTAACCAGAGACCCTCCCCCCATCCCCCAAAAGTCCTGAAGGAGCGTATGTTGGATGGGCCGGTTCTCTCCCCCGCACCTCACGTGATGGGTCTTTCCTGTGCTTTTGTCAATGGGATCAAAACCCAGCAGATCTGGTTTCTGCCTCATTTTCTGACTCTTCTCCCATTTTATGCCCCCCTTCATGTAAAATAAATTTGACTCTGCATGTTGAGCTTTTGCTCAATTTTTTTTTTATTCCTCTTTGGCTAAGTATTTGAATTTCTGTGGTTTTGCTCCTTTTTTTAGGCTTGTTATTTACTCATCACATTATGCAAAGTCTTTCATCACCACTCACATTCTACCAAAAGTTACACCTAATCACATTCCAGGAGAAAAAAAATGGAGATAACAGCTGCCATGGCATTTCCTGTTCCACCCTATTATATGTTCCCAAAAATAACATTGATAGCATAATAAAAAAAATAATAATTTAGAAAAAAAATCACAAACTTATGCAGCAGAGAGCGTAACCACAGAACAGAGTGGATCGTGAACAGAGTTGGAAGTTTAGAATTTGGTGAGAGTAGGAATTTGGTGCAGAGGGGGAAGGAGCTGCTTCTTTTTGCCTTTAACACTTGTAGTGGTTTGTGTAAGTTTGAAGCAATAAGTATTTAAAATTTTGTGCAGTGTTTTAGTGCTTAGTGCAAGTTAGTGTGTTTATAAAAAAAAAAGAAACTCTCTTAAAACAGACTTCAAGGTACTGTAATTACCTATAAATAAATATGGACCAAAGATCAAGAACTACGATACCTAAACCGGGTTTCAAAAAGCATGAGAATTTCCAGTGGCATCCATTCAGTTGGTGTAAACAACTCCTGGACCCGGCTACGTGACAGGACAGCAGGTTGGTGATTGGTTGGTAAGTAATACATTTTTTTTGCTCTCGGGTGAGTAAACAGTAAGTCATTTGTTTTTTTTCAACAAAAGCAGTCTACCTAATTTTAATTCAGGCTATTAATAAACAAATAAATAATTCTAGAGATGGCAGGGCAGGCTATGTGTTGGGACTGTAGTATGTGGCAGTTTGTGGACAGCGAGACTGTCCCGGATTCCCACATCTGCCAGAAATATCTCTGCCTTCAGTCTCTCTGGCTCACAGTCATTGAGTTGGAGTGCAAATTAGGGACTCTCTGGAAACATAAGGGAGGGGGAGGAATTTTTGGATAGTTTTATCCAGAATGCAATCACACCCCAGAGAAAAGCACGGGTTCAGGAAGGGGAGGGTATGACTTAGGGAGCTGGATAGGGGGGATTTAGGAGAGGTTGAAAAGGAGGTCCCGCAGACACTGGTCCTGTCCAACAGGTATGATGTACTGGCTACCTGTGAGGACAAGGAGGAAGACTGGGAAGGACAGGCACAATGCAGACCAAGGCCCGTTGACTCAGAAGGCTGTCCAAGCCAATTGGTGGGGGGGGTGGCTGCGGGCTGGTGGAGAGCAGAATAGAAATGTGGTCGCGATAGGGTATTCTCTAATTAGGGGGATAGATAGCGACCTCTGTAGCCACGAATGAGAGTCCCAAAGGTTGTGTTGCCTACATGGTGCCAGGGTAAAGGATATTTCGAGGTGGCTGGAGAGGAATTTGGAAAGGGCGGGAGAAAATCAATTGTCGTGGTAGGACCAGGGAGGAGGTCCTGCTGAGGGAATGTCAGGAGTTAGGAGCTAAATTAAAAAGCATAACCTCCAGGTAATGATCTCTGGATTATTGCTTGAGCCACATGTGCATTAGCTTGGAGACAGACAGATCTCGTGGCTAAAGGGCTGGTGTGGGAAAGAAGGGTTCCTTTTCATGGAACACTGGCACCAGTACTGGGACAGGAAGGAGCTGTACCAATGGCACGGGCTCCACCTGAACCAGAATAGGACCAGTGTCCTAGCGAAAAGGTGGCAAAGGCTTTAAACTAGTAAAGTGGGGTGAGGGATCTACAAGAAATGAAACACGCGCATTTAAACGTGGAAATCCAGAAGTTGCTGTCAGTGATTCTCTGCTCCTCCACAGGGTGTGCTATTGATGTCCGCGCAGATGGAAATCTTAGAAATCACTTAAATTGACGTGAACTTTCACTTTTACGCTGTAATCTCGCTGTAAAAAACCCCGAAAAAGTTAAGCCTTGTTGAATGAGGTGTAACTGGGTCTTTAATGACGTACTAAATTATAATTACTGCTGAACAGCCTCTCTGGCCCTGAAAAACTAATTTTATATTTGTAGAATGTCAAATTTATCCATTATGATAAAAAAAATCCCATAGATTTTTAAAGTAATAAAAATTAAGTTTATGATATTTCAGCTTCTACCTTAATCCAATGTGTATGTCCCAATGTTTATTTTGCTCTCTGTAAAATGATTAAAAAGTGATGGATAATCAGTGCTTTTTACTTCCTGGTTTGCTGTCTGAAAATTCTTCAGTGCGTTTAGCTGTTTAACCTGCTTGATGGCATCACTGTTGCTGGACGCTGGAGATTCCCTATAGGTGGCGTCAGAATTAAATTAACATTGGGAAAAGTGAAACCCACGCCACAGAATCCGCTACAAATTTGTGGGCAGGTTCCTTCAAGGTCAGCGGCAAGCGCCGTAATTTCGCCGCTGACTGCAAAATCCGGGCCAATAAAGGTAATCTACAGAACACCTAATAGTTGAAGAGAGGTGAGGAAGAACTATGCAAATAAATTAGGGAAATGATTACAAAACATAGAATAATAAACAAGGGGGATTTCAACTACCCTGAAATTAATTGGCCAGAAGAGGTAGGTAAAGGGGGAAAAGGAATGGAGTTCCTACAATGTGTACAGGACTCCTTTCTAACTCGGTATGTAAGAAGCCTAACAAGGGAGGATTTGCTACTAGATCTAGTAATGGAGAATGAACCAGAGCAGATAAGAGCAGTAAGCATAGGGGAATATCTAGGCACTAGCGATCATAATATAATACGCTTTAAACTATTAATTGAGAGGGACATAAGCATGACAAAAACCAGGGTAATAGATTGGAGAAAAGCCAATTTTGAGAGGCTGAGAATGGAACTTAGGAAAATAAAATGGACAACAATATTGGCAAACAGTGATGTAGAACAGCAATGGGAAACATTTAAAACGGTGTTCAACATAGTCCAGAAAAGATATATTCTGCTAAAACAAGTAAAAACTAAACACAAATGAGACACCATGGATGAATAAAGACATAAGGGAAAAATTGAGAGTAAGGAAAGAGGCATACACGAAGTACATGGAGAGCAGAGGAGATCATGACGAGGGAGAATATGAAGCAATTAGGAGAGAAGTCAAAAAACAATTAGGAAGGCGAAGAGGAACTATCAAATTAAATTATCAAGAAGCATAAAACAAAATAGTGAAATGTTCTACAGGGACATTAAAAAAAGGAAGGTTGGGTTTGTGGTGTATGTGCCTTTAAGAGCAATGGTGGTGTATGTGCCTTTAAGAGCCCCAGGTGTGCGTAATGCCAGTAATTGCCACTTGGGCTATATAAGCCTGTGTATTGTGTATATCCTTTAGACCCCCCCCCCCCCCCCAGACTTGCTTAGTAAATACCTATGAACCAACTCCTGTCTTCAGTGTCTTTATCTACACACGGACACTACAGTGGCGACGAAGTGGAAACGGACTTACCTGCAATTCGGCAGCACTCAAGGACATCGATTCCTCCAGCGTCCAGAAGACTCAAGGAAGTAATAGAAACTGTGGTTTCACCAGCTGGCCAAGCTGGTGGCAGGTACTGCGCTAATCCTTCCTGGGCGTCAGGCTGGGGCTCCAGCGGCGGGCTCTACAGCTGAGACAAGCAGCGAAATCGGAGGCAAGCAATAACGGACTGGGAGGGTGCACTCGGGAGACGGCCGGTGCGGCAAGCAGGTCAGCATTTATACCTCCGTCGGGAACGAGTCTCCAACAGTGAATAAACGGAAACCACAGTAAAACAGCATTGTTATCGGTAGCGGGGAAGCGCCATATCGTTGCTACAGAGAAAAAAAATCGCGGGAAGCGCCATATCATTTTTTTGAAATGCCTAAGTCTGGCAATATTGATGCTTTTGAAAACGAAACAGAGCCTAACTTTGGCAATATTGATGTTTTTGATAAGATAGAGGATTGGACCACATATGTAGAAAGAGTGGAGGTGTTTTGCACTGCAAATGGAATAGAAGATGAAAAAAAAGCTTCAGTGCTTCTGGATCTAATGGGCGCAGAAACATACAAGCTGTTACGCAACTTAATCACTCCAGCCGAACCGATGGACAAGAATTTTGAAGAGATTGTTGATACCCTACACTGCCAATTCGAGGCAGGACTGGCAGATTCTCTGCAAGACAAATTCATCTGCGATCCCCTAAGTGTAGAAACACAAAAGAAGGTATCTTCTAGAAAAGATTTAACACTGGACAAGGCTTTCAGTGCAATAGGAGTGGCAAAGATAAAGCAAAGGCCACAGGACTTCGGCACCCATGAAATGACACGGGGTTTCAAGAAATGTTATCGATGCGGCAGATCCAACCATGACCAGAGGGATTGCTGGTTCAAAGAAAAAGCATGCAAGCGATGCGGAAAGATAGGACACATTCCACGTGTATGCCGATCTGAAAATAAAAAATCCACTAACGGGAAAAGAATCAATAAGGAAAAGCACAGAAAGGTACAAATGATGACGGACAGTAGCTCCAAAGACCAGAAGAGCGATAGCGACTCTGGGAACAAGAGACTAAGCTGTCTCAAATTACACAATGTAATTGCCAATGAAGATTACCAAACCATTTGGGTTACCCTCACAATAGCAGGGTCCCCAGTTAAAATGGAGCTAGATACAGGATCAGCTCTAACCGTGATAAATCGACGAGATTACGAGAGGCTATTTTCGCATATACCTCTAAAAGACACATCCATTATCTTAAAAACAGATACGGGGCAGAAAGTCTACCCCAAAGGAAAAATAAGGGTGCCTGTGGTATACAACGGCAAAGAAATACAAAAGTTGTATTTATACATTCTACAAGATGGTGGTCCACCGTTGTTGGGACGTGAATGGATAAGGAAGATACGTTTAGACTGGCACTCCATTCAGGCACTGACGGTGACCAGTAAGGAAAAAAACAATGATGACATCATACCTGAACGATTAAAAGACATCTTGGCCAACGCCAAAGAAGTGTTTCAAGAGAAACTAGGAACCTTGAAAGGCATCACCGCCTCAATAAAAGTGGAAGATGCAGCAATTCCCAAATTTTTTAAGGCAAGACCGGTGCCATACGCAATATGTCCGGCGGTCGAGGCAGAGCTGGAGAATTTGGAAAAGGCAGGCGTATTATCCAAAGTAGATTGGAGCGAATGGGCAACACCCATCGTTCCAGTCATGAAAAAAGCATTGAAAAATAACTCTGAGGAACAGAGAAAAAATTCGCACCTGTGGGGACTTTAAGGTGACTGTAAACCCGGTCCTTCACACGGTACAGTATCCTCTTCCGAGGATAGAAGATATTTTCGCTTCACTATCCAGAGGGAAACGTTTCACAAAAATTGACTTGGCACAGGCATATCTACAGATGGAGGTTGAGGAGACCTCTAAAAAGTATCTCACAATAAACACACAAAGGCCTGTACCAGTACAATCGACTGGTTTTTGGAGTAGCATCAGCTCCAGCTATCTGGCAAAGAGCTATGGAGCAAGTCCTGCAAGGGATTCCGGGGACTCAATGCTACCTAGACGACATCCTTATAACAGGAGAAAACGACAACGAGCACCTTGCCAATTTGGAGCAGGTGCTCACTAGGCTGAAAGAACGGGGCCTACGAGCAAATCGCCCCAAGTGCGAATTTTTCCAAAATCAGATATCATATTGTGGCCACATAATTAATAAGGAAGGGTTGCATAAGTCACCTGAAAAAATTGAAGCAGTTATAAAAGCCCCAGCACCTGAAAATGTTTCACAATTAAGGTCATTCCTGGGATTAATAAATTACTATCATAAATTTTTACCGAACTTATCAACTATTCTACACCCTCTTAATGATCTTCTACAGACAGGAGTGATTTGGAAATGGAACGAAGACTGTAAACGTGCCTTCCATAAATGTAAAGACTTAATCACATCCGAGAAAATTTTGGCTCATTACAACCCATCACTACCAATCAGACTGGCGTGCGATGCATCCCCTTACGGCATAGGAGCGGTATTGTCCCATAGATTCCCTGATGGCTCGGAACGGCCGATAGCTTTTGCGTCACGCTCATTGAACTCAGCTGAGCGTAACTATGCCCAGATAGACAGGGAAGCACTCAGCCTGGTATGGGGAGTGAAGAAATTCAACCATTACCTACACGGACAAAAATTTACCTTGCTGACTGACCATCAACCCCTCATCTCCATATTCAACCCTAAAAAAGGTGTCCCCATTATGACGGCACAAAGACTACAGAGGTGGTCCCTTTTTCTAGGGGCACGCCAATACAACATTGAATACAAAGGGTCAAAACAGCATGGGAATGCTGACGGTTTATCGCGCCTACCATTGCCAACGATAGAAGAGGCACCTACAGTAGACCCAGTAGAGATATTCCACTCTACCATAGTGGAATGTCTACCGGTGACAAATTCTGCCATTGAAAGGGAGACAAGAAATGACCCTACTCTCTCACGGGTCTACGATTTAACAGTGAAGGGATGGCCAGCACATGGCGAGCCACTGTTGCCAGCATTCTCGCAAAGAAGAGAACAGCTGTCAGTGTGCCGAGGAACCTTGATGTGTGGATCCAGAGTGGTGATTCCACCCAAACTCCAGGATAAAGTGCTAAAGGAGCTTCACGAGGGGCATCTGGGTGGAGTGAAAATGAAGAACCTAGCTAGGGCGTTTGTATGGTGGCCAGGTATCGATGGAGACATCGAAGACATGACCAAGAGCTGCCTAGGATGCCAGAAGGTCCAAAACGCTCCACCACAAGCCCCTCTACATCCATGGGAGTGGCCCTCATCTCCCTGGCAAAGGGTGCACATCGACTTTGCTGGTCCATTTATGGACTCAATGTTTCTAATCGCAGTTGATGCACACTCCAAGTGGCTGGAGGTAATAAAGATGTCCTCCACCACCACGGAAAAAACCATCACAGTATTAAGGACCATATTTGCCAGGAATGGGCTGCCGGAACAGATACGTTCTGATAATGGACCGCAATTTGTGTCCGAAGAATTCAGAAAGTTCTTAAAGAACAATGGGGTAAAGCACTACACATCTGCCCCATACCATCCCGCCACCAATGGATTGGCTGAAAGGTTTGTCCAGACCTTCAAGAAGGCCATAAAGGCCATGAGTAATGAAGACATAAAACTTCAGCACAAGGTGGATAACTTCTTATTTGCATATAGGAATGCAACACATATGGTTACTAACCAAACTCCCGCCATGATGTTCTACAATAGAAACCTAAGATGCCGGCTGGATTTGGTCAAGCCGAACATCCGAAGGGACGTGGAGAACCGGCAGTTTCAGGGCATGAATGAAAAGCCAACTAGGACCTTCCAGATAGGCCAACCGGTTTTGGCCCGGGACTACCGTACCGAGAAATGGCAGCCTGGAACTATCTGCACACGACTAGGACCACTGATGTATACCGTGGACATCGGAGAAAGCATAATAAGACGCCATGCTGACCAAATCATCAAGTCATCCGAAAAGGGACAACCTACACCACCACTCTATACATCTAACGATGAAGTAGATATACCCATATCTACCTCTGATCCGGTGAGACTGGAACCCGATGAACCCGACACTGGCATTCAAGCCGAATCAGCCTTGCCAGAAGAACCAACTAAAGCACCAGAAACTACTACACCCCCGAGGCGTTATCCGGACCGAGTCAGGAAGCCTCCTGAGAGACTAACTTATAATTAATTAATACAGCAATGTATCTTATTTTGCATATAACATGTAATTAATAATTACTTAAAATATGATGTACTAGTTAGCTAGAAGGGGAGGAATTGTGGTGTATGTGCCTTTAAGAGCAATGGTGGTGTATGTGCCTTTAAGAGCCCCAGGTGTGCGTAATGCCAGTAATTGCCACTTGGGCTATATAAGCCTGTGTATTGTGTATATCCTTTAGACCCCCCCCCCCCCCCCCCCCCTGTAAAATCACAGGCAGGGATAGCAAAATGGCAGAAATATTAAATAATTACTTTGTTTCAGTATTTACCAAGGAGACAGATCAGGTGAACATGACATCAGAAGATGAGATTAGTAATGATATAACTGCATTTAAAATAAAAACAGGAGAAATATTAAATAAACAAGTCAAACTCGGAGGATAAAACACCTGGTCCGGATGGATTGCATCCGTGCATTTTAAAAGATTCTAGAGAAGAGATAGCAGAGGCACTATTACACATATTTAATAAGTCATTAGAAAAAGGTGTAGTGCCAGAGGACTGGCAGATAGCTAACTTAATACCTATATTTAAGAAGGGAGATAGAACATTTCCAAAGAACTTATAGACCAGTCAGCTTAACATCAGTGGTAGGAAAAATAATGGAAACCATACTAAAGGAGAAAATAGAAAAGCATCTAGAAACCAAAAATATAATGAATAGTCAACATGGATTTCAAAAGGGGAAGTCTTGCTTGACCAACCTCATTGAATTCTTTGATGAGGTAACAGAGAGAGTGGACAAGGGTTCATACAGCAGATGTAATTTATCTATATTTCCAAAAGGCCTTAGATAAGGTGTTACATAATAGACTAATGAATGTCAGCCTGTGGAGTCAGGGGACAAGTAGCAGAATAGCTAGCTAGCTGGGTTCAAGACAGAAAGCAGAGAGTAGGGGTAAAGGGTAACTATTCAGAGTGGCAGAAGGTGGAGAGTGGAGTCCCACAAGGATCAATGCTGGGACCACTGTTAACAATTTATATTAACAATTTAGACTTTGGAATCAAAAACAGAATTCCTAAATTTTTGGATGACTCCAAATTGTGGGACGGGGGAGTGGAAGTCAATACTGAGGAGGACTGCAACAAATTACAAGAAGACATTAATAAACTTTCCGAATGGTCATCTAATTGGCAAATGAAGCTCAACATAAGTGTGAGGCATTACATTTTGGTAAGAAAAATAAGGGGGTCACATTTTACTTGCAAAATAAGAATCTAAATGGGGTAGAAGAGCAAAAAGATCTGGGAGTACAAATATACAAATCACTAAAAGTAGCAACGCAGGTTAATAAGGCCATAAAAAAGCAAACCAAGCACTAGGATTTATTTCTAGAGGGATAGAATTGAAAACTAGAGAAGTTATGCTAAACTTGTATCGAACCTTGGTTAGACCACACTTGGAGTACTGCGTACAGTTCTGGTTGCCATATTATAAAAAGGATACAGTGGCACTGGAAAGGGTGCAAAAATGATTTATAAGGATGATACCAGAAATGCGCGGGTATACCTATCGGGAAAGGATAAACAGGCTGGGTCTCTTTTCTCTTGAAATGTGAAGACTGCGGGGTGACCTAATAGAGGTCTTTAAAATTATGAAAGGTTTTGATAAAGTTGACACAGCGAGAGTGTTTCCACTTGTGGAGAAGAGCAAAACTAGAGGCCATCAATATAAGATGCCACCAAGAAATCCAATAGGGAATTCGGAAGAAACTTCTTTACCCAGAGAGTGGTGAGAAAGTGGAACTCGCTACCACAGGTAGTTGTTGAGGCGAATAGTATAAATGCAGTTAAGGGGAGACTAGATATGCATATGAGAGAGAAGGGAATAGAGGGTTATGCTGATAGATGAGGAACGATGAAAGATGGCCCAAGTGAAGCATAAACACTGGCATGGACTGGTTGGTTTGAATGGCCTGTTTCTGTGCTGTATATTCTACGTAAATCTGCCCATCCCATCTTCCTGTCATTTTCCATGATGCACAGCCTCCCTCTATCTTACAAGGAGTCATCAAAAGCCCTAAATCTGGGTTCACCCCTGCCAATAATTTGCAACCGAGTCCACTTAACTGCAGCCCGATGCCTGAGCCAAGCATCAGCTCCACAATTCTCGCTAGCCCACACATGGCCCAGGTACCATCAAATTGTGTGCTCAAAAGATAGAATTGTATTGTGAGTTTGCTGCAATGTAGCCAAGCCATTGGACTGCAACTTTGCGAAGCCTGTATGCAATCCTGGACTTCCCCACATCCTGTAACTGCCCCAAACCCCACACCTTGATTCTCTCTTTGATTTCCACCCACTCTGTGCATCCTATGTAAGCCTTGCTGTTCTGCATCCCGATATACCTGCCTCAACTCTACTCTTCCTGCTGTCCCTACCTGAACACCGCGTTTGATTTCAGCTCTGCAACTCAGGGCTCATCACTCATTTATCTTTTCGATTCTCATGCATGCCCCAAACTACATCTCTTGTTTTCTTCCTTCCTTCCTTCCTTTTTTTTTTACTGATCTGTAATTAATAATATAAACTGAGATTAAATTACAATTTTTGCCATTAAGCAGTAAGTGCAAAATTTTATAATGTATGCAAAGAGAAATGGTATTTTGCATAATTGTACATATTTTAAAACAATAGAAGATTCCACTGAAGAGAAATAATCATATTGCATGTTTATGCTTAAATACACTCTCTCGTGGGCTGCTAAACTATGCAGACTAGAAGGGTCTTGGGCACCATGCCTGGACTGTGCTGAATTGACTGATCTCAGCCAGAATGGCAGTGGGGATGTGGCAATTGGCTTTGTCAGGAAGGGAAAAATTGGCCAGGATTGATCATTATCCAATAATCCCTATGGACTTTGGATGTGGACTGGAATGGACTACATTTTGATTGCCTTGTAGCTGAATAGCACTGATGGTCACTGTCCAGACTCTCAAATGAAACATGGTATGGCAGGGTCTCCAATGCATGTGGAATTGTACCAATAAATCAACGCCTTCAGAAGTGGAAAGAAGGGTAGAAAATTAATGGAGAAAATTTGGATGAGGAAATAATGCATCATATTTTGCTCTTAGAAGTGTTTGCTTCTGATACAATGGCCCAGAAATTCAGGTCTCCACGGATGAGTACGCACGGGGTACTCACCCATAGGCCCAATGGAAGTACCGGTTTCCTGCATGCGCGGGAAACTGGCACTTCTGTTCCCCTGAAAGAAAGGGTTCAGAGGTCGAACGAGTGCGCAGGAGAGGCTGCATCGAACTTACGTTTTTTTTGCAAGTTTTCCCGGGAGGGTAAGTCTCCAGAAGTTAGACATGTCGCAAGGCCTGCTTTTTACAAGGTAAGTAGTGAATTAATTAAAATTAAAACATTTTTCCACAGCTTTATTATTTTTAAATACTTTAAAGAAAGGTAAGTTTATTTTTAGCCCCGTTAGAAAATAAAATTATTTTTTTCAAAAATTAAAATTATTGTTTAAAATAGTTATTTCATGTAATTTATAGTTTATTTAAAAATGTGATGTTTTTTAAAAATTTATTTGAAGATTTAGTGATGTTTTGGGGCTTATAGTGTTTATAAGTTTGACAGCACTTCCTGTCAGACTTATGAATGGAGCATTCCCTGCTCCGATTGGCTCCCCATGGCCCACGTGATCCCAGGGGACGCATCGAACTAACTGCGCCCCTGGGATACGCACGCACTGCGCGCCGGCAGTTGGAGGAGGCCCAGGATCGGAATCCCACGCAGGTCCACAGCTCAACGGCCGGCGCGCAAGGTAAGTGCAGGCCGGGGGCTTGCACCCGCGGGAAGCCCTCGACCCGAATTTCTGGGCCAATATCGGAAATAAATTATATCATGGATGCACAGCCCCTTTCAAATTGTTTGTGTGACTTTTAATCTGCTCCACATGAAGTACTTAGAGGAACAATCCTCCTTGGCTCTACTCAAAATAAAAATATAATAACTACATTACTGCATGATATTCCTTGTTCATTGGGCTCACGGAAAGGGCCAGATTAGGAAAAAATTATTGAAAAAATGTTTTTAATATTTTATGCAGTGCACCAATAACTGAATAATTTATGCACTGTTGAATGTGTAGCTCTTCTGAAATGTAAGACCTCTATTTTCCTGCTTCCTTTCTTCCATATTAGGTCACACTGTACCAGATATTTTCAAGACACCTGGATGCAAGCCTGAAAGCTGCATTGTCCCTTTAAAACAGAATTTCCCCCAAAATTATTTGAGTTAAAATCAGTGTTGCCTGTAATATGTTGTAAACCCCTTGCCGAGAAATCAGATCCCAGTGTTTGACATCTATACTTGGCTTCTTCAGAAGGTCAAAGTTCGAGTGTCATGGCACAGTTGTCTGGCAACGTGTTCGGGTGGTGCTAAAACTGTCTAGTGGTGGTCCTTTCCTGTGTTATTCAAGTGCACTTATAGGTGATTAAGGAGCAGCATGGATTGTGTCTGGAGAGACCAATGAGCTAAGCTGCCCTGCTTTCCTAACTCAATGGCGAAGTGTAGATGTGGGTGGCCAACTTCAGGAGGAGACGGGAAATAAGCAAAAAAAAAAGGTTAAAAAGAAAACAGGAGTGTAGGTTACCGTGTACTATTTGAAGATGATTAAGTCATTTGAATTAAAATATTGCACTAAAAAAGCTTCCTACACCATTTAATGCAATTGCTTACTTCGAGTTACCGGATAATTAAATTTTTAACTGAATTAACAATTAGCTAAGACTAAGCTGTGATGAACATTTCAGCTTTAATGAAAATGGAGCACGCTGCAGATGATTTGCAAAGTATTTTTAGTTTTAATGAGAGGTTAATAACTCAAATTAATAGTATATTTAGCAAATAAGGCTCAACACATAGGGTGACTTTAATCTTTGCAAACCACATCCCCAAAATTGGATGGGATCGCGGCAGAAATGGCGGAGAAATGAGCAGCAAGGCCTACACCTGCCTCACTGCCTCGATTTGGGATTTTCCTCCCTCTGCCCCTGCTGGGACCATCGCTTCCCACTCCTTCTCCGCCCGTCACATGCAAATGACAACGGGGAGGGGCCAGGGTCTGGAACCCTGGTGGATTTTCCTTCTTTACACCAGTGTTACCGCTGCTTTCTGGGGCTGCTATGAGGAAAGGTAACTGGGCCCTAGGAAGTGGCTCAACAGCTGTGAGATGCCTCCATGGAGTGAGGGCCCCAGAGTGGCGTCATCAGACCCGCTTCCTTCAATTGGCCAGGAAATGCGCTGGGTGGGCTTAACACTTTGGATCACTTTGGACAGCAGGCTGGAGCCAGCAACTGGGTCGCAACCCGCCACCGTCCCCGGCCACACCGGACCCGGCAAGGTAGAGGAAATCACAGCCTAAGCTCTTTGCAGGTAGTCACTGATGTCTTTTGCTTGTGAACATCTATAGCTCATAAGTAGACAGTGCACTTTCTCATGGTGTACAAAATATTTCACCAGCAGGAATGTTTGTGTGTCCATTAGCATGTTCATGTGGAAGAAGGCCAATTACAATTGTTGAATTGTGAAGTTTTTATGTTTTTAAATCCAGCAATACGTAGTGATGTCTGGATCAATTATGTAGTGTATGTGCCTTTAAGAGCCCCCTGTGTACTGTAATGCCGGTAATGGCCACCCGGGCTATATAAGCCTGTATATTGTGTTGTATCAGTTAGTTCCCCTCCAGACTTTGTTCAGTAAACACCTGTGAAACCAACTCCTGTCTTCAGTGTCTCTATTAACACACGGATACAACAGTGGCGACGAATTGGAAACGGACTTACCTGCAATTCGGCAGCACCTCAAGGACATCGATTCCTCTGGCGTCCAAAGTCGAAGAAAAGCAAGAAAAAGCTGTGGTTTCACCAGCTAGTCGAGCTGGTGGCAGGTACTGCAATAATCCTTCCTGGGCGTCGGGCTGGGGCTCCAGCGGCTGGCTCTGCAGCCAGGCCAAGCAGCGGAGGCAAGCAGTAACAGACGGGGAGGGAGCACTCGGGAGACGGCCGGCGCTGCAAGCAGGTCGGCGTTCAGACCTAGCAGAGAGAGTCCGGCGGGAACGAGTCTCCACCTGTAAATAAATAAATAAAAAGAAGGGAAACCCGCGGAAAACAGCGTTGTCATCAGCAGCAGCGGCGGGGAAGCGCCATTTTTTTCCCAGGATGCCGAAGTCTGGCAATATTGATGCTTTTGATAACGATATAGAGGATTGGACCACGTATGTGGAAAGAGTGGAGGTATATTGCACCGCAAATGGAATAGAAAATGAAAAAAAAGCGTCAGTACTTCTAAATCTAATGGGCGCAAAGACATACGGGCTGTTACGAAACTTAATCACTCCAGCCAAACCAAAGGACAAGAATTTTAAAGAAATTGTTGATACCCTACAGGAGCACTTAAACCCAACACCGCTGCTGATAGCGGAACGATTCAAATTCTTCAAGAGGAATCAACACAAGAATGAAAGTAACGCTGATTACCTCACCGAATTAAGAAAGCTAGCAAAGCACTGCCAATTCGGGGCAGGACTAGCAGATTATCTTCAAGACAAATTCGTCTGCGGTCCCCTAAGTGAAGGAACACAGAAAAGGCTGCTTTCTGAGAAAGATTTAACACTGGACAAAGCTTTCAGTATGGCTGTATCATACGAAGCAGCTGCAAGAGGAGCTGCAGAGATACAACAAAAGACACAGGACTTCGGCACCCATGAAATGACACAGGGTTTCGAGAGATGTTATCGCTGCGGCAGATCCACCCATGACCAGAGGGACTGCTGGTTCAAGGACAAAGCATGCAGGCAATGCGGAAAGATTGGACACATTGCACGGGTATGCCGATCTGGACAAAAAAAATCCACGGACAGGAAAAGAAAAATCAATAAAGAAAAGTACAGAAAGGTACAAATGATAACGGACAGTAGCTCCGAAGACCAGAAGAGCGATAGCGACTCCGAAAACAAGAGACTAAGCTGTCTCAAATTACATAATGTGATTGCCAAAGAAGATTACCAGACCATTTGGGTTACCTTCACGATAGCAGGGTCCCCAGTTAAAATGGAGCTAGATACAGGATCAGCTCTGACCGTCATAAATCGACGGGATTACGAGCGGCTATTTCCGCATATACCTTTAAAAGACACATCCATTATCTTGAAAACATATACGGGGCAGAAAGTATACCCCAAAGGAAAAATAAGGGTGCCTGTTGTATACAACGGCAAGGAAATACAAAAGTTGTATTTATACGTTCTACAAGATGGTGGTCCACCGCTGTTGGGACGTGAATGGATCAGGAAAATACGTTTAGACTGGCACTCCATTCAGGCACTGACGGTGACCAGTAAGGAAAAAAACGATGATGACGTCATACCTGAACGATTAAAAGACATCTTGGCCAACGCCAAAGAAGTGTTTCAAGAGAAACTAGGAACCTTGAAAGGCATCACCGCCTCAATAAAAGTGGAAGATGCGGCAATTCCCAAGTTTTTTAAGGCAAGACCGGTGCCATACGCAATTCGTCCAGCAGTCGAGGCAGAGCTGGAGAATTTGGAAAAGGCAGGCGTATTATCCAAAATAGATTGGAGCGAGTGGGCAACACCCATCGTCCCAGTCATGAAGAAAACGTTGAATAATGATAAATCTGAAGAACCGAGAA
Source organism: Somniosus microcephalus (assembly GCF_052327205.1). Lineage (NCBI taxonomy): Eukaryota > Metazoa > Chordata > Chondrichthyes > Squaliformes > Somniosidae > Somniosus > Somniosus microcephalus. Next base: position 201,753,458 of record NC_140990.1, on the reverse strand, counting down.
AAATTCGCATCTGTGGAGACTTCAAGGTGACTGTAAACCCGGTCCTTCACACGGTACAGTATCCTCTTCCGAGGATAGAAGATATTTTCGCCTCACTATCCGGAGGGAAACGTTTCACCAAAATTGACTTGACACAGGCATATCTACAGATGGAGGTTGAAGAGGCCTCTAAAAAGTATCTCACGATAAACACACACAAAGGCCTGTACCAGTACAGTCGGCTGGTTTTCGGAGTAGCATCTGCTCCAGCTATCTGGCAAAGAGCTATGGAGCAAGTCCTCCAAGGGATTCTGGGAACTCAATGCTACCTAGACGACATCCTTGTAACAGGAGAAAACGACAACGAGCACCTTGCCAATTTAGAGCAGGTGCTCACTAGGCTGAGAGAACGGGGCCTACGAGCAAATCGCCCCAAGTGCGAATTTTTCCAGAATCAAATATCATATTGTGGCCACATAATTAATAAGGAAGGGTTGCATAAGTCACCTGAAAAAATTGAAGCGGTCATAAAAGCCCCAGCACCTGAAAATGTTTCACAATTAAGGTCATTCCTGGGATTAATAAATTACTGTCATAAATTTTTACCGAACTTGTCAACTGTTCTGCACCCTCTTAATGAACTGCTACAAACAGGAGTAATTTGGAAATGGAGTGAAGACTGTAAACGTGCCTTCCATAAATGCAAAGACTTAATCATGTCCAAAGAAGTTTTGGCTCATTACAACCCATCACTGCCAATCAGACTGGCGTGCGATGCATCCCCTTACGGCGTAGGAGCAGTATTATCGCATAAATTCCCTGATGGCTCGGAACGGCAGATAGCTTTTGCGTCACGCTCATTGAACTCCGCTGAGCGTAACTATGCCCAAATCGACAGGGAAGCACTCAGCCTGGTATGGGGAGTGAAGAAATTCAACCATTACCTACACGGACAAAAATTTACCTTGTTGACTGACCATCAACCCCTCATCTCCATATTCAACCCTAAAAAGAGTGTTCCCATTATGACAGCGCAAAGGCTACAGAGGTGGTCCCTTTTTCTAGGGGCACACCAATATAACATAGAATACAAAGGATCAAAACAGCATGGAAATGCTGACGGTTTATCGCGCCTACCGTTGCCAACGGTAGAAGAAGCACCTACCGTAGACCCAGTGGAGATTTTCCACTCTACCATAGTCGAATGTCTACCAGTAACAAATTCTGCCATTGAAAGGGAAACTAGAAATGACCCGACTCTCTCTCGAGTCTACGATTTAACAGTGAAGGGATGGCCAGCACATGGCGAACCACTGTTGCCAGCATTCTCGCAAAGAAGAGAACAGCTGTCATTGTGCCGAGGAACCTTGATGTGTGGATCCAGAGTGGTGATTCCACCCAAACTCCAGGATAAAGTTCTAAAGGAGCTTCACGAGGGGCATCTGGGTGGAGTGAAAATGAAGAACCTAGCCAGGGCGTTTGTATGGTGGCCAGGTATCGATGGAGACATCGAAGAAATGACCAAGAGCTGCCTAGGATGCCAGAAGGTCCAAAACGCTTCACCACAAGCCCCTCTACATCCATGGGAGTGGCCCTCATCTCCCTGGCAAAGCGTACACATCGACTTTGCTGGTCCATTTATGGACTCCAATGTTCTTAATCGCGGTAGATGTACACTCCAAGTGGCCGGAGGTAATAAAGATGTCCTCCACCACCATGGAAAAAACCATCACCGTATTAAGGACCATATTTGCCAGGAATGGGCTGCCTGAACAGATCTGTTCTGATAGTGGACCGCAATTTGTGTCCGAAGAATTCAGGAAGTTCTTAAAAAAACAATGGGGTTAAGCACTACACGTCCGCCCCATACCATCCCACCACCAATGGATTGGCTGAAAGGTTTGTCCAGACCTTCAAGAAGGCCATAAAGGCCATGGGTAATGAAGACATAAAACTTCAGCATAAGGTGGATAACTTCTTGTTTGCATACAGGAATGCAACACATATGGTTACAAACCAAACTCCCGCCATGATGTTCTTCAATAGAAGCCTAAGATGCCGGCTGGATTTGATCAAGCCAAACATCAGAAGGGACGTGGAGAACCGGCAATTTCAAGGCATGAATGAAAGGCCAACTAGAACCTTCCAGATAGGTCAACAAGTTTTGGCCCGGGACTACCGTACTGAGAAATGGCAGCCTGGAACTATCTGCACACGACTAGGACCGCTGATGTATACCGTGGACATCGGAGAAAGCATAATAAGGCACCATGCTGACCAAATCATAGAGTCATCCGAGAAGGGACAACCTACACCACAACTCTATATGCCTAATGATGAAGTAGAGATACCCATAGTATCTACCTCCGATCCGGTGATACTGGAACCCAATGAACCCGACACCGGCATTCAAGCCGAATCAGCCTTGCCAAAAGAACCTACTACACCACCAGAAACTACTACACCACCGAGGCGTTATCCGGACCGAGTCAGGAAGCCTCCAGAGAGACTGACTTTTATAATTGATTAACTGCAGCAATGTGTAGATTATTTTTCTTGTAACATGTAATTAATGATTACTTAAAATATTATGTACTGGTTGGCTAAAAGGGGAGGAATAAATTGTAGTGTATGTGCCTTTAAGAGCCCCCTGTGTACTGTAATGCCGGTAATGGCCACTCGGGCTATATAAGCCTGTATATTGTGTTGTATCAGTTAGTTCCCCTCCAGACTTTGTTCAGTAAACACCTGTGAAACCAACTCCTGTCTTCAGTGTCTCTATTAACACACGGATACAACAAATTAAACTGGTGATGTTCCTTTGTTCTTGATGGCAGTGTTCTTTATTCTTGATGGCGATGCTTAGCCTTTGCATGGTAACAGTGGAATAGTATGACATTTTTAATGGTTGTAGGACAACTTGCAGATGATGCAGCAAGGACAGCAAATGTAGGATTTTTATTTTCACTGGAGTGAATTAGCAGTAGGGACTGTATGTGAAAGAGCACTAATGAATATATAGTATTCACACATGGTTCATATAGTAACATGGGTTGCACACTTCAGTCTGTGTTCAGAAAATTCCAGGGCAAGTCTGTTTAGTTTATCCTTCAAGGTCATTCATAAAATTGTATGCATGTCGAATGTTGAAAGCTGTCGATAAACATTTACATTCACAACTCTGTCCTGTCGAGCTGTCTACGCAGGGAGCTGATGATGAGAGATTCATTGAACTAATCTGTCTTGAGAGATGTCTTCAGGAATGGAGCTGAGTCAAGCATTCAGTTGAATATCGTACATTTATGTTAAATAAATGTCCCTCATAAGCACCTTTTTTTTAACAAAATTCTTAATGGTAGAGTACTTAGAACATGTGTATTCTCAAGTGATTGTTTTATTATTAAATGAACTGATCACTAATTTTGATTATTTAGGCTCATTTGTTCCATTCCTGGTTTCAAATTGTAAAATTCCATGTTGTCCCATGGGAACAATTGGAAATATAACTGGCAACAAAACATTGTGGTTTGTGCTACACTTAAACTGTTTGGCTGCAGGTCCTGCTTTATGGAGGTATTGGTACTTTTGACTGTGTTAATAATATCCAGTAAGTTGTTCTACCTTAAGTCGAGTTGTGGGTAATTTTGGAAATGTGAGTATTTAAAAAAAAAAAAAAAAGTCGGTGGCCCTGAAATTCCACGCCATGTCCAGTACTGCAATGATGATTCTCTTTTCTGAGGCCTAAAAATTGAGGTGTCTGTATTGTAGTTTCTGCTCCAGAATAGCTGCGCTCCAGGTTCCATTGCTGCGATGTGTGTTTCAGTGCTGTTAGAGGTCATTTACATATATTGAAATGAGAATGACTGGCATTGAGGCTCCCAAAATCTGAGACTTGTACCCCCAATGCACCAATAAAAGAAAAGGGGCAGGCATATCCATTGCCAGCATCCATCAACTAAAGACTTGCAAAAGTCCTTTACTTTGGAGCCAGAAACTTAAGCAAACTTTCAAGACATAAGCGTTTTACAGCATTTTCTTTTTGTCATGCATGTGCGTTGAGCTGGACTTTCCTCTGGCAGCCTGTGAAACTACTGGGATATTTTGGTGCCCAACGCTGCCCCCCCCCCCCCCCCCATTAAGAGTTTCTGAGGATCCGGTATGGAATTCAAAGAGGGCAATCGCTTGCTTGCAATTTTAATGAACGAGGAGGAACAGTACAGGATGGAGGAAAGGAGAGTGAGGCAACATTTGAGGAGGATGTGCTCTACAAGATATGACCTCTCCCCAAAGATTTACAAGCTGCACAGATCATGTGAAGATCTCGGTGGGGTGCTCTGTGTGAGAAGAGTGCTTCTTGAAAACCTGCATGATCGTCTCCCCAGACACCTCTGCTTGTGGCTGTGAAAGTAATGTCTGCACTCAGTTTTTAAGCCACAAGCTCAATTGAAGCAACCATAAGGGATCTGTCCGTGTACCACCTGGGCATGCATTTGTCGCTGACACACATTTAAGGAGAGCTGGAGGCTACAGCTTGTTGGGGCCATCCAGTTTTATCATGTTACTGGGCTCCCCATAGTGCAGGACACATCAGATGGCACATACGCAGCATTGTGACCATCGACCCTTAATCCCGATTTGGCCGCTGACCCTTAATCCCATTGTGGCCTCCGACTCTTAATCCCGTTGTGGACTTCTAGCCATGTTTCTTAATAGAAAGACTACGACCTGCTGAATATCCAGATTGTCTGTGATCAGATAACAAGAATCCTTCATTCCAATGCCAAATTTTCTGGAAATTGTCATGATATATTCATCCTCGGTAATTCTGCCTACCTGCACTCTTCAAAAATGAGAGAGACTTGCATTTATACAGCGCCTTTCAGGACCCAAAGCACTTTACAGCCAATGAAGTACTTTTGAAATGTAGTCACTTCCATAATGTAGGAAACGCGACAGTCAATTTGTGCACAGCAAGCTCCCACAAACAGCAACGTGATGATGACCAGATGATCTGTTTTTAGTGATGTTGATTTGAGGGATATTGGCCAGGACACCGGGGGATAATTCCCCTGCTCCTCTTCAAAATAGTTCCATAGGATCTTTTATGTCCACATGAGAAAGCAGACGGGGCCTCAGTTTCAACATCTCGTGCGAAAGACGGCACCTCCGACAGTGCAGCACTCCCTCAGTACTGCACTGGAGTGTCAGCCTAGATTTTTGTGCTCAAGTCTCTCGAACTCACACCTCTGACTTGGGCGAGAGTGCTACCAACTGAGCCACGAAGGAAGATAATTAAGTGGCTTGCAGGTGACTCTTGAATATTCAAGTGCAGAGGTTGGGGAATAAAAAGTTACTTTAGAAATTTCAGATTTTTGAGTCTGATTCCAATGCAAATCTGTCTATAAAGAATGTAAGAAACAGTTTATACTAAGGTCAGCTGTCTCTCTTTATGGTGCAATATATATGTTTTGCTGCTGTTACTATTATAGGCCCATGATAAATTCAACATTTATAATCTTAATCAATTGAGCATGAAATGCTTCCAATTGAAGATCATTAATTTCTTTCAATAAATTCCCTTTGCTGACATGGATTATGATCCCACTATGTTATAAAAACAGCAGCTGAGGAGCGATGTGGCTCTCGCTGATGTTTTTAAAAAAAAAAATTAAAAAAAATTGTTAAAAATTTCAAAATGGATGCTAGCTGTGCTGTGATGGTGATGCTTTCAAATAAATGTCATGATGAACTCAACACATCGTTTAATATCAGATTAAACCCATTACTAAACATGGTTTTCTTCCACCTTCTCCCAGTTCAAAACTCAAACTATAACGATTTAATTTTTCCTTTTTGTTTTAGTTAAAATTTGAGATCTAATTATGGAATAATTATTATTACCAAAGCTCTTGTGGCATTGCTTTTGAGTCATTGAATACTCAATTTTATAAATTGGAGCGTCTCTCCCTTTTCTCTCTTTCACTTCATTCATTGACATAAACAGACTTGACTTATATGGCAGACATGAGAAATGTTATTAAGTTTGTCATGTAATGCATCACCCAATATATTCTTCTTCCTAATGATTCTACAAGGTTCAGTTAGTCTCTCAGTATTGATTATTTTTTTCAGCCAACAATGAAGCTTGATGATGAATTGCTGCCCAACGATGATTTAAGGATGTCTGTTTAACTGCACACTTGAATATTTAAGTGTAGAGGTTGGAGAAAATATCAGATTTTTGAGTCTAACTCCAATGCAAGTCTGTCTAGAAAGAATGTAAGGAACAGCTTGCTCCGAGGCCAGTGGGGTGTGAAATATGTTTTTTGCTGCTACCACCATTATATACCCCTGGGGAGTTAAATTCAACATTATAAGCCTGATCAATTCAGTGTGATAATTCTTCCAATTTCTTTCAATAAATTTCCCTGACCTGCTTTTCAGAAGCATAATGCTACGTGGTCACATTTGCCATGTTATGCAGAAAAAGATGCATCAGCCATAATGGAAATACTGCAAAACTTCCGTAAATGACACTGAATATATATTTTTTAAATGGTTCTTTATCCCTTGCATAGAAAACATCAAGGTCTCGATATTAATCCCTTCCCCACGACGGGTGGGAGATGTTAGGAGGGGTTAAAAAATGAAATACGGGGAACGCGATCCCAACCCACTGTCTTTTTTACGGTGGTGGATATTGGGACAACCGGGTGCCCCGCCTTGGAGCGATGGGACACGCCATTAACATATTTAAATCGGGCTCCTATAATGTAATTGGGAGCCTGGTTTAAAACTCGCTGCTGCCGCACGGGTTTCTCGGGGTCAGGAAATTCAGCAGTGAAAGGGAGGCGGGAGCTGCCGGCTCCACGTGGTAAGCGCCTCTTTCAGTACTAATTATGGGCCAGTAGGAGCAGGATTCCTCCCCCAGCCCCGATCGCCAGCTTCCTACCAGCCCTCCCGGTTGCCGGGATCAGTTCCCAAGGGTCCTCGGCTATGGCCTCCTGCCGCTGGTGTTCTCCCCCGCCACCCCCCCCCCCCCCCCCACCCCCTTCCTCCCCCGCCTGATGGCCAGGCTGTCCGCTTGGCCGGCTGCCTGGCGGGAAACTGAGCTAATTTGTTAATGAGGTCCTGCCGTTAAGATCGCCAAAACTTCTGCGTCCCAGCCTTTCCGGGTTCTTCGGCCTCCCTCCCCCGCACCCTCCCCGTAAATATCGGGGCCCCTGACAAAAACGGGCAGGAAGTTGGTTGGAAGCAGCTGCCTGGCTGTTAAACTCGTGCCAGTCGGAGGCAGCCACTGGGGACCAGAGCAAGCGATCCCCGGCACTAGAGGATCGGCGCGGGGAAGGGGGGGAGGTTTGTAGAGAATCCTGATTTAGGGGTGAGAATCTCAGAGCAGTGGAAGCCGAAGGTTTCCTGTAAGAAACTAAAAAAAAACTTGCCTTACCGAGCCTCTCTGACACTGGCTCAGTTCCTGGCAGTTTTGACCAGGCGAAGAACCCACTACTGCTCCCCGCTCAGCCCTCGGGTTAAAATCACAGATCGAGCCGCGATGACATAATTGGAGCCCGAACTGCACATTTAAAGAGGACTCCGCTGGCTATTGGCGGGTGTCCTTGTTGCTTGCGATTTAAAATATCAGTCGGTCAGATTGGGATGGGGAAGCAGTGGTTTAGTGCCCTGCTCTATTTTAATTGCTCCCCCCAGCCTAGTTACTGCCAGGCAGAGGGAGTTAAAATCGAGGTCCGTGTTAATCTGCACTGGGATCAGTAATTGTAAATGGTGGCAACTGGACTCTCACCTTACCACTACTAGTTGTGTTTGTACTGTTACCGTGTAAAGTTAAAGCACATGGGATTGGGGGTAAGGTACTGACTTGGATAGAGAACTGGTTGGCAGACAGGAAGCAAAGGGTTGGAATAAATGGGTCTTTTTCCAAGTGGCAGGCAGTGACTAGTGGGGTACTGCAGGGATCGGTGCTAGGACCCCAGCTATTCACAATATATTAATGATGATCTAGATGAGGGAACTAGATGTAATATCTCCAAGTTTGCAGATGACCCAAAGCTGGGTGGGCGTGTGTGCTGTGAGGAGGATGCAGAGAAACTCCAGTATGATTTGGACAAGTTTGGTGAGTGGGCAGATGCAGTATAATGTGGATAAATGCGAGGTTATCCACTTTGGTGGCAAAAACAGGAAGGCAGATTATTATCTGAACGGCAATAGTTTGGGAGAAGGGGAAGTGCAACGAGACCTGGGTGTCCTTGTGCACCAGTCGCTGAAGGTAAGCATGCAGGTGCAGCAGGCGGTTAAGAAGGCAAATGGTATGTTGGCGTTCATAGTGAGAGGATTCAAGTACAGGAGCAAGGATGTCTTGCTGCAGTTGTACAGGGCCTTGATGAGACCGGGCCTTGATGAGACCACACCTTGAGTATTGTGTGCAGTTTTGGTCACCTTATCTGAGGAAGGATGTTCTTGCCATGGAGGGAGTGCAGCAAAGATTCACCAGACTGATACCTGGGATGGCAGGAATGACGTATGAGGAGAGATTGGGTCAATTGGGCTTATACTCGCTGGAGTTTAGAAGAATGAGAGGGGATCTCATTGAAACTTATAAAATTCTAACAGGAGTAGATAGACTAGATGCAGGGAGGATGTTCCCGATGGCAGGGGAGTCCAGAACCAGGGGTCACAGTCTAAAGATAACGGGTAAGCCATTTAGGACTGAGATGAGGAGGAATTTCTTCACCCAGAGAGTGGTGAACCTGTGGAATTCTCTACCACAGAAGGCAGTTGAGGCCAACTTATTAAATATATTAAAGAAGGAGTTAGATACATTTCTTAAGGCTAAAGGGATCAAGGGATATGGGGAGAAAGCAGGGACAGGGTACTGAATTTGGATGATCAGCCATGATCTCATTAAATGGCGGAGCAGGCTCAAGGGGCCGAATGGCCTACTCCTGCTCCTATCTTCTATGTTTCTATGTTACTGGTGCCTGAGTGGGAAAGACTTGATCTGCCTGTGGAGAGTAATTATCAACCATTTGTAGTCCGATGTAATTCCTGCTGTAGCGCAACATGTCCCTGTTGGTAGGAGAAATCAGCGGAATCCGAAAATAACACAGGGCAATAAATGCTTCCTGAATTATATAAAAGAGCTTTTATCAGTGAAAGACTTGTGTTTAAATTTGCATGTTTTCAGTAATCGGCAGTTGATTATTTTTTAAGGTTTCTTGTGTGCAAAGGCCGAGTACTTTTTCCATTGCACAGAATTCATTTCCCATGTGAAGGCAGAGTCTTTATGGTTCAATTCCAAATCTGTATTCATCCTGTCAATTCTGCCTTGCACTGCACACGTGATCGGCTGTGTCCGGGCTTCCCAGACTCCAGATGGCTGGAGGCAGTCCCCAGGTCTCGCTGGTTAAGCTGACTTGAGCAGTCACTCTGCAATGTTAGAGCCAGGCCCAGTGGTTCAGAGGAAACCCAAATCTGCTTTCACCTTTTTCTTTTTGTTGGCAAACTTTTCCCCATTTTTCTTTCCTTTCCTCTTCTCCTCTCCTCTCCCGAAGCATTTCACTCCTGCTGGTTCAACGGGCACCAGACGCCTTCTGATACCTTGCACAAGTGACAGTTCTTCATCTGTGGACTCAGACAGCGAGTGTTGGAGGGTAGATTTTTTATGTTTTTATGGATTTATTTGGATTGTTGCCGTGCATCACTACAGTGGAAATTAGAAAGTATGGTGATAATAATTTAGATCCCAGCAGTTGACTATTTTACCTCCCGCACAGCTTGATAAGATCCTGACTATCCATCCTGTCTAAATATGTGGAATATTGAGAGTAAATAGTTTAAAGTCGTGCCTCCTTTGCAATTATTGTGGCACTCTAAGATACATCGAACTAAACAATTAAAATGCATATAATTTAAAACTTCCAGTTTTGGAATATTATAAGTTGGCTGAACCGGATTTAATTGCTTGTTTTCATAATGTAATAATCTGACTATATTATGGACCAGAGCCTTGTTTTATTTTCCTTCAAATTTAGTACAGATCATATGTCATGTATTTTTCCTGTGATCATCTTGTCTACTTGGGTGGGACCAAGTAGCTTACAGAAAGAGCTGTTGCTATGCAATGCCAATGCTGGCAAATCATTTTTTTCTCTCCTATTTTCCATCAGTTTTCTCCTCTGACCACCTCCTCTCCTGAATGAGTTGACTCCTTGCTGGGCATAACAGGCTGACAGCCTTTGCTTCCTCTTCTAAGTGATCGTTTTGATATCACAATTAACTGAATAGTGCACAAAACAAATCCAATTAAATTCTGTTTGACTAATTTTTAGCATCTGAAAAATAGACCAGATTCAAATCATGTTCTTGCATTAAAATGATTTAATTAATTGAATCGTATTGAGTGTGAGAATAATTTTGATGAGATGCATTTTTAAGTTGTTCCATGGGCACCAGTTAACCGAGTGGTGATTGCCTAAGAGAGCCTAGATGAGGAATGCCAGCACCCACAGGAGGTGTCACAACTGAACCCTATCCTGTCCTCACCCGACACTTGCACAAGTGCACTTCCAGCGGGGCTGCTGGGTGGCAATCAGCAGTGGAATCCCTGGCTGATTTTCCTATCATTAACTCTGGGACACGGAGGCAAATTATAACACCCCTAATTGCAACCCAGCTAAGATCAGCGAACTCAGTACACACTGAACCAAACCTGTGACGTTTCTGTGCTGTATGGCTCACCTAGCTCAACTGCCTTAACCAGCTCAATCAACAATTATTTCAAAAGTGTTATTTGATCAGTTTCTCAATATTCAGTTGTTGTTTTGGGAACAGTTGCTTTTTGTCTTTGATGATTTTAGATAAACTACTTGGATTGAAACTATAATGGCTTTAAACTATAATGGCAAAGTTTCATTGTAGCAGAGGTAACAATAGTGTTTTTTTGTAAATATGAATGGTATGATGCTTGCTCTTGTGTGTTTGTATAAATCCTGGAACAAAATGTGAAGCAAAATGGCCCATAACTAGCTGTAGCAGGGCAATGAACGAACTTGCCCTTGCCTGTTTAATCTCGACGATATTTTTGCACCGCAAGTTGCTGGAAGTTTGAGCTGATAATGGTGCAGCGAGGGAAACTTGGATCTGGGACCTGAGTGAACAGGGCAACTGTGTATCTACTTAACCAGTCAGACTGAAGGATTGAGAAATAAACAGCGCAAGGACTGAGAAGCAAGTGTAAATTAGAGTGGGTGAATTCAATGTCAAATCAGGTACAGAAAGAAATAAAGAGCAGGAAAGAAAGATTGGATTAAGAGAGAGTGGATTAAGAGAGAGTGAAATAAGAGACAGGAAAAGTTTTTAATTTAAAATTTTACATTTTTAAAATATCCAACAATTAAAACTTGAAGAAAATGAGGCTCCACACTTGTAACAGTTAATTTTCAGTGCCAGGGAGGTTCATTGGCAGTAATTAACACTTAGCACATTGTTAAATGAATCTCTGACAGCTAATTTTGCCTTAATTAAATATGTGGCTCCAAGACAGACTCCTTGCGTCACTTCAGACCAGCTCGAACTTTCTGTGGCGAGTTTAGCGTGCATCTACCGCACAAATAAAGCTACTTCACGCCTTTCAATGGTGAGCCAGGCAGCGAGATACCGTTTTCGCAAAGCTAACAGCAGAGCGGCGCATCTCAGACAGCAGCTTTTCGATTTCACCTCAAATCTGCCCTCGTCTGAAGTTGTTGTATCATTTGCATATAAATAACAGCAAGTGCCATTAGCTTCACTGTTATTTTGACAGCAAATTATGGACCATTTCTGTGACGTGAATCACTTTTTTAAAATTTGTTTTTATGGGATGTGGGCATTGCTGGCAAGGCCAACATTTATTGCCCATCCCTAATTGCCCTTGAGAAGGTGGTGGTGAGCCGTCGCCTTGAACCACTGCAGTTAGTGTGGTGAAGGTACTCCCACAGTGCTATTAGGGAGGGTGTTCCAGGACTTTGACCCAGCGACAATGAAGGATCAGTGATATGTTTCCAAGTCAGGACGGTGTATGACTTGGAGGTGGTGGTGTTCTCATGCGCCTGCTGCCCTTGTCCTTCTAGATGGAAGAGGTCGTGGGTTTGGGAGGTGCTGCCGAAGAAGCCTTGGCGAGTTGCTGCAGTGCATCTTGTAGATGGTACACACTGCAGCCATGGTACGCCAGTGGTGGAGGGAGTGAATGTTTAAGGTGGTGGATGGGGTGCCAATCAAGCAGGCTGCTTTGTCCTGGATGGTGCCGAGCTTCTTGAGTGTTGTTGGAGCTGCACTCATCCAGGCAAGTGGAGAGTATTCCATCACACTCCATACTTGTGCCTTGTAGATGGTGGAAAGGCTTTGGGGAGTCAGGAGGTGAGACACTCACCACAGAATACTTAGCCTCTGACCTGCTCTTGTAGCCACAGTATTTACGTGGCTGGTCCAGTTAAGTTTCTAGTTTATGATGGTGGGGGATTCAGTGATGGTAGTGCCGTTGAATGTCATGGGGAGGTGGTTAGACTCTCGCTTGTTGGATATAGTCATTGCCTCGCACTTCTGTGGCGCGAATGTTACCTGCTACTTATCAGCCCAAGTCCAGGTCTTGTTGCATGCGGGCATGGACTGCTTCATTATCTGAGGAGTTGTGAATGGCACTGATGTATTACAAATGACTAATTCAGAGATTTTGTGATTGTAGATAAAAGCAATTTTATCACAGTTTTTTAAGAAAAACTTTTTGAGATCATCTTCATACCGTATCTCACACAAACTCAATGTAAAGTCGAGTTGAAATTTCTTTTCCTTGTAACCTGAAAGTACTGAGTGGATGTATGTGGATGTGTGTGAATAGTTATCCAGGAACAAATAGTACCGTTATGTTCAGGTATTTTATAATGGTACATTGTTGCTGTACTGGCTTCCAGCCATTGGAGACTCTCCCCAGGAATGGATAGCTGTTTAAATCAAAGCATAATGTTTTCCCAGAGTTAAACCTGGAGCTGTGGAGATGGATTATTTTTATTTTATCAAGGCATCAACAGGGCATTGCAAACAATGTGTATTAGTTATCAAATAAAAAGTTGAATACTGCAAATGCTAGAAATCTAAAATAAAAAGAGAAAAATCTGGAGAAACCGCACAGGACAGTCAGCATCTGCGGAAAAATGCCAGAAACAAACTGCAGCATTTTAGTTTACTCCATAGACCCAAAGGCCTTGCAATGGTATTTTCTATGAATGAGCAGTTCCTCGGCTTGAGAGCTGTGACATTTTCCACACCTGTGTAATGGCCCAGAAATTCGTGTCGGGGGCTTCCCGCGGGTGCAAGCCCCCGACCTACACTTACCTAGCGCGCCAACAGTTGAGGCCTGGGCCTGCATGCATTTCCTCTCTGTGGCCCGGTCCAGCTCCCGGCGTGCTGTGCTTGCGTGATCCAGCGGCGTACTTAGTGCGATGCGTCGGCTGGGATCACGTGAGTACTGGGCAACCAATCAGAGGATGCAGAAGTTCATTCATGAGTTTGACAGTAAGAACTGTCAAACTCATAAACTCCGGGCGCCCAAAACAGTACTTAAACTTGAAATAATTTTTTTTTTTAAATCACACTATTTAAATGAACTATAAATAACTTTAAATAACTTTTAAACAATAATTTAAATTTTTGAAAAAAATAATTTTATAAAAAGTCGGGGCTAAAAATACACTTACCTTACTGTAAAGTCTTTAAAAAATAATAAACCTGTGGGGGGAAAAAATTTCCAATTTTAATTAATAGACCACTTACCTTTTAAAATTAAGTCCTTACGTCTGCTTTTTTAAAGTGTAAAAAGTGGAGGCCTTCACGCACGGGCAAACCTGGAAAAAAAAAGGAAGTTCAACGCGCACCCGCAGACTCCTGCGCGCACGCGTTTGACCTCTGAACCCCTTGGTTCAGAGGATCGGAAATGCCGGTTTCCCGCGCATGCACTGTGCATGCAGAAAACCGGCAATTCCATCGGTCCCACGTGTGAGTACACGGTGCTTACTCGCGCGTTGGGACACTAATTTCTGGGCCAATATTTCCAGAATTAGAATGTGTTTGGCTGTGTCGCAAATTTAAATTTCTTTAGCTGGTAACAGTGAGTTAGCTATTTTGGCAACAGGATAATGACTCTTATTTAGTGCCAGCTGTCTATTTGAAATCTGCAAATTAATCCTGCTCTCTTTTTCCCCTTTTAAAATGGATAATTTCTTTATTCTTTTTCTTACTTTTTTCTGTGGTGAAATAAATGCTACTTTTTGTAGCAATCATTAACCTCAGTGTTAAATGTTTAAGAATTAAAAATGAGTTTTTGTTTCTGGTTTCCATACTTGTCTTTTTTAGTATAGCGCTTAATCCTTTTGCATTAGTAAATAATGTAATAAAAGAGCGAGTCGACCCACTTAAAGGCACCCAAGATGTGCAGCAATGAATATGCCACTGACCAATAGTTAGAAATTAATTCAGGTTGAACTGTAGGCAAAATCCAGCAAAAGGTGATACAGTTAAGTGATGAGGGTTGCTTATTTTTCTTCTTCATCTAAAGTTCAGCCCAAACAAGGTCTAGTCCAATAAAAGGAATGTTGCTTGTAGCCTGGAAATCGGCCTATCTTATGACTACTTAACACATTTGTATCAAATTGTTCCATTTTAATAGAAGCATTAACCCATTCATTAAGCTAAGTTAATTCAGCACCTGACAGAGTAAGGCTTAGTAATTCCTCCAACCCATTCCCCCCCCGCCCTCCCCCACCTTTCTCCACCTACTCCTCCGATGTAGTGCCATTGATCAATACTTATTGTTAAAACAAAAATGCCCTGAGTTTTCAGAACAAAGAAACCAGCACTTGGAGTTAATTACAATTCTTTTGAAATATTTAATGATGATGTAGCTTATTGTTCAACCCTTTTTTTAAGTAATTCAGGATTGGGATAGATAAATATTTATTTGGAAGAATTACTGGGCTCTAGTTTCTAAGAGCAATGTCTTCATACATTTCATTGCAAGAATAGGATTGATACGACTTGCCAGTGTGCCTTCTATCATTCCCATTACACAATTGTAAGAGTTTGGCAGAAATGTTTCCTGAGAAAGGGAATCATTGTCCTTCTGATGTATCAGTTGTCAAAGCTCGACATAGTTGACAACAACTATTAGGGAGATGTGACTGATCAATAATTAAATTGAATTTAAGAGTTGATGTTTTTAAATGCCTTCTGTGTTTCTTCTGTCATTAATTTACTTTTTATTTGTACATTTCTGTATCCATCTTTTTCTTGGATTTTATTCCCTTTCTCAAATTAATCTGTTTCCATTGAATTGATTTATTCATGGCAGATCCTGTAAACACTATCTAGATTATTATCCAGAAAATGGTTATTTTCAGGTGTAAAAGCTGAGTTGACATTGGAAGGAAAATGTGAACCACAGTACCTAACACTTCTGCGGGGTTGGGGGGGGTAGGACGGCATCATTCCCATCAGCCACAACCACACTCAAGTCACACTTTTTTTTCTTTCTGGTAGACTTTGTTATCTGTTTTAAGCTTGTGCAAATGTACTTTTTAGCAAAGGGTCCACACCTGAAACATCAAAAGCGCAGATGCTGCCTGATCTACTGAATCCAGCATCTTATGCCTTTGTTTCAGATTTTGCAGTATTTTGTGCAAATTAAATTTTGCTGTTTATATAAAAGGCTAAAAAAGAGCATTTTTATCAAACTGAAATTCTACATGGGCAATTTACTGCATCTTCCGACTTGCCTGGAGGGTACAATGCGAATCTGTCACTGAACAGTTCACTGGGTTAATTGGAGACTAGACAGAGCAGAATGATTTACAGTGAGAAAATCACTGATGTAAAAGTAGGCCAAGAAACTGCAGTGTTTTGGAAAAAAGATGTGCAAGTGTATTTGAGTTTATCTATGAATAACCATTGAAGTAATTTTATTGAGACAAATGTGGTTGCATAATCACACAGAATCACAGAAACCCCACAGTGCAGATAGAGGCCATTTCAGCCCATCGAGCCTGCACTGACACACATCCCACCCGATCCCCGTAACCCCTACACCAACACATATCCCACCCTATCCCCGTAACCCCACATATTTAATCCCCCTAACACTAAGGGTCAATTTATCATAGCCAATCAACCTAACCCGCACATCTTTGGACTGTGGGAGGAAACCGGAGCACCCGGAGGAAACCCACGCAAACACGGGGAGAATGTGCAAACTATATTCCATCTATGCAGCAACCAGTGCTTTGTGAGACCTGGAGATCAAGTCTTGAAATAAATTATGTTCTGTTGCCACTTCACTTAGACTGTTATGCCCTCTTCATATTGCAAAGTTGCTTACTGAGGCATGTGCAGTTGAATGTTTTCAGCTCATGGGTTAGCACAGCCCTTCCCCAGTGACTAGGAAAGGTTCAGCAGACAGAAAGCAAACTCATTACTGGTCTGATTGGATGGCACTCAGCCTATCTGCAGCCTGAAAGGATGGTGGCCTGTCCTTCTGGTGACCACAAAGGGTTTTCTGTGTCTGGGTTACTACTTTACAGCAGAGCCCAGCAGGCCTACAGAAATGAGTTTCAGACAGAATGTAAAAGTGGAGGAATAAAGAATGGAGGAGTAAAGCAAGGAGATCACTAGCTCTATAAATGTGCTATAGCAAATGGCTACAGATTATACATAGCATAATCGCATTTTAATAATTGATTGTGATTAGGTTCCTAGGAAATGTGGAGTCAGAAGATGGCTTTGTTTTATTTGTAGAAACAAACATTTTTTTAATGCTTCATGTAGAACAGCTGTTGCCAAACTCGAGGGTCACGGGGCTGACGGGGTGGCCAAGAACGAGAGTTACTGATGAAGCCTTGAATAGCCAGAGGAAGTGCATCATTGGCAGATCGCAGCGTAGCATTTTGTTCATCCCAGTTTGGCATAAAAATAAAACAAAAAAGGTGACTCAACCGTGGCTAACAAGGGAAATTAGGGATAGCATAAGATCCAAGGAGAAGACATATAAATTGGCCAGAAAAAGCAATAATCCTGAAGATTGGGAGCAGTTTAGGATTCAACAAAGGAGGACAAAGGAATTAATTAAGAAGGGGAAAACAGAATATGAGAGTAAACTTGCAGGGAACATAAAAACTAACTGTAAAAGCTTTTATAGATATGTGAAGAGAAAAAGATTGGTGAAGTCAAGCGTAGGTCCCTTGCAGTCAGAATCAGGGGAATTTATAATGGGGAACAAAGAAATGGCAGACCAACTAAATACATATTTTGGTTCTGTCTTCACAAAGGAGGACACAAATAACCTCCCAGAGATGCCGGGGAACATAGGGTCTGATGAAAGGGAGGAACTGAAAGAAATCAGTATTTGTAGGGAAATGGTGTTAGGGAAATTGATGGGATTGAAGGCCGATAAATCCCCAGGGCCTGATACTCTACATCCTAGGGTACTTAAGGAAGTGGCACTAGAAATAGTAGATGCATTGCTGATCATCTTCCAACATTCGATGGAATCTGGAACAGTACCCATGGATTGGAGGGTAGCTAATGTTACCCCACTATTCAAAAAAGGTGGTAGAGCGAAAACGGGGAATTTAAAGACCGGTAAGCCTGACATCGGTAGTGGGGGAAATGCTGGAGTCCATTACAAAAGATGTAATAGCAGAGCACTTGGAAAACAGTGACAGGATCAGACAAAGTCAACATGGATTCACACAACGTAAATTGTGCTTGACTAATCTACTGGAATTTTTTGAGGATGTAACTGGTAAAATAGATAAGGGAGAACCAGTGGATGTGGTGTATCTGGACTTTCAGAAGGCCTTCAATAAGGTCCCGCATAAGAGATTAGCGTGTAAAGTTAAGGCACATGGGATTGGGGGCAAGGTATTGACTTGGATAGAGAACTGGTTGGCAGACAGAAATCAAAGAGTTGGAATAAACGGGTCTTTTTCCGAGTGGCAGGCAGTGACTAGTGGGGTAGCGCAAGGATCGGTCCTTGGACCCCAGCTATTCACAATATATATTAATGATCTAGACAAGGGAACTAGATGTAATATCTCCAAATTTGCAGATGACACAAAGCTGGGTGGGCGTGTGTGCTGTGAGGAGGATGCCGAGAAACTCCAGTATGATTTGGGCAGGTTGGGTGATTGGGCAGAAACATGGCAGATGCAATATAACGTGGATAAATGTGAGGTTATCCACTTTGGTGGCAAAAACAGGAAGGCAGATTATTATCTAAATTGCAATAGATTGGGAGAAGGGGAAGTGCAACGAGACCTGGGTGTCCTTGTGCACCAGTCGCTGAAGGTAAGCATGCAGGTGCAGCAGGCGGTTAAGAAGGCAAATGGTATGTTAGCCTTCGTAGCGAGAGGGTTTGAGTACAGGAACAAGGATGTCTTGCTGCAGTTGTACAGGGCCTTGAGTATTGTGTGCAGGTTTGGTCGCCTTATCTGAGGAAGGATGTTCTTGCCATGGAAGGAGTTCAGCGAAGATTCACCAGGCTGATACCTGGGATGGCAGCAATGACGCATGAGGAGAGATTGGGTCGATTGGGCTGGTACTCGTTGGAGTTTAGAAGAATGAGAGGGGATCTCATTGAAACTTATAAAATTCTGACAGGACTGGACAGACTAGATGCAGGAAGGATGTTCCCGATGGTCGGGGAGTCCAGAACCAGGGGACACAGTCTAAGGATAAAGGGTAGGGCATTTAGGACAGAAATGAGGAGGAATTTCTTCACCCAGAGAGTGGTGAACCTGTGGAATTCTCTAACTCAGAAGGTAGTAGAGGCCAATTCATTAAATATATTCAAGAAGGAGTTGGATATATTTCTTAAGGCTAAAGGGATCAAGGGGTATGGGGAGAAAGCAGGGACAGGGTACTGAATTTGGATGATCAGCCATGATCGCATTGAATGGCGGAGCAGGCTCGAGGGGCCGAATGGCCTACTCCTGCTCCTACCTTCTATGTGTATGTTAAAGCATAGGATGTTTGAATCCCTGCTGATTTCTAGTTATTGGACCTATCAGTGTTGCTTCTGATGCAACAGTAATCAGTTACTCTGCACCAGAAGTGTTGGGTTTATATAGGATATTGTCATATATCCTTTACCTCTAATACACGTTTGAGGACTAGGAAACATCAAAGCTCTGGTAGTCACTCTTTATTAAATCAAGTCAATGAGATAATTAAACGCAATCCCTTACTTTTACTGTATATGAGATATAGGTACCAATTATAACATTATAGCTTGCAAACCAAGGACTCCCTTCAGGAGATCAAAAGCGTGTTGTCATTAACTGCTTATGCTAACCTCAGCAAGACTAGAAAAGTCCCCAAGGAGCCTCAGCGACTGTATCTTTTGTATGTGTAATGACGTCCTAACATAATGTATTATGTCAACACGCTTTAATTCAGTTTGGTTAATTTCCCTTCAACGAGCCTGTGCAATAAGATTTGTTTACTCACCAATGGGAAACTATGGGTATCAGTTATGGCTTTCCTGTTATCTCTTCCCAGTACATTCATAACAAAAGCCTATTCATCCCACATCGCCTCCCTATAGTTACTTGACTGATTTACTATATCTTCTCATAGATGGTTAATGAGGTAATGTCTCCACTGCTCCAGGCCTGGCCTTGCTTAGCCATTGCAGAATAAGTACTAATATGTGGATATATATTTTAGATTAAAGAATGATACGGCTAATTATCCTAGTACACCTATTCGTGCAAGAAGTAGCTCTGATAGGTCGAGTGTCTGCTTGTAGAAATCAGCAGTGATTCATAGATCCTGTTCTGGACCATGTTTACATGCAGATAGCACCCTCTGGTGGTGGTTATTGTGTTAGCAGTGTGTTTGTATGAAGCAGAGGTCATTTGACCTTTGTTCCTTTCTTCCTGTGAGAGGTCATTTGACCTTCGTACCTTTCTTCCTGTGTAACCCAGGAAGTAGAATCCCAGGAAGAACCTGGCAGTAATGGAGGATTCCATAAGGGTTTCACAATCCAATGTAATCTGATTCATATGTTAGGCCAAGCGCAATATCTGTGAGTATCTTTGTTAGCATAATAGCAACGTTGTCAGAGTAGTATTTTGACAATAATATGTTTATAAAAGGTTAATATTTGATAGTTACAGAAGTGAGTCCAAATGTTAGTTAGTTATACAATTAGTCTATTATACTGTTGTAAATATGTTTATATCTTATGTAATATCGAATGTATAGTACTCAGTTTATGTACAAAACATACTTTATCTTTGTTTACAGTTTCACAAAATTTGTTCAAGTAAAGGCTTCAAACAGCAAACGGCTTCACGAAGAATTATTTTGAATAAGTGTTTAACTTGCTGGATAACTAGATAGGAGCACGTCTAGCGCGGCCAGTACAGATCCCATGCTGTGCTGAGATCGCTCCACAATGCAACTCCTCTGGCTATGCAAGGCTGTATCATTTAAAGTGAAAGACATTTCTGTGGCGCTTTTTTTATCCATTCCTGGGATGTGGGCATTGCTGACCAAGCCAGCATTTATTGCCCATCTCTAATTGCGCTTGAGAAGATGGTGGTGAGCTGCCTTCTTGAACCGCTCCAGTCTGCCTGGTTAATGTACTCCCATAGTGCTGTTAGGGAGGGAATTCCAGGTTTTTGACCCAGTGACTATGAAGGAACGGCGATATATTTCCAAGTCAGGATGGTGTGTAACTTCGAGGGGAACTTGGAGGTGATGATGTTCCCATGCGCCTGCTGCCCTTGTCCTTCTAGGTGGTAGAGGTTGTGGGTTTGGGAGGTGCTGTCGAAGAAGCCTTGGTGAGTTGCTGCAGTGCATCTTGTAGATAGGATAAGGACAGCAGAGTTTTAAATGAGCTAAAGCTTGTGGAGGGTCAGGGATGGGAAATGGTAAATCAGCCAGGGGTGTGTTGAGTAATCGATTCTGGAGACGATAAAGTAGGAATGAAGGTTTCAATGGAGTTGGCAATGTTTTGGAGGTGGAAGTAGGCAGTGTTTGTGATGGAGAAGATCTGAGGTTGGAAGCTCAGTTGATTGTCAAATAATACAGCAAGATTGCAAACAGGTTGGTTCAGCCTGAGAAAATAGCCATTAAGGGGGATCGAGTTAGTGGCAAGGGTTTGGAGTTTGTGGCGGGGCCCAATGATATTTTCTGTCTAACCAGTGTTTAGCTGAAAGAAGTTATGGGTCATCCAAGATTAGGGGTTGGACAATCAGTCTAACAGCAGAGGCAGTGGAGGGGTTGAGGGAAGTGATGCAGAGATAGAGCTGAGTGTCATTGGGTGTGTGGAAGCTTCAAATTATGTCATCAAGGCGCAGCTTGTAGACGAGGAAGGGGCGAAGGATGAATCCTTGGGGGACTAATGAGGTGATGGTGTAAGAGTGGGAAGAGAAATCACTGGTAGAGATCAATTAGAATATAACCAGCAATAGGAGCAGGAATAGGCCATTCAGCCCTTCGAGTCTGCTCCGTCATTCAATAAGATCATGGCTGATCATCTACCTCAACTCCATTTTCTCGCCCTATCCCCATATCCCTTGATTCCCTTAGTATCCAAAAATCTATTATAGAATCATAGAATGGTTACAGCACAGAAGGCCGCCATTCAGCCCGTCGAGCCCGTGCCGGCTCTCTGCAAGAGCATCTCAGCTAGTCCCACTCCCCCTTCCTTTCCCCGTAGTCCTGCATTTTTTTTCCTTCAGGTACTTATCTAATTCCCTTTTGAAAGCTATGATTGAGTCTGCCTCTGCCACCCTTTCAGGCAGTGCATTCCAGATCCTAACCACTTGTTGCGTAAAAAAGTTTTTCCTCATGTCGCCTTTGGTTCTTTTGCCAATCACCTTGAATCTGTGTTCTCTGGTTCTCGACCCTTCCACCAATGGGAACAGTATCTCTCTATCTACTCTGTCTAGACCTCATGATTTTGAATACCTCTATCAAATCTCCTCTCAAACTTCTCTGCTCTAACGAGAACAACCCCAGCTTCTATAGTCTATCCACGTAACTGAAGTCCCTCATCCCTGGAATCATTCTCATAAATCTTTTCTGCACCTTCTCTAAGGCCTTCACATTCTTCCTAAAGTGCGATGCCCAGAGTTGGACACAATACTTCAGTTGAGGCCGAGTCAGTGTTTTATAAAGGTTCATCATAATGTCTTTGCTTTTGTACTCTATGCTTCTATTTATGAGGCCCAGGATCCCATATGCTTTTTTAACCACTTTCTCAACCTGCCCTGCCACCTTCAAAGATTTGTGCCCATATACCCCCAGGTCTCTCTGTTCATGCACCCCCTTTAGGATTGTACCCTTTAGTTTATATTGCCTCTCCTTGTTCTTCCTACCAAAATGTATCACTTTTCTGCGTTAAATTTCATCTGCCACATTTCTGCCCATTTCACCAGCCTGTCAATGTACTCTTGACATCTAACCCTATCCTCCTCACTGTTCAGTATAGTTCCAAGTTTTGTGTCATCTGCAAATTTTGAAATTGTGCCCTGTACACTCAAGTCTAAGTCATTAATATATATAAAGAAAAGCAGTGGTCCTAGTACCGACCCCTGGGGAACAGCACTGTATACCTTCCTCCAGTCCGAAAAACAACCGTTCACCACTACTCTGTTTCCTGTCACTTAGCCAATTTTGTATCCCTGCTGCCGCTGTCCCTTTTATTCCATGGGCTTCAACTTTGCTGGCAAGCCTATTATGTGGCACATTGTCAAAAGCCTTTTCGAAGTCCATATACACCATATCAACCGCATTGCCCTCATCAACCCTCTCTGTTACCTCATCAAAAAACTCGATCAAGTTAGTTAAACATGATTTGCCTTTAACAAATCCGTGCTGGCTTTCCTTAATTAATCCATACTTGTCCAAGTGACTGTTAACCTTATCACTGATTATCGTTTCCAAAAGCTTCCCCACTACCGTGGTTAAACTGACTGGCCTGTAGTTTGCTTGATTTATCCTTACACACTTTTTTGAACAAGCGTATAACATTAGGAATTCCACAGTCCTCTGGCACCACCCCCATATCTAAGGAGGATTGGAAGATTATGGCCAGTACCTCCGCGATTTCCTCCTTAACCTCCCTCAGCATCCTAGGATGCATCCCATCCTGGTGGATCAACTTTAAGTACAGACAGCCTTTCTAGTACCTCCTCTTTATCAATTTTTATCCCATCCAGTATCTCCACTAACTCCTCTTTCACTATGACTTTGGCAGCATCTTCTTATTGGTGAAAACAGATGTCAGGCTAACTGGCCTATAGCTCCCTGTTTTCTCTCTGCCTCCTTTCTTAAATAGCGAGGTTAAGTTTGCTACCTTCCAATCTGCAGGGACCATTCTAAATCTGGGGAAGTCTGGAAGGTCAAAACCACTATCTCTGTAGCCACCTCTTTTAAAATCCTAAGCTGTAGGCCATCCTGTCCAGGGGATTTGTCAGCTTTTAGTTTCATTAATTTCTCGAGTACTGTTTTTTTAATAATACTAATTTCTTCAAGTTCCTCATTCTCACTAGACCCTTGGTTCCCCACTATTTCTGGAATTTTTTTGTGTCTTCACTGTAAAGACAGATACAAAGTATTTGTTTAATTTCTCTTCCATTTCCTTGTTCCCTATTATAATTTCTCTTGTCTTTGCCTGTAAGGGACCTACATTTACTTTTGCTAATCTCTTCCTTTTTACATACCTCTAGAAGCTTTTACAATCTGTTTTCATGCCTCTTGCTAGTTTACTCTCGTATCCTATTTTCTCTCTATGAATTTCTAGGTCATCCTTTGCTGAATCCTAAAACCCTCCCAATCCTCAGATGTACTACAACTTTTTACCACTATTATAAGCCTCATCCTTTAATACTATCCAACATCTATCATTAGCCACAGTTGGACCACTTTTCCCATGGGGATTTTATTCCTTAAGGGAATATATATTCATTGCGAATTATGAATTATTTCTTTAAATGTTTGCTATTGCTTATCTACTGTCATATCTTTTAATCTAGTTTCCCAATCTACATTAACCAACTCGTCCCTCATACCTACGTAGTTAGTTTTGTTCAGGTTTAAGACCCTAGTTTCATAATTAACTAAATCACTCTCAAACTCAACATAAAATTCTATCATATTATGGTCACTCTTGCCCAGAGGCTCCTTTATTACAAGGTTATTAATTAACCCTGTCTCATTGCACAATAGTAGTTCTAAAATAGCTTGTTCCCTAGTTGGTTCCTCGACATACTGATCTAGAAAACTATTTTGAATGCATTCCATGAACTCTCCCTCCACACTATTACGACAAATTTGGTTTGCCCAGTCTATATGTAGATTAAAGTCCCCCATGATTACTGTATTACCCTTGTTACATGCACCTCTAATTTACTGATTTTATACTGTGCTCGACACTACAATTACTGTTAGGGGGCCTATAAACTACACCCATCAGATTTTTCTGCCCCTTGTTTCTTGGCTCCACCTAAACTGATTCTTCTTCTTGATTTTCTGAGGTAAGATCCTTTCTACTGTTTTTATTCCATCCTTTATTATCAGGGCTATCCCACCCTTTCCATTTTGCCTATCTCTTCTAAAAGTCAAGTATCCTGGAATATTTAGTTCCCAATCTTGGTCACTGTACAGTCATGACTCCATAATTGCTATTAGATCAAACCCATTTATTTCTATCTGTGCAATTAACTCATCTATTTTGTTGTGACTGCTTTGCGCATTTAGATATAGTGCCTTTAGCTTTAACTTTTTTCTATTTTTCCCTGATGTCACCTTAGTCAATAATGCCCTGTTGTCGCAGAACCACTGAATGACTGGATAACTGTACATAATGCTCTTTAACGATGTTCTAACACCAGCCTAAACCTGTACCATTGTGTTAGGCATTACTGTTTTTGTATATAGAGTTTGCACGTACGGGGCGTGGCCCCTTTAAGAGCGCGGGCAAACGCGATGATGTCACATCGCAAACCACGGGGCTGCCCAGGCAGTCCCTGTGGCATCTCCTTTGAGTAAAGACCTGTTTAATTGCTCTCCTGTGTCGATCTCAGTTATTTGTAGGAATTCGTCATTCCTACACTGTTACCTTTGTTAAACTCTTACCTGTCCAACCATATCCAGAGAGAGTGGAATTAAGTGAGGGTAATCCCTCTGAGCTGGGCAACAGAGGAGGATTGTGTTATTGACTATGCTGCAGAGAAGTCTAAGCGGATAAAGAAAGATAATGCTTCACCATCACAGAAAGTGTAATTCTTACAGAAGCAAAATACTGCGGATGCTGGAAACCTGAAATAAAAACAGAAAATGCTGGAAATACTCAGCAGGTCAGGCAGCATCTGTGGAGAAAGAAACAGAATGAACGTTTCAGGTCGATGACCCTTCGTCAGAAGTGTAATTCTTAACCTTGTTTAGGGTTCTTTTGGTGCTGTGGGAGGGGTGGAAACCTGATAGGTGGGAATGGATCTGGGAAATGACAACACATTCAAGGACCTTGAAGAGGAAAGAAAGGTTCCAGATGGGATCAAAGTGAGGATCGAAGTGTCAAGGTGGGTTTTTCTAAGATGGGAAAGTGATGATGGTAGTCTTATGACCTAATATTTTATTACACTAATATGGCATTTGAGTATCTATGGCTTGGTCAATATGATATCCATTTTTCTAACTTGGAATGATGTTGAAAGTTTGTGTCATCAGTAATGAGTCATTGAGCCTTTTTTGACTGCATTAAGTACAGAACCATCAATATCGGGAAAATTTTAGGAGTTGTGTTTATAGTCCAAGAAAAAGTGTGACAGATCCAAACACCAAGCAGAAGTTTGAAAAGAAGGCTAAGGAGGTGACTGAAAGTGTGGTTGACGAGATAAGTTTTGAGGTAGGTTTTGAAAGTGGGGAGAGATATGACAAGGCAGAATTCATTGGGAAGTCAGTTCCAGAGTTCAGGGGTGTGCTAAATGAAGGTTCTGCCACCGTAGGTGAAGCAGAGTGGGTGGGGAAGCAAAGGCCAAAGTCTGAGTGGAAGTCTCTCCTTGGGCCATGAGGCTGGAAAAGGTTTCAGGGATAGAGTGAGGCAATACCGCAGAGGGGTTTCTAGACAAAGATGAGGAGCCAATGGGCGGTCAACAATGTTGGGGGTAATAAATAAACTGGACATAGTGAAACATAAGATGTGGGTGGTGGGATTCTGGATGAATTGACGTTTGTGTTCAGTGAAACTCAGGAGACATAAGGGAAGTTAAGCCAAGAGGCGTCAAAGGCGTTTGAGGGTTTTGTGGTGGAGATGAAGTTGGAGCTAAGGCGGGCAATATTTCAGAGGTGGACATAAACATTCTTGGCAATGGATTGGAATGTGAAGTTTGATGCTGAATTTTGCAGCAAATTTTAGATCAGTGTTGAAACAATACTGAGACTGGCATTATGGAACTGTTATAACACTAAAAACCACTGTAAGAATGATAATTTCAAATTGCAGATGTTCTTCACATGCTCTTCCTGTTCCTGCTACTGGAACTAACTATTCTTTTTAATTTCAAATAGAGTTTATTTAAATTATTGGAAAAGAACAATTAAGTAGGGACATGGAGAGGTGACCTGGGGATAATCTAATGCCAATAATATGCCCCAATTCAAGCGTAACTTGGAGTTCTTCCCTCACTAGTGAGTGCTTTAGTGCTTGGCTTCATTTTGTGCCAAAATTGCCACTGGTGTGATTAGAATATGCCTGTTCCATTCCCCTTCAAGTTGTACTTCCTGTTTTTTTAACATTAGAATTTCCCATAAGGCAAAAACTAATTATCAAAATTTTAGTTATTTTTGCACTGTGATGATTCTAATTCCTAATAATCTTAACAAACATGACAGATAACAAAATTTGATTTTGTTCTAATTAAACTTATTTTAACATACAGTATTACTTTAAGAAAGGTCATTACACTGCCAAATCATTGATATTACATAATACTATGATTTAAAAAAATCTATTTTGACATACCTCTTGCAATAATTAGCGTGCCATTTTAGCTATTCTTGTTCTCTCACATATATGCAGGCATAAATAGAATTCCTTCAAAGATCCATTAATTTCACTGTCACTAAGTTGCATAAACAATGAATATGAATATGTTTAGTGGAATTACATGTATCATTCTCTAATAAAAATTTACAACATAATTGTTTTAAATCCCCTTAGTAATCTGAAACCTCTGAAAATTGATGACCTACTTTACTGACTATCGACAGAAATTGAAATGCTGCACTGACCATTGTCATTTTTAATCTTTAATCAAAACCATCTATTTGTATCATGTAGTCTTTTTTTAATAATGTGTCAAATGTGCAGCCAAATAGTTCTTCTGTTTGCAATTCCTTCATGACAAGTGGCGAAGTAATTTCCTGATTGCCAAACACTATCTAAAAATCTGATTATTATTCTTGTATGTCTCAGACTATGTTGTATAATTTCTTAGTGGAAATATGCAACAAGCAAAAAAAAAAACATTTAGACCTTAAAAAAAAAACAGTTAGGTGTTTGTCAGCATGAATTGCTGAGCTTGTAGTCCTTGGTCTCCTGGCATGATATTGTAAAGGATTAGGGCTCCGATCCAAGGGACGTGCTTCACTGGTTGCAATTAAAATCCTCGTCGGGGAGGATGTGTCGCCAACTCCCGACAAGCCCCTTAAACAGATGAGAATGCAGCAGCATCCTTTATAACAGTCATGGCTGACGAACCACTAACTGCCACCTGCACCCGCCCCCCCACCACCACCCCCGCCCTACCTTCTAGATATTTCTGAGGCTGTTGTGTGCTAAGACTACTGCAAGAACATTTTTCACTTACTTGCAGTAACTTCTGACACAGCAGAGGCAATTGGACCTGTATTTTTTGTGTGTGAGAGGACTGAATCAGGCTACAATAGAATCATCATGCAGTCATTTGAGAATACGAATTATGCAGTGCACTGTAGCAGCTGGTAAGATCGTTCGGAAATGGCAATTTCTGAATTAAGACGACCACTTAGAACACAAGTAATTTAAAAAAGAAATGTCTCCAGGGATGATGATGGAATTACATTTTTAGTCTGTAACTGACTGGAATTATTGTTTTTTCCAGAGTACGGCTGATTTTTCAAATTAGAAAACGTGCAAGATCTGCTTGAAAGGTATGGTCCTCAATTCTTTCTGTACAATGATAATGGAGTGCAATTGTTAAATCATTCACTGCCTTTAAAAATAAGAAACGATACATTTGGTTATTCATTGTACAGCAGTTTGTGTTTAATGGTGAATAGCTCTGTGATTGCATTTTTAAATCTGGAAGACTATATTTTGTTGGAGAGAAATGAATCTAATCCTCATTTTTTTCTTGTCAGTTTCACACATATCCTGTCAGACAACAGAGAGAGACTAAATACTGAGAGAATCAAAATGGGCCATTGCATAGTTAAACAGATATCATGTGGGCTGATTACAAAGTTACAGTACTTGCTTTTTCTGCTACATGGACATTTTAAACATATTTATAAACCATAATGTTACCACCATAATTCAGTTAAGATGTTGGATTGCAATATGAGCATTTTCAATTTGCTTTGTAATTTTCATCTTGTGAAGTACTAAAACGTTGCGCTAACTCGTATCGGATTGCTTGCATTAGAAAGGTCTTGGTTTTTCCTAAATGCAAAACATTTAGTTTGCCATTGCTTTCCATGGATCAGTTGAAGCTTCTGATTCTTGGTGGTGACCTTCTCCTATGCCATTTTTATAAATGCCTTATGGTCTTTGTTTGTTTGGGCCAACTACTGAGGGCTGTGATCTTCCCCTTCTCTCCCACCTCCCCTAATATTATTGGTATGGCTTATGTCCTCTTTGCCCTCCACCCACTCCATATTCCAGATGTCGTCCTACTTTTCAAATGTAGTTGTGCCTCTGCCTTGCGGCATTATGTATGTGCAAGGACAACAGGGGAGGACAGGATTGAGCACAGTTGTGATGATCCCATAATCACAGCCTGTCAACACTCACTGACTAGACTCGAGTTTGATGACTGACCAGCTAGATGAGGTAAGAGGATTGCTCATGTCCTTTAAACTGTACCACTTGAAGGAGTTAACACTTTTAAGAGAGGGGCGTAGAAAATGATGGAGGGGTAAATGGGCTTTGGTACTGATTGATTGTAGCTGCATGTAATAAACTATAGCCTAGAAATTATTGTTAGTGCTATTAGCGGATGAACAGTTAACACATTCTTATGACTTCTATTTGCTATTTTAGTGAATGCATTACCCGTATAAAATAAATGGCTGAATACTTGCATTAAAATAGTGGGCATGGGAATGTCACACGCATGTTAAGCATCCATTTGCTAATATTAACTACTGTAATTTTTAAGCTTACAAGTTCACCCAATGGTTTTACAGTAAATCTAATGAGAAGCCTTCACTTCATAGACATAAGTACGGGAGCATAGTGGTTATGTTACTAGACCAGTAACCCAGTGGCCTGGACAAATGATTATAGAATCTTACAGCACAGAAGGAGGCCATTCGTCCCATCGTGCCTGTGCTGGCTCTTTGAAAGAGCTATCCAATTAATCCCACTCCCCTGCTCTTTCCCTATAGCCCTGCAGTTTTCTCCCCATCAAATATTTATCCAATTCCCTTTTGAAAGTTACTATTGAATCTGCTTCCACTACCCTTTCAGTCAGTGCATTCCAGATCACAATATCTTGCTGCATAAAAACAATTCTCCTAATCTCACTTCTGGCTCTTTTGCCAATTACCTTAAATCTGTGTCCTCTGGTTGCCAACCCTTCTGGCACTGGAAACAGTTTCTCCTTATTTACTCTACCAAAACTGCTCATGATTTTTAACACCTCTCAAATATCTTATCCTTCTCTGCTCTAAGGGGAACAACTCCAATAACTGAAGTAACTCATTACCTCTGCACCCTCTCCAAGGCCTCGACATCCTTCCTAAAGTGTGGTCCGGAAACATGAGTTCAAATCTTACCATGGCAGCTGAGGAATTTAAATTCAGTAAATTAAGTAAATCTGGAATTAAAAAACTAGTATCAGTAATGGTGACCATGAAACTACCGGATTATCGAAAAAACCCATCTGGTTCACTAATTTCCTTACCCAGTCTGGCCTATATGATATGCATCAGATTCGGACACAACAAAGGCACACCCATCCCAGTGGACACTGCAAAGTCCTCCTCACTAACATCTGGGGACTTGTGCCAAAATTGGGAGAGCTGTCCACAGACTAGTCAAACAACAGCCTGATATAGTCCTACTCATATACCTTTCAACCAACGCCCCAGACTCTTCCATCACGACCCTGGGCATGTCCTGCCCCACCGGCATCAGGTCAAACATGGGCAAGGAAACCTCCTGCTGATTACCACCTACTGTCCTCCCTCACCTGATGAATCAGTACTCCTCCATGTTGAACACCACTTGGTAGGGGACTTCATCAAGATTGGCTCAGTAGCACCACAGCTGGCCGAGTCCTGAAGGACATAGCTGCCAGGCTGGACCTGCGGTAGATAGTGAGAGAAACAACACGAGGGAAAAACCTACTTGACCTCATCCTCACCAATCTACCTGTCACAGATGTATCTGTCCAGGACAGTATTGGTAGGAGTGACCACCGCACAGTCCTTGTCTTCACACTGATTGTGTTGTATGGCACTACCACCGTGCTAAATAGGATAGATTTAGAACAGATCTAGCAGCTCAACTGGGCAACTATGAGGCGCTGTGGGCCATCAGCAGCAGCAAAACTGTATTCCACCACAATCCTAGCATATACCTCACTCAAGCTAGGAAACGTACCCTGGTTCAGTGAGGAGTGTAGAAAAGCATGCCAGGACAAATGATTGCAATGAGGTTCATGCTTTGCAAAATATGATGATCCAAGGATTCTTAATTTTTTTAGGAGCAGCACCAGGCATACCTAAAAATGAGGTGCCAACCTGGTGAAGTTACAATACAGGACAACATACATGCTAAACAGCAGAAAGAGCATGCTATATACAGAGCTAAGCAATCCCACAACCAACGGATCAGATCAAAGTTCTGCAGACCTGCCACATCTAGTCGTGAATGGTGTTGGACAATTAAACAACTAACGGGAGGAGGAGGCTCCATGAACATCCCCATCTTCAATGAATGCGGAGCCCAGTACAGGAGTGTAAAAAACAAGAGTGCTGAAGCGTTTGCAACCATCTTCAGCCAGAAGTGCCTAGTGGATAATCCATCTTGGCCTCCTCCTGAATTCCCCACCATCACAGAAGCCAGTCTTAAGCCAATTTGATTCACTCCACGTGATATCAAGAAATGGCTGAGCACACAGAATACAGCAGAGGCTATGGGCCCCGACAACATCCCGGCTGTAGTGCGGAAGACCCGTGCTACGTAGGAACAGGAGTAAGCCATTCAGCCCCTCGAGCCTGTTCCGCCATTCGATGAGATCATGACTGATCTGTGATCTAACTCCATATACCTGCCTTTGGTCCATATCCCTTAATATCATTGGTTCACAAAAAGCTATCAATCTCCAATTTAAAATTAACAATTGATCTAACATCAATTGCCGTTTGCAGAAGAGAGTTCCAAACTTCTACCACCCTTTGTGTGAAGAAGTGTTTCCTAATTTCACTCCTGAAAGGTCTGGCTCTAATTTTTAGACTATGCCCCCTACTCCTAGAATCCCCAACCAGCGGTAATAGTTTCTCTCTATCGAGCCTATCTGTTCCCCTTAATATCCTGAAAACTTCCATCAGATCACCCCTTAATTTTCTAAATTCTGGGGAATACAACTCTAATTTGTGTAATCTCTCCTCATAACCGAACCCTTGAAGTCTGGGTATCATTCTGGTAAACCTACGCTGCACTGCCTCCAAGGCCAATATATCCTTCCTAAGGTGTGGTGCCCAGAACTGCTCACAGTACTCCAGCTGTGGCCTAACCAGGGTTTAGTATAGCTGCAGCATAACTTCTGCCCCCTTGTATTCTAGTCCTCCAGATATAAAGGCTAGCATTCCATTAGCCTTTTTGATTATTTTCTGTACCTGTTCATGACATTTTAATGATCTATGTACCTGAACCCCCAAGTCGCTTTGGACATCCACTGTTTTTATCTTTTTACCATTTAGAAAGTACCCTGTTCTATCCTTTTTTAGGTCCAAAGTGGATGACCTTGCATTGAAATCCATTTGCCACAGTTTTGCCCATTCACTTAATCTATCAATATCCCCTTGTAATTTTCTGCTTTCATCTACACTGCCTACAATGCCGCCTATCTTTGTGTCATCGGCAAATTTGGATATATGACTTTCTATGCCATCATCTAAGTCGTTAATAAATACTGTGAATAGTTGAAACCCCAACACAGATCCCTGTGGGACACCACTAGTTACATCCTGCCAATTTGAGTACCTACCCATTATCTCTACTCTCTGTCTCCTGCCGCTCAGCCAATTTCCTAACCAGGTCAATAATTTGCCCTCAACTCCATGGGCTTCTACCTTGGATAACAGTCTCTTATGTGGGACTTTATCAAATGCCTTCTGGAAGTCCATTTAAATAACATCCATAGACATTCCCCTGTCCACTATTTTAGTCACCTCCTAAATTTTGGTTTGGCAGGCATGACCAATCTTTCATGAATCCATGCTGGCTCTAACTGATCAGCTGCAAATATTTGAGGTGTTCAGTCACCCGATCTTTAATTATAGACTCTAGCAATTTCCCCACAACAGATGTTAGGCTAACTGGTCTATAATTCCCTGGTTTCCCTCTCTTTAAAAAGCGAGTGACATGCGCAATTTTCCAATCTGAAGGGACGGTTCCTGAATCGAGAGAACTTTGGAAGATTATAGTTAGGGTATCTGCAATGTGCTCACCTACTTCCTTTAAACCCTGGGATGGAAACCATCTGACCCTGGGGATTTGTCACTCTTTAGTGCCATTATTTTCTTTATTACTTTTATTTTACCTACGTTAATTTTATTGACTGCCTGTCCCCGATTCAGTATTAGTTTCTTTGGGATTTCCGGCTTGCTATCCTCTTCTTCTACTCTAAATACTGACACAAAGTAATTATTCAACATGTCCACCATTTCCCCATTGTCATTGCCAATATCACCACTTTCAGTTTTTAAGAGGGCTAACGTTGCTCCTGACCACCCTCTTTTTCCTAATGTAACTATAAAAATTCTTCGTATTGATTTTGATATCCCTTGCAAGTTTCTTTTCATACTCCCTTTTTTTTTTAGCTCTTACTATCTGTTTTGTGACCCTTTGCTGTTTTTTGTATCTTTCCCATTCACCAGGATCTGTGCTATTTTTTGTATTTTTGTATGCCCTTTCCTTTAGTTTTGTGCTGTCCCTTAGCTCTTTAGTTGTCCATGGCTGGGTTTTTTGGCAAGTAGAGCTCTTGCCCCTCAGGGGTATAAACTGGTTCTGTATCACATTCAATTATTTTTTAAACATCTCCCACTGATCTGCCATTTTACCCATAAACAGATTTGCCCAACTTACTGTGGGCAGTCTCTGTCTCATCCCTTTGAAGTCGGCCTTACCCAAATCTAGAATCTTAGCTGTTTCGCATTTCTCCCTTTCAAACACTACGTTGAACTCGATCACGTTATGATCGCTATTGGATAAATGTTCACGCAGAGTTAGGCTATTAACTAAATCTGGTTCATTACTCATTACTCAAAATATGGCATGGCATGCCCCCTTGTTGCCTCTAGGACATATTGTTGTAGAAAACTATCCTGGACACACTCCATAAATTCACTACCTTTCTGACAGGTGCTAGTCTGCTTTTCCCAATCAATATGAAAGTTAAAATCCCCCATTAAAACCACTCTGCCTTTACTACATGCTTGTCTAATCTCTGCATTTATACAAAGTAGCACTTCAGAGCTACTACCAGGGGGCCTAGACACAACTCCCACTACAGTCTTCGATCCTTTCCTATTTCTTAATTCAACCCATAAGGTCGCCATTGGCTGCTTACCTCTCTTTAAATACTCTCTTATCATTGAAGTGATTTCATTCCTAATCACTAAGGCTACTCCTCCCCCTCTCCCATTTTCCGTACCTGTCCTCTAAACCTTAGAACCTGGTATATTTAGTTCCCAGTCCTGACACTCCTGCAGCCATGTCTCAGTAATGGCTACCATGTTATATCCTCCAATTTGAATTTGTGCCTGCAGGTCATCAATTTATTCCTTATACTCCGTGCATTTGTATAAAGAATGCTTATTTGGGCCACACATCCTAGCCTGTCCTTCAGCTCTGATGCTTTATTCGCATGATTCTTATTTCTCTCTCCTGGTTTAATTGCTTTACATCTTTTAGTTTTCTCTTTACCTGTAATGCCTAAAGTACAATTTCTGACTGCTACTCTACTATCTTCCCCTTTTGTTTGTTTTTGAACTACTATTTGTACTGCAATTTCCCCCTGAGCCCTCCCCCCTCTCCGCCCCCCCCCCATTTACGAGTTTAAAGTCCTTGTGGCCGCCCTATTTATCCTTTCCGCTAGGACCCTGGTCCCAGACCAGTTCAGGTGGAGCCCGTCCCAACAGTACAGTTCTTTCCTGTCCCAATACTGCTGCCAGTGCCCCATGAAATGGAACCCCTCTTTCCCAAACCACTCCTTCAGCCACGTGTTTACTTCTCTACACCAATTTGCATGTGGCTCAGGTAATAATCCAGAGATTATAACCCCTGATGTCCCATTCTTTAATTTAGCTCCTAGTTCCTGGTACTTCCCAAACAGGACCTCTTGCCTACTCTTCCCTATGTTGTTGGTCCCAATATGGACCACAGCGACTGGATCCTCCCCCTCCCTCCAATATCCTTTCAAGCTGTTTCAAGATGTCCCTCACCCTGGCACCAGGTAGGCAACATTCCATGTGGGACTCTCGATCTTGCTTACAAAGGATGCAATCTGTTCCCCTAATTATAGAATCCTCTATATCCACCACATAATGCTTCCTCTCCTCCTCCTCTTCCCCTCCTTAGGACAGCCTCCTGCTCCAAAGTGCTGTGGTCTGCATTCTGGCTGACCTTCCGACAGTCTTTATCCTTATCCTCACAGGTAGCAACAAGAGAGAGTCTAACCACCTCCCCTTGACATTCAATAATATTACCATCATCTAATCTCCCACCATCAACATCCTGGGGGTTACTATTCACCAGAAACTTAACTGGACCAGCCACATAAATACAGTGGCTACAAGAACAGGTTAGAGAAAGGGTATTCTGCAGCAAATGACTCACCTGCTGACCCCCCAAAGCCTTTTCACCATCTACAAGGCACAAGTCAGGAGTGTGATTGAATACTCTCTACTTGCCTGGATGCGTGCAGCTTCAACAACACTGAAGAAGCTCGACACCATCCAGGACAAAGCAGCCCGCTTGATTGGCACTGCATCCACCACCTTAAACATGCACACCCTCCACCACTGGCGCACCGTCTACATCTACAAGATGTACTGCAGCAACCTGCCAAGGCTTCTTTGACAGCACCTTCCAAACCCATGACCTCTTACCAACTAGAAGGACAAGGGCAGCAGGTGCATGGGAACACCACCACCTGCAAGTTCCCCTCCAAGTTGCACTCCATCTTGACTTGGAAATATATCGCCGTTCCTTCATCATTGCTGGGTCAAAATCCATGAACTCCCTCCCTAACAGCACTGTGGGAGTACCTTCACCACATCGACTGCAGTGGTTCAAGAAGGCGGCTCACCACCTCCTTCTTGAGGGCAATTAGGGATGGACAATAAATGCTGGCCTTGCCAGCGACGCCCACATCCCATGAATGAATACAAAAAAACTTTGCGGTCTCGTAGACTTCTTATTTGCAATTATTCACTTCAGATGCTTAAAGTTTTGAAAATTGAAAATTGCCCCCTCAGGATTTTTTTAATGCTTTGTGCGGGGAAAAAAAATGTTTTTATTTCAATGGGTTCATTTATCAAAAGAATATATACAAGAAAAGATGTGCTGATCATTTTTCTTTTTTTAAAAGCAGATAATCAGCCATTTTTGACATTTGTTAAAAATGAGTGCTACAGTTTTATTAAGGTAACTTATTTTAGGTAATGAAAATGAAGAATCACAGTAAACAAAAAAGCCAAAACTGAAAAGTGAATACCTGTGTATCTCTCTTAGAATCAACCAGTAAGAGATTTCTGTGACTTCTCACAAACCTATGAGTGTTAGAGCACAAAGCTGACTAAGATCAGTTCTCTAGACCCATCAGCATTTTATCCAGTTATTAACCTGTTGACCACTCATGGCATCATTGCGCTGAATTTTTCATGCACAGGCTCTGATAGAAGGTAGAGTCTGTTTTGATGAGAAATATAGCAATCAAGTATATCGGCAATATTATAATCAGTGCAATTCTTCCTATTGTTTTTGATGGCCAATGGGAAGTTCGCTCATGGCTATTGGACTTCTTCCCTTGCCCTCCCCCTTTCATCTGGCTGTATAAACTCCCTGAACTTCATCCTGGAAACAAGCAAGAGAAATCACAGAATGTAGTGGCTTCCTGTACAATAAGTATTTGCTTCTTACTGATAATTCTTGAAGTTGTAAGGTGTTCCTTGTGCTTTGTGACATTTGGCTGCATTTAGAGTTCAGGCAACAGTTCAAGCACTGTCTCTGTCACTAAGTGGGTTCTTGTAAGAATAGAAATGGTCACAACTGTTTATTAGTGCTGGTTCACCTTTCAGTCCTAAAATCTTTTAAAAATTGTTCACAGAAGTTGAATTTTATGGTCCTATTTTACCAAAAAGTTAATGTTAAACATCTGTGCATCATTATATTAGCACATACATTGTTCAGTGTTCCTGTACATATTAGTACTATATAATTTGCAGTGAATCTGATCTGCTGAGATTGGATAAATATTCCACTCTGCAGTTTAAGGACAGTGGTAACTTTTAATTATGATTGTGCTTGAGCTGAAGGACTGTTTACTGCAACTAATCAAATTCCATGCTTCGCTTTAATGTTCAGTGACCTTTGGCATAGTCATTTTTCTTCTTCAGCGCTGGTATAGCAGTAAATTATGGAGAAACCTAACAAGAGTTTCCTTCACTTTTTTTTGATTAGTTGCCTGTTAAAATTGTTTCGGTTTTTTTTTTCTCCCCTTCATGTTGTTTCACCTTTCCTGAATGTGCTGGAATAGGATTCCATGGGCACTAAATGCCCTCTGGTACCTAACCCTATAGCCAGCTTTCACGTGGGTTTGTGCGTTGGCAAGCTATTCCACTATGTGGTGGGGGAAACTTCATGGCTGAGACCGATCCTGTCTTTGCCAAATCCACACTTTTCAGGAGGGGGTCACAGGAACATTGGTTGACATTTTTTTAACCCTCCGTGGTCTATTGGAGAGCTGAGGCGATGTCTAGTACCCCTACTGCTGGTCTAGCTCAGAACAGTTTGTTTTTATTCATTCACGTGATGTGGGCATCGCTGGCAAGGCCAGCATTTATTGCCCATCCCTAATTGCCCTTGAGAAGGTGGTGGTGAGCCGCCTTCTTGAACCGCTGCAGTCCATGTGGTGAAGGTACTCCCATAGTGCTGTTCGGTAGGAAGTTCCAGGATTTTGACCCAGCAACGATGAATGATCGGCGATATATTTCCAAGTCAGGATGGAGGGGAACTTGGAGGTAGTGGTGTTCCCATGCGCCTGCTGCCCTTGTCCTTCTAGGTGGTAGAGGTCATGGGTGATATGCCTATCAATTAGTCCAATAAAAGGCGACGAGTTAAGAACGTAACTGAAGGTTTTTATTGGCTAAATAACAGAGCCCACCCTCGTGGGTGATCCGATCCAACAGGGAGGAATACTAGCCAGTCAGCTACCTTTATACCTGGGCAGGTAATGGGCGGAGTCGGAGGTGGTCAGCCCAGGTATAACAGTGCGACAAGAGGCGACCTCGTGTAGTGATGTGACAGTGAGAACAGTGAGAACAATATACAGTGATAACTATAACAGTGGTTTACCACATTCACCCCTTGTTTAGATTAGAGTCCGGCGGGGTGAAGTGTATTACCAGCTCTGGTATGTCAGTCTGTCCGGAGGCTTCGTTAGCCTCTCCGATCGTCGCAGCGGCGGTGTTACATTATCCGGTGTTAAAGCTGGTGTCTGCGTAGTCGGCAAAGGCTCGTGGGGTTCCGGCATGCCGTCTACCTCGGCTGGACTCGGGGGGTTGGGAGGGGGGGGTGAGGGTGCGAGGTCTCGTAAGGAGACAGTGTCCTCCCGTCCGTCTGGGTAAGCCACATAGGCGTACTGGGGGTTGGCGTGCAGGAGGTTCACCTTCTCGACCAGGGGGTCCGTTTTATGGGCCCTCACGTGCTTTCGCAGCAAGACGGGTCCCGGAGAGGTCAGCCAGGTTGGTAGGGTGGTTCCCGTAGTCGACTTCCTGGGGAAGACAAACATTCGAGCATGGGGGGTGGTGTTAATGGCAGTGCAAAGTAGTGACCGGATGGAGTGCAGCGCAATCGGGAGGACCTCTTGCCAGCGGGAGGTTGGGAGGCCCTTAGACTTTAAGGCTAAGAGGGTGGCCTTCCATACCGTCGCGTTCTCTCTTTCCACCTGGCCGTTCCCTCGGGGGTTGTAGCTGGTGGTCCTGCTTGCTGCAATACCCCTCTCCAATAGGAACTGACGGAGTTCCTCGCTCATGAAGGAGGCGCCCCGGTCACTATGTATATAGTTCGGGAACCCGAACAAGGCGAAGAGTTTGTTCAGGCATTTAATGACCGTGTTACTGGTCATGTCTGGGCAGGGGAAGGCAAAGGGGAAACGGGAGTACTCATCAACGATGTTGAGGAAGTACACATTACGGTCGGATGACGGTAGGGGCCCCTTGAAGTCGATGCTCAGACGCTCGAAGGGGCGGGTGGCCTTGATCAGGCTTGCTCTGTCCGGCTTATAGAAGTGCGGTTTGCACTCAGCACAGATCTGGCAGTTCCTGGTCATGGTCCTGACCTCCTCGATGGAGTATGGCAGGTTGCGGGCCTTAATGAAATGGTAGAGTCTGGTGAC
Source organism: Somniosus microcephalus (assembly GCF_052327205.1). Classification (NCBI taxonomy): domain Eukaryota; kingdom Metazoa; phylum Chordata; class Chondrichthyes; order Squaliformes; family Somniosidae; genus Somniosus; species Somniosus microcephalus. The sequence goes on along the minus strand of NC_140990.1, from coordinate 201,714,318 downwards.
TCCGGGGTGGCAGAGGTCATTGTGGAGGGTCTGAAGTCTATCACTTTGCGCGCTGGCGCATGTAATGCGTGAAAGAGCATCAGGGGGGTCGTTCAGTTTACCGGGCCGGTACAAGATCTCATAATCATAGGTGGAAAGCTCGATTCTCCACCTCAAGATTTTGTCGTTCTTGATCTTGCCCCTCAGCTTGTTATTAAACATGAAGGCAACCGAGCGTTGGTCGGTGAGGAGGGTAAATCGTTTGCCTGCCAAGTAGTGCCTCCAGCGCCGTACTGCCTCCACAATTGCCTGGGCTTCCTTCTCGACCGACGAGTGTCGGGTCTCGGGGCCCTGTAGGGTCCTTGAGAAGAAGGCTACCGGCCTACCCTCCTGGTTAAGGGTAGCGGCTAGGGCGAAGTCGGATGCATCGCTCTCCACTTGGAAGGGGATTGACTCATCCACTGCGTGCATTGTGGCCTTGGCTATGTCTCCCTTAATGAGGGAGAAGGCCGCGCACGCCTCTTCCGTGAGGGGGAAGGATGTGGTTTTCAGGAGGGGTCTGGCTTTGTCCGCATAATTGGGTACCCATTGGGCATAGTAGGCGAAAAGCCCCAGGGTTCTCCTAAGTGCTTTTGGACAGTGGGGGAGGGGTAGCTCCATGAGGGGGCGCATTCTTTCGGGGTCGGGGCCGATGACTCCGTTCTCTACTACACAGCCAAGGATGGCAAGGCGCGCTGTGTTAAACACGCATTTCTCCTTATTGTAGGTGAGGTTCAGCCGTTGGGCCGTACGGAGGAATTTCTCCAGATTCACGTCATGGTCCTGCCAGTTGCGGCCGCAGATGGTGACGTTATCGAGATAGGGGAAAGTGCCCTGTAGTCCGTTCTGGTCAACCATCCGGTCCATCTCCCGTTGGAAAACCGAGACCCCGTTGGTGACACCAAAGGGGACCCTAAGGAATTGGTAGAGGCGGCCATTCGCCTCGAAGGCGGTGTACTGGCTGTCCTCCGGGCTGATGGGGAGTTGGTGGTAGGCCGACTTGAGGTCGATGGTCGAGAATACGCGGTATTGTGCAATCTCATTGACCATGTCCGATATGCGGGGGAGGGGGTATGCGTCCAGCTGGGTGTATCTGTTTATGGTCTGGCTGTAGTCGATAACCAGGCGATTTTTGTCGCCGGTCTTGACTACCACCACCTGGGCACGCCAGGGGCTGCTGCTCCCCTCAATAATGCCCTCTTTCAGGAGTCGCTGCACCTCCGAGCTAATGAAGGCTCTGTCCCCAGCGCTGTCCCGCCTGCTCTTAGTAGCGACAGGTTTGCAGTCGGGGGTGAGGTTAGCGAACAGGGAAGGTGGCGGTACCTTGAGGGTGGATAGGCTGCAGGTGTTACGCGGTGGGCGGTTTAACTTTCGCTGGTTGTCGACTGTGAGTGGGGGGAGGGGTCCACCGTATGCCAGGGTTACACTTTGGAGGTGGGATTGGAAGTCCAGCCCTAGTATGACGGCAGCGCACAGCTGGGGGAGTACGAGGAGTTTAAAATTTTTATACTCTGTCCCTTTAACCGACAATGTCACGACACAGTAGCCGCTGATGTCTGTGGCGTGCGACCTCGATGCCATCGAGATGCGGCTGCGCGTTGGCAGGACGGGGAGGGAGTAGTGGCTCACCGTGTCTGGGTGGATGAAGCTCTCCGTGCTTCCGCTGTCGAACAGGCAGGTCGTGGCGTGGCCGTTGACTTTGATGTCCATCATTGAGCTGGCCAGGTGGTGCGGGCGGGCTTGATCCAGGGTCACGGAAGCTAGGGTGTAGATGAGCGCGTCGTTGTCATGACAAGATGGCGGCGAAGATGGCGGCCCCCGTAGTTCACATGAGGCTCTGTTTAAATCGTTTGCCCCGCACAAAGATGGCCGCCCCTGCTGTTCCCATGAGGCTCTGCAGGCTTCGGCTGCCCCGCACAAAGATGGCCGCCCCTGGTTTTCCCATGAGGCTCTGCAGGCTTCGGCTGCCCCGCACAAAGATGGCCGCCCCTGGTTTTCCCATGAGGCTCTGCAGGCTTCGGCTGCCCCGCACAAAGATGGCCGCCCCCAGGGTTCGCATGAGGCACTGCTGGCTTCTGAGGATTTGCTTCTGCAGGCCTTGGAGAAGTGGCCTTTCTTGAGGCAGGTTTTGCAGGTCGAGTTTTTGGCTGGGCAGCGCGACCTCGGATGCTTCTCCTGGCCGCAAAAGAAGCAGCCAGCGGCCCGATCGGGGTTGCCTGATGTCGGGGCCGGTACCGGGGCTAGCGGGCCCGGTCGGATCCGTGATGCAGACGCTGAGGTAGGTCCCGGGGGCAGCGCTGTGAAGGGTGGTGGGGTGGGGGTCGGGCCCGAGTCCCAGGGTCGCGAATAGTACCTGGCAAACGCTTCCTGGTCTTGCTGGGTGGCCTCTAGGGTGAGGGCGAGGGCTTCGGCCTTGTCCAGGTCTATGTCCTTAGCTTCAAGCAGTCTTTGCCGTGTGTAGTCGGAACGTAGGCCTCTCACCAAGGCGTCGCGGACATTGTCTTCCATGTTCGCAGTAGCCGTCACCGCTTTAAAGTCACAGTTCCTGCCGAGTTGTCTCAGCGCTCGTGAAAATTCAGCTATCGATTCTCCTGGCTGTTGCTGGCGAGATCTTAAGAGATGCCTAGTGTACATGTAGTTTACCGGGCTCCGGTACTGCTGTTTCAGTAGGTTGATGGCGTCGTCGTACGTAGTCATGTCCTGGATGATTGTATATACTCTCGGGCTCGCTTGGGCTTTCAGGACTCTTAGTTTGGATCTCTGAGGGACGACGGCTTCCTCCAGGTACGATTCGAAGCAGTCCAGCCAGTGTTTGAAGTCGTTGGCTGAGTTTGGTGCCTGTGGGTTTAGATCCAGGTATGGTGGTTTCAGGGCTTGCAGCCAAGCCGGCTGGTGTGGCCCGTTGTCTGGAGGCTGCTGTTGCTGTGCTGCTGGGTGAGCTCCTTGCTGTTGCTGTTCATTATCAGACATCTTTAAAATTTAGTCAATAAAATTGATATGCCTATCAATTAGTCCAATAAAAGGCGACGAGTTAAGAACGTAACTGAAGGTTTTTATTGGCTAAATAACAGAGCCCACCCTCGTGGGTGATCCGATCCAACAGGGAGGAATACTAGCCAGTCAGCTACCTTTATACCTGGGCAGGTAATGGGCGGAGTCGGAGGTGGTCAGCCCAGGTATAACAGTGCGACAAGAGGCGACCTCGTGTAGTGATGTGACAGTGAGAACAGTGAGAACAATATACAGTGATAACTATAACAGTGGTTTACCACAGTGGGTTTGGGAGGTGTTGTCGAAAAAGCCTTGGCGAGTTGCTGCTGTGCTTCTTGTAGATGGTACTTGCTGCAGCCACTGTGTGCCGATGGTGAAGGGAGTGAATGTTTAAGGTGGTGGATGGGGTGCCAATTAAGTGGGCTGTTTTGTCCTGGATAGTGTCGAGCTTCTTGAGTGTTGTTGGAGCTGCCCGCATCCAGGCAAGTGGAGAGTATTCCAGCACACTCCTGACTTGTGCCTTGTAGATGGTGGAAAGGCTTTTGGGAGTCGGAAGGGGAGTCAGTCACCGCATAATACCCAGCCTCTGACCTGCTCATGTAGCCACAGTATTTGTTTGGCTGGTCCAGTTAAGTTTCTGGCCAATGGTGACTCCCAGGATGTTGATGGTGGGAAATTAGACGATGGTAATGCCATTGAATGTGAAGGGGAGGTCGCTAAACTCTCTCTTGTTGGAGATGGTCATTGTCTGGCACGAATGTTACTTGTCACTTATCAGTCCAAGCCTGAATGTTGTCCAGGTCTTGTTGGATGCAGGCACGGACTGCTTCATTATCTGAGGAGTTGTGAATGGCACTGAACACTGTGCAATCATCAGCGAACATCCCCATTTTTGACCTTATGATGGAAGGAAGGTCATTGATGAAGTAGCTGAAGTTGGTTGGGCCTAAGATACTGCCCTGAGGAACTCCTGCAGCGATGTCAATAAGGTCTGGGGAGTGGGATTTGTAAGGATCAGTATTATAATAGGTAGTATCTTTAACCACTAAATCATTGGGGAAGCTCAGATTTTGTAATTTCTTTAGCGACCTGTGTTTGAATTGGATATGCAGTAACACTTCTACAGTGCCACCTTTGGAAGCTGTAGAAAAAGCGCATTGCAGTGAGTAACACGTTCTAAATAAATTGTTTTCTTTCAGCTTTGTGTTCACGAGGGAGCTATAAACTAAGTGAGTCAGGCAGCATCCATGGAGAGAGAAACAGAGTTAATGTTTCAGGTCTGTGACCCTTCAAGGGTCGCAGACCTGAACCGTTGACCCTGTTTCTCTCTCCACGGATGCTGCCTGACCTGCTGAGTGTTTCCAGCATTTTCTGTTGTTATTTCAGATTTCCAGCATCCGCAGTATTTTGCTGTTGTATAAACTAATTGTGTTGTGCCAGAGTGTATGGTGTGATGGCGCAATATTTTTACCTTAGCACCTAAATACTATGGATGCACAAGTGCTTGCATTGAAAGTGCCCATCTTTGACAGCTGATATAAAAAATGCATCATTTCAAATTATCATCATTTACAGTAAACTCTTGTTTAAATGGCACCTAATCAACCGGAATTCTTTAATAACCGGCAAAATAGCTAACCAGTAATCTTGCCGAATCCATCCATTTTTCGTTTGTCCGATTCCCAGTTTCCCGCGGTGGCCGAGTTAGTCACTGGTTTTTATTTTTTTTGTTTAAAATTGCCTACCTCTGTTGTTTGGAATTTTTAATCAACCGGCACTATCCTGGTCCCGTCGGTGCCGGATACGAAAGAGTTTACTGTATATTGTATGAACTATCAGTATTACATTTCAGAAGCAAAAAACTGCTTGGCATAAAATGTTCCAATGACATTGTTCTTGGGATGCTTAATCATTCCTAACTTTTCAAAAGCAATGCTGAGAAAAGATGGAAGGATTTACTGCATTAAACTGAGCGTAGTTGTTTGTGCCTAGTGATTATTAGCATTGTTACTCTCGCAAATGTTTTAAGACTCTTAAGAACTGGTTCAACCACCCAAAAAAAAGACGCTTGAGACATAGGATGCCCTTTCCACGTTCTCTCCACCCACCATTCCAGATCACACAAAAGTTGCAGACTTCACTGACTGTGACCCTGTCCATTTGAGAAAGCTTTTATCATTTGGATAATGTTTGAGTGCTTCACTAATTTGTTTGAGTTCAATCGGAGGTTTCACTATCCAGATTATTCTTTGAAACATAACTAACGACATTAATTTATTTTCAGACATAAGAACATAAGAAATAGGAGCAGGAGTAGGCCAATCGGCCCCTCGAGCCTGCTCCACCATTCAATAAGATCATGGCTGATCTGATCCTAACCTCAAATCTGCTATCACTCTCCATCCACCCGAACCCATGTGATCTCCTGGGAGAGGCGAAAAACCAGTTAAAAACCCAATGGCCAATTTGGGAGATGAAAATCTGGGAAATTCCTCTCCGACCCATCTAGGCGATCGAAACTCGTCCAGGAGATCACTCTGTCCCTATATTTTCTACAGTACTTACCTTCTGTAAAGGCAATCTCCACCCCAGCCAGGAACAGGAATAAAACCATCTCCTGAAATCTAACACAGAATTAGAACACAAGAAGTAGGAGCAGAACCAGGCTACACGGCCCCTGGGCCCGCTCCACTACCCACAGGGACATGACCATTCCGAACCTAGACTCATGTCCAATTTCCTGCCTGCTCCCCGTAACCCTTAATTCCCTTTACTTCTAGGAAACTATCTATTTCTGTTTTAAATGTATTTAATGATGTAGCTTCCACAGCTTTCTGGGGCAGCAAATTCCACAAACCTACCACCCTCTGAGTGAAGAAGTTTCTCCTCATCTCAGTTTTGAAAGAGCAGCCCCTTATTCTAAAATTATGCCCCCTAGTTCTAGTTTCACCCATCATTGGGAACATCCTCCCTGCATCCACCCGATCAAGCCCCTTCACAATCTTATATGTTTCAATAAGATCGCCTCTCATTCTTCTGAACTCCAATGAGTAGAGTCCCAATCTACTCAACCGCTCCTCATATGACCACCCCCTCATCCCCGGGATTAACCGAGTGAACCTTCTTTGTACTGACTCGAGAGCAAGTATGTCTTTTCTTAAGTATGGACACCAAAACTGTATGCAGTATTCCAGGTGCGGTCTCGCCAATACCTTGTACAACTGCAGCAATACCTCCCTGTTTTTATATTCTATCCCCCTAGCAATAAAAGCCAACATTCCATTGGCCTTCTTGATCACTTGCTGCACCTGCATACTAACTTTTTGAGTTTCGTGCACCAGGACCCCCAGATCCCTTTGGACTACAGTACTTTCCAGTTTCTTGCCATTAAGATAATAACTTGCTCTATGATTTTTCCTGCCAAAGTGCATAACCTCACACTTTCCAGTATTGTATTCCATCTGCCAAATCTCTGCCCACTTACTTAGCCTGTCTATGTCCCTTTGCAGGTTTTTTATCTCCTCACTCACTACTTTCCCTCCCATCTTTGTATCATCTGCAAACTTTGATATGTTACACTCGGTCCCCTCCTCCAAATTGTTAATATAGATTGTAAAGAGTTGGGGACCCAGCACTGACCCCTGCGGAACACCACTAGTTACTGATTACCAGTCTGAGAATGAACCATTTATCCCAACTCTCTGCTTTCTGTTAGAGAGCCAATCCTCCACCCACGCCAGAATATTACCCCCAATCCCGTGATTTTTTTATCTTGAGCAATAATCTTTTGTGTGGCACCTTGTCAGATGCCTTTTGGAAGTCTAAATACACTACGTCCACTGGTTCCCCTTTATCCACCCTGTATGTTACTTCCTCAAAGAACTCAAGCAAATTTGTCAAACATGACTTCCCCTTCATGAAACCATGCTGAGTTTGTCCTATTAAATTATGTTTATCCAAATGTCCCATTAATGTCTCCTTAATAATGGACTCTAACATTTTACCAACCACAGATGTTAGGCTAACAGGTCTATAGTTTCCAGCCTTCTGCCTACTACCCTTTTTAAATAAGGGTGTTACATTAGCAGTTTTCCAATCTGTCGGGACCTTTGCTGAGTCCAGGGAGTTTTGGAAAATTATTACCAATGCATCCACAATCCCTAACGCCACTTCCCTCAAGACCCTAGGATGTAAGCCATCAGGTCCAGGGGATTTATCCGCCTTGAGTCCCATTATTTTACCGAGTACCACTTCCTTAGTGATTTTGATCGTATTTAGCTCCTCCCCCCTATAGCCCCCTGTTTGTCCAGTGTTGGGATATTCTTAGTGTCCTTTACCGTAAAGACTGATACAAAATATTTGTTCAGCATGTTTCCCACCATTAATTTCCCGGTCTCATCCTCTAAGGGACCAACATTTACTTTAGCCACCCTTTTTCTTTTTATATAACTATAGAAACTTTTGCAATCTCTTTTTATATTTTTTGCTAATTTACTTTCATAATCTATCTTCCCTTTCTTAATCAATCTTTTAGTTATTTTTTGCTGTCTTTTAAAGACTTCCCAATCTTCTATCCTCCCACTAGATTTGGCTACCTTATATGCCCTTGTTTTTAGTCAGATACTATCCTTAATTACTTTACTTAGCCACGGATGGCTATCTTTTCTTTTACACCCTTTTTTCCTCAGTGGAATATATATTTTTTGGAAGTTGTAAAATAACTCCTTAAATGTGCACCACTGATCATGTACCGTCTTACCCTTTAATCTATTTTCCCAGTCCACTCTTCTCAATACCGCTCTCATACCTTCATAGTCTCCTTTATTCAAGCTCAGCACGCTTGTTTGAGATCCAACCTTCTCACCCTCTAATTGAATATGGAATTCAACCATGTTATGGTCACTCATTCCAAGGGGATCTGTAGTGTCCGTGTGTAGATAAAGACACTGAAGACAGGAGTTGGTTCATAGGTATTTACTAAGCAAGTCTGGGGGGGGTTTCTAAAGGATATACACAATACACAGGCTTATATAGCCCAAGTGGCAATTACCGGCATTACGCACACCTGGGGCTCTTAAAGGCACATACACCATAATTCCTCCCCTTCTAGCTAACTAGTACATCATATTTTAAGTAATTATTAATTACATGTTATATGCAAAATAATATACATTGCTGTATTAATTAATTATAAGTTAGTCTCTCAGGAGGCTTCCTGACTCGGTCCGGATAACGCCTCGGGGGTGTAGTAGTTTCTGGTGGTGTAGTAGGTTCTTCTGGCAAGGCTGATTCGGCTTGAAGGCCAGTGTCGGGTTCATCGGGCTCCAGTATCACCGGATCGGAGGTAGATATGGGTATCTCTACTTCATCGTTAGATGTATAGAGTGGTGGTGTAGGTTGTCCCTTTTCGGATGACTTGATGATTTGGTCAGCATGGCGCCTTATTATGCTGTCTCCGATGTCCACGGTATACATCAGTGGTCCTAATCGTGTGCAGATAGTTCCAGGCTGCCATTTCTCGGTACGGTAGTCCCGGGCCAAAACCGGTTGGCCTATCTGGAAGGCCCTAGTTGGCCTTTCATTCATGCCCTGAAACTGCCGGTTCTCCACGTCCCTTCGGATGTTGGGTTTGACCAAATCCAGCCGGCATCTTAGGTTTCTATTGTAGAACATCATGGCGGGAGTTTGGTTAGTAACCATATGCGTTGCATTCCTATATGCAAATAAGAAGTTATCCACCTTGTGCTGAAGTTTTATGTCTTCATTACCCATGGCCTTGATGGCCTTCTTGAAGGTCTGGACAAACCTTTCAGCCAATCCATTGGTGGCGGGATGGTATGGGGCGGACGTGTAGTGCTTTACCCCATTCTTTAAGAACTTTCTGAATTCTTCGGACACAAATTGCGGTCCATTATCAGAACATATCTGCTCCGGCAGCCCATTCCTGGCAAATATGGTCCTTAATACTGTGATGGTTTTTTCCGTGGTGGTGGAGGACATCTTTATTACCTCCGGCCACTTGGAGTGTGCATCAACTGCGATTAAGAACATTGAGTCCATAAATGGACCAGCAAAGTCGATGTGCACCCTTTGCCAGGGAGATGAGGGCCACTCCCATGGATGTAGAGGGGCCTGTGGCGGAGCATTTTGGACCTTCTGGCATCCTAGGCAGCTCTTGGTCATGTCTTCGATGTCTCCATCGATACCTGGCCACCATACAAACGCCCTGGCTAGGTTCTTCATTTTCACTCCACCCAGATGCCCCTCGTGAAGCTCCTTTAGCACTTTATCCTGGAGTTTGGGTGGAATCACCACTCTGGATCCACACATCAAGGTTCCTCGGCACACTGACAGCTGTTCTCTTCTTTGCGAGAATGCTGGCAACAGTGGTTCGCCATGTGCTGGCCATCCCTTCACTGTTAAATCGTAGACCCGTGAGAGAGTAGGGTCATTTCTTGTCTCCCTTTCAATGGCAGAATTTGTCACCGGTAGACATTCCACTATGGTAGAGTGGAATATCTCTACTGGGTCTACTGTTGGTGCCTCTTCTATCGTTGGCAACGGTAGGCGTGATAAACCGTCAGCATTCCCATGCTGTTTTGACCCTTTGTATTCAATGTTGTATTGGCGTGCCCCTAGAAAAAGGGACCACCTCTGTAGTCTTTGTGCCGTCATAATGGGGACACCTTTTTTAAGGTTGAATATGGAGATGAGGGGTTGATGGTCAGTCAGCAAGGTAAATTTTTGTCCGTGTAGGTAATGGTTGAATTTCTTCACTCCCCATACCAGGCTGAGTGCTTCCCTGTCTATCTGGGCATAGTTACGCTCAGCTGAGTTCAATGAGCGTGACGTAAAAGCTATCGGCCGTTCCGAGCCATCAGGGAATCTATGGGACAATACCGCTCCTATGCCGTAAGGGGATGCATCGCACGCCAGTCTGATTGGTAGTGATGGGTTGTAATAAGCCAAAATTTTCTCGGATGTGATTAAGTCTTTACATTTATGGAAGGCACGTTTACAGTCTTCGTTCCATTTCCAAATCACTCCTGTCTGTAGAAGATCATTAAGAGGGTGTAGAATAGTTGATAAGTTCGGTAAAAATTTATGATAGTAATTTATTAATCCCAGGAATGACCTTAATTGTGAAACATTTTCAGGTGCTGGGGCTTTTATAACTACTTCAATTTTTTCAGGTGACCTATGCAACCCTTCCTTATTAATTATGTGGCCACAATATGATATCTGATTTTGGAAAAATTCGCACTTGGGGCGATTTGCTCGTAGGCCCCGTTCTTTCAGCCTAGTGAGCACCTGCTCCAAATTGGCAAGGTGTTCATTGTCGTTTTCTCCTGTTATAAGGATGTCGTCTAGGTAGCATTGAGTCTCCGGAATCCCTTGCAGGACTTGCTCCATAGCTCTTTGCCAGATAGCTGGAGCTGATGCTATTCCAAAAACCAGTCGATTGTACTGGTACAGGCCTTTGTGTGTGTTTATTGTGAGATACTTTTTAGAGGTCTCCTCAACCTCCATCTGTAGATATGCCTGTGCCAAGTCAATTTTTGTGAAACGTTTCCCTCCGGATAGTGAGGCGAAAATATCTTCTATCCTCGGAAGAGGATACTGTACCGTGTGAAGGACCGGGTTTACAGTCACCTTAAAGTCCCCACAGATGCGAATTTTTTCCTGTTCCTCAGAGTTATTTTTCAATGTTTTTTCATGACTGGGACGATGGGTGTTGCCCATTCGCTCCAATCTATTTTGGATAATACGCCTGCCTTTTCCAAATTCTTCAGCTCTGCCTCGACTGCCGGACGTATTGCGTATGACACCGGTCTTGCCTTAAAAAATTTTGGAATTGCTGTATCTTCCACTTTTATTGAGGCGGTGATGCCCTTCAAGGTTCCTAGTTTCTCTTGAAATACTTCTTTGGCGTTGGCCAAGATGTCTTTTAATCGTTCAGGTATGATGTCATCATTGTTTTTTTCCTTACTGGTCACCGTCAGTGCCTGAATGGAGTGCCAGTCTAAACGTATCTTCCTTATCCATTCACGTCCCAACAACGGTGGACCACCATCTTGTAGAATGTATAAATACAACTTTTGTATTTCTTTGCCGTTGTATACCACAGGCACCCTTATTTTTCCTTTGGGGTAGACTTTCTGCCCCGTATATGTTTTTAAGATAATGGATGTGTCTTTTAGAGGTATATGCGAAAATAGCCTCTCGTAATCTCGTCGATTTATTACGGTTAGAGCTGATCCTGTATCTAGCTCCATTTTAACTGGGGACCCTGCTATTGTGAGGGTAACCCAAATGGTTTGGTAATCCTCTTTGGCAAGTACATTATGTAATTTGAGACAGCTTAGTCTCTTGTTTCCGGAGTCGCTATCGCTATTCTGGTCTTCGGAGCTATTGTCCGTCATCATTTGTACCTTCCTGTACTTTTCTTTATTGATTTTTTGTTTTCTGTCAGTGGATTTATTTTGTCCAGATTGGCCTACCCGTGCAATGTGTCCAATCTTACCACATTGCCTGCATGCTTTGCCCTTGAACCAGCAGTCCCTCTGGTTATGGGTGGATCTGCCGCAGCGATAACATCTTCCGAAATCCTGTGTCATTTTATGGGTGCCGAAGTCCTGTGTCTCTTGTTGTATCTCTGCAGCTCCTTTTGCTGCTGCTTCGTATGATACAGCCATACTGAAAGCTTTGTCCAATGTTAAATCTTTTTCAGAAAGCAGTCTTTTTTGTGTTCCTTCATTTAAGAGACCGCAAACAAATTTGTCTCGAAGATAATCCGATAGTCCTGCTCCGAATTGGCAGTACTTTGATAGCTTTCTTAATTCGGTTAGGTAATCAGCGTTACTTTCATTCTTGTGTTGATTTCTCTTGAAGAACTTGAATCGTTCCGCTATCAGCAGCGGTGCTGGGTTTAAATGCTCCTGCAGGGTATCAACAATTTCTTTAAAAGTCTTGTCCTTTGGTTTGGCTGGAGTAATTTAATTTCGTAACAGCCCGTATGTCTTCGCGCCCATTAAGTTCAGAAGTACTGAAGCTTTTTTTTCATCTGTTATTCCATTTGCAGTGCAATAAACCTCTACTCTTTCCACGTATGTGGTCCAATCTTCTATTTCGCCATCAAAAGCCTCAATATTACCAGATTTAGGCATTTCAGAAAAGATATGGCGCTTCCCGCGCTTTTTTTTTCTCTGTAGAAAAGATATGGCGCTTCCCGCGCTTTCCCGCCGCTGCTACCGATAACAACGCTGTTTTACTGTGGTTTCCGTTTATTCACTGTTGGAGACTCGTTCCCGACGGAGGTCTAAACGCTGACCTGCTTGCCGCGCCGGCCGTCTCTCGAGTGCACCCTCCCAGTCCGTTATTGCTTGCCTCCGATTTCGCTGCCTGTCTCAGCTGTAGAGCCCGCCACTGGAGCTCCAGCCTGACGCCCAGGAAGGATTAGCGCAGTACCTGTCACCAGCTTGGCCAGCTGGTGAAACCACAGTTTCTCTTACTTCCTTGAGTCTTCTGGACGCTGGAGGAATCGATGTCCTTGAGGTGCTGCCGAATTGCAGGTAAGTCCGTTTCCACTTCGTCGCCACTGTAGTGTCCGTGTGTAGATAAAGACACTGAAGACAGGAGTTGGTTCATAGGTATTTACTAAGCAAGTCTGGGGGGGGGTTTCTAAAGGATATACACAATACACAGGCTTATATAGCCCAAGTGGCAATTACCGGCATTACGCACACCTGGGGCTCTTAAAGGCACATACACCACAGGATCCTTTACTAGGACATTTTTAATTAATCCTGTCTAGTTACACAGGACCAAATCTAAGGTTGCTTGCCCCCTGGTTGGTTCAGTTACATACTGCTCAAGAAACCCATCCCTAATACACTCAATGAACTCATCCTCAAGGCTGCTCTGCCCAATTTGATTTGTCCAGTTAATATGATAGTTAAAATCCCCCATAATTATAGCTGTTCCCTTATTACAAGCCTCAACTATCTCTTTGCAATATCAAATTGCTAACTTCTCCCCTTGTGTTCTTTGATCGAAGTTATCAGTACTGTTTAATGACGGATCTGTTTTTGCTTGTTGAGGAAATGTTTGTTGAGGAATTGTATTTTTAATGACTGGGAACCTGATAGGTCAGGTCCTGGCCTTGCACCAAAGAATACAGATGACTTTGTGGGGCGGACCATACAACTAAGCCAAGAAAACATCGTAATGTGGGGCGAGAGCAAGGCTGGGGATGGAGACGCCATGAATGAGGAGTTTCTGTCCCCTAGGCCTTCATAGTGGCCGGAGTGTGGTCAGCAGTGGTATGCCTGGTCAGGCCAGGTGTATCTTTTCAAGCACTGGCTGTTTTGGTGCCAAAATGAGGGTCCAAGGTAGGATCATGACCTGAACCCCATAAGATTTGGCAGCAAGCTTTACTTTAATAATTTTCAAAGCAGCCCATTTGCAACAAGGGCCACAGTGACACCTATAACTTGTTTCCGGAGTGGGGTCGACCTGCGACCACCCCTGCCCACCCAGCAATCTTCGGACCGATTTCCAGGCCTTATGCCAATGGAAGGTGGCCCAGATGCAGTCCTGATGCATCTGCCCTGAACATGATAAGTAAGGGAATTGCAACTGATTTCCTGCACTTTGATAGGGTCAACAGCAGCCGCCATGTGGATGAGTGTATCCCAGCACTTCAGCCAGAATGTTCTCTTCACCCCACCCCCCCCCCCCCCCGCCCCCTGCACCCCGAATCCCTGCAGCAGATTTTCAGAGCCTGCATTACTCAGCAGAACTAAACCAAATAATTTGAAATCAGTTTTGCTATAGTCCTGTTTGTTAACTAAAGCAAAATCTCTGCAGTATTAAATTTTAATTGCAGTTTGAGAAGCAGAAATGAGCTGGGAATGAAAGGGAGCCTAAGGGTTAATTGCTGTTGGTTCAAACGCAATAGCTCCTGTAAATCTCCTTTTGCAAGGCTAACTAACTCCTGCTGCAAATCAGGCTTTCAAAATGATATAATGTGAACCTCCTTACAACACTGTCAAATGCCGCCTGCCTGTGCTTCTAGTTCCAACCAATAACTCTGAACCTAACTTATCCCAGCAGTCACTCTTTTCCTCATTGCAAATTATTTCATCTAGGGCTTGGTGCAAAATTAGTGTTCAAGAAAACCTTTTTGTATAAGAAAATGTACCCAGCTGCAGTAATCTTAATTTCCATTCTTAGTTGATGAGGAATGTTGCAATATATACAGCACAGCCTTCAGGATATTTCTGTAAAAGATGCATGAATAAAGATTTTCCCTTGACTGAAGGAGGATTTATTGTAGGCATCAGCCTTGGCTCAGTGGCAGCAATCTTGCCTCTGAGTCCAAAGGTTGTGGGTTCCAGCCCAACTCCAGAGACTTGAGCACACAATCTAGGCTGGCACTTCTGTGCAGTGCTGAACGACTGCTGCACTGTCAGAGGTGTTGTCTTTTCGATGAGATGCTCAACCAATGTTTCCCCTCTCAGGTGGGCGTAAAAGGTCTCGCGGCACTACTCAAAAAAGAGCAGGGGAGTTCACCAGGTGTCCTGGCCAACATTTGTCCCTCAACCAATATCTAGAACAGTTGAGCGCGGCATTTATTTAATTGCTGTTTGTGGGACCTTGGTCTATGCAAATTGGCTGCCTTAAACGTATGCAGAGTTCTGTATGAACTTTCCTCCCACACCACCTATCAATCCCTTATTTAAGGAACACTGTTTTCCTTCCTGGACCAAAAAAAGTTGTTTTGTTAAATATCTCTCAAGCCTCAGTTACTCTTCTTGGCAGCAGTTAACTTAAACATACTGATTATACAGTTTCTTTATCATTTAGTATGGTGTCATTCTTTGTTGTTTAGTTTGACTGCAGACAGGCCTGAAAGAAGGTTACACACTCGTGCTCTGAGCCAGTGGATGGCATGGGGCACTGGGGGTGTGGCGTACAAAGAGAGGAAGTCCAGAACTAGATAGACCTTGGTCTTTTCTCGCCTAGCAATTCCTAAAATATCCCAATGCTGTAATGGTCTAAAGTGGGTTTAATTGATTGCAAAATTAATGCTGAATTTGTGTTCTAGAATGGGCAAACAAATATCAAGACAAATCTCCATATTTTAGACTAAATCGATGAGAACATACTCAGGAATTGTAGGCCTTAATGAGGAGATGTGGGAAGTTACCAGATGCCAAACTGTATCCCCAGCTGCTTGTTATTTTTTTTTTACCTTGCAATCAGCTGAAATTCGGTCTGATCCTGCAGGGAGTGGCAGGCTATGGTTACCACTTATTCACCAAAGGCAGCACTGCTTTCCAGTTTCTAAAGGAACCACAATATGCAGAAAGTTCTAGAAATTATACAACGGCTGATATAACAGTAAATTGGACCACACCTCCTTTAGTTAGAGAGTGCAGTTAAAATGAATGACTTGCTGATTTTGCATTTTGACCCTTTTTTGTACACTTAAATTAAAGTGTACTGTATGCAGTGTAACACAAAACATTGACTACTCTTGTTTATTACTGTATAAACAAATTCTTTAGGTTCTGATTCACAATGGCCCGTGTTTTCCAATGCCCCCGTAGGGACATCGGAAAGGCCGGTTTCAGGCATGCCATACGAATGCGCTGAAAACCGACATTTCCGATCTGTCAAGAATCCTCTTGACAGATGAGACTCCTGCCCTGGCGAAGGGCCTCTGCGGGCGGTTAGTTCCGCTTTCTGGAGAACCTCCGCCCGCAGAAAACCCTTAGAAATCTTACGCCTGCTTTTACCAGCATAAGAGTTGAAAAAAGTTTTTTAAAAAGTTTCACTCATTTATAATTTAAAAATACCCTTTTTTTTTAAAAGTAAGTTTTATTTTTAGCCCTATAAAAAACTTCAATTATATTTTCAAAAAATTAAACTTTTGTTTAAAATATTTAATTTATTGTAATTTTAACTCCTTTTTAAAAACATGATGGTTTTGTAAAAATGTATTTAATGTTTTACTGTGTTTTTGGGGTGATCTCCATTCATATATTTGACAGGTCTACCTGTCAAAAGTATGAAGAGAGATTCCCTTCTGCTATTGGCTGGCCTGGCCCACATGATCCCAGGGATGCTTGCGAACCGCATGAACCTCTGGGATACATGGACCCTGCGCATTTTGAGTTTGGAGAGGCACAGGAGCAGAAGTGTCCGGACCTCGGGAGCACTTGGGTAAGTTTGTAGATTTTTTTTCCCGATAGGAGGGGGGGAGGAGCTAAACACGATCAAAATCACTAAGGAAGTGGTACTCGGTAAAATAATGGGACTCAAGGCGGATAAATCACCTGGACCTGATGGCTTACATCCTAGGGTCTTGAGGGAAGTGGCGGTAGGGATTGTGGATGCATTGGTAATAATTTTCCAAAACTCCCTGGACTCGGCAAAGGTCCCGGCAGACTGGAAAACTGCTAATGTAACACCCTTATTTAAAAAGGGCAGTAGACAGAAGGCTGGAAACTATAGACCTGTTAGCCTAACATCTGTGGTAGGTAAAATATTGGAGTCCATTATTAAGGAGACAGTAACAGGACATTTGGATAATCATAACTTAATAGGACAAAGTCAGCATGGTTTTATGAAGGGGAAGTCATGTTTGACAAATTTGCTGGAGTTCTTTGAGGAAGTAACATATAGGGTGGATAAAGGGGAACCAATGGACGTAGTGTATTTAGACTTCCAAAAGGCATTTGACAAGGTGCCACACAAGATTATTGCTTAAGATAAAAAATCACGGGATTGGGGGTAATATTCTGGCATGGATAGAGGATTGGCTATCTAACAGAAGGCAGAGAGTTGGATAAATGGTTCATTCTCAGACTGGCAATCAGTAACTAGTGGTGTTCCGCAGGGGTCAGTGCTGGGTCCCCAACTCTTTACAATCTATATTAACGATTTGGAGGAGGGGACCGAGTGTAACATATCAAAGTTTGCAGATGATACTAAGATGGGAGGGAAAGTAGTGAGTGAGGAGGACATAAAAAACCTGCAAGGGGTCATAGACAGGCTAAGTAAGTGGGCAGAGATTTGGCAGATGGAATACAATACTGGAAAGTGTGAGGTTATGCACTTTGGCAGGAAAAATCATAGAGCAAGTTATTATCTTAATGGCAAGAAACTGGAAAGTACTGAAGTACAAAGGGATCTGGGGGTCCTGGTGCACGAAACTCAAAAGGTTAGTATGCAGGTGCAGCAAGTGATTAAGAAGGCCAATGGAATGTTGGCTTTCATTGCTAGGGGGATAGAATATAAAAATAGGGAGGTATTGCTTCAGTTGTACAAGGTATTGGTGAGACCGCACCTGGAATACTGCGTACAGTTTTGGTGTCCATACTTAAGAAAGGACATACTTGCTCTCGAGTCAGTACAAAGAAGGTTCACTCGGTTAATCCCGGGGATGAGGGGATGGACATATGAGGAGAGGTTGAGTAGATTGGGACTCTACTCATTGGAGTTCAGAAGAATGAGAGGCGATCTTATTGAAACATATAAGATTGTGAAGGGGTTGGATCGGGTGGATGCGGGGAGGATGTTCCCGATGATGGGTGAAACTAGAACTAGGGGGCATAGTCTTAGAATAAGGGGCTGCTCTTTCAAAACTGAGATGAGGAGGAACTACTTCACTCAGAGGGTGGTAGGTCCATGGAATATGCTGCCCCAAAAAGCTGTAGAAGCTACATCATTACATAAATTTAAAACAGAAATAGACAGTTTCCTAGAAGTAAAGGGAATTAAGGGTTACGGGGAGCGGGCAGGAATTTGGACATGAGTCTGGGTTCGGATCGGTCATGGCCCTGCGGGTAGCGGAGCGGGCCCAGGGGCCGTGTAGCCTGATCCTGCTCCTATTTCATGTGTCTAATTCTGTTAGATTCAGGAGATAGTTCTGTGATAGTAGATTGGCAGTTAGGATCAGATCAGCCATGATCTTATTGAATGGCGGAGCAGGCTCAAGGGGCCGATTGGCCTACTCCTGCTCCTATTTCTTATGTAGGAGGCACACAGGAAGCCTCCTATCGGAAATTACGGGCCAATGTGTGTAGAATATTATACAACTTTGTCTTGTTTTAAATCTGTTTTCTCCCTCGAGTGTACTGAAGGTGCGAACAATAAGTAAGATGTATGCTTGTCAGAGAAAGCATACTGGTAAAGTAGTCATAAATACAGCAATTTGTTCCAATGCATTGGGAAATGAAAATGTCCCTTGTTTAGAATGCAAGAAAAACAATCATTTTAATGACATTCCTCACTGGCTCAGTGGGCAAAAAAATAATGATTGTCTGTAATAGCCACTGTCTGTCAACTTAATCATGCTGATTGGCTCAAAAATTCCATTGACTAAGCTCAAATATCTCACCAGACAGATTGAAAATCTTCCAATCAGTAATGAGCAAGCGCTACAAAAACAACCCAATCAAATTGTTCGTTTTTGTTCAAACCCAGCAATGTACAACCAACAGTCATCACTAAATGAATTAGTTAAATTGCTGACATAATTGCTTCACATTGTTTTTGGTAGCCATTTTCCTTCTTCACTCAGGTTATTGTATACAGAAAAAATAACATTTATATGGCATAACATTCAAAAAAAAATTCTTTAAAAATAAATTAAGTATAAAATTGGTTTCTTAAATGTTAGAAATGCCTGCAGAAAGTTTCCCCAGGAGAGATTGTAACCTTGGCTGTGTCCTGGGGCTTGAGTTGAACATTTCACTACAGCCTTGGATGGTGGCGATTTCCAGTTGCTGTGGACAAATTTTATGTGTGAGGGAGATACAGCATGGGAGTTGTAGTTTTCACTCTGCTGCAGTGAACTACAGCATCCAGAATGCATTGTGACAATCCATTTCAAAATATACAAGTAAAGAATATTTTGGGGAGGTAGGAGGAAACAATAAGCAAATGAAGAAAGTACTCAAAGTTGTAATGTAAATAATGAAGAGGAGGTGACTTTGATACGGAATGAAGTCTTATGCATGTGTTAGGAAATGGTAGTTAAATAGTGTTACAAATAAAATTTTAAAGCATATATTGGCAATATAAATTAGAAGTGCAAGTGTAATGGGAGAAAAATTGGGTTGGTTTGCACCTCTCGTTAGCGGCGCTAACGGGGCGCAAGTCCCCTAGCGCCCGGACACAGCACCGCTAACACCTCCCGCAAAATTCAGCGGGAGGTGGTAGCCGGTAGTGCCGCTGCGCCGCTGGCGCAAACTTTCCTTGCGCCCCCTGACCTATCGCCAGACGATATGTGCGACAGGATCAGGGAGTGGTTTTACAGCGGCGGCAGCGCTACTTAAAAGGCAGATGTCAGGCAGCCATTTTTATTTCGGCCGACTGCCAGCACCTGCCCCCTTTCACTTTTTTATGCGGGGTGCTGGCCGTCCTCTTGAGTGCCGGGCTGTTTTCACAGCATCCCGCTTCCTGGTGGTCTAGCAGGGCCCCGATGCGCACAGCGCTCGGCCCCTCCCCTTTAATCAGGGGAGGAGGCCTGCAATGACGCGGCACTGCTGCATGTAACGGCTCGAAATTCAGTAATAATGCCCCAAGCAGGAGGTGGAGTGCTTTCCAGTAGCGCCCCACCTCCTGCGTGGGCCGCTACTACTAAATTTATGGCGGAGGGGTGCTAACTTTTTCGGGGTGCTAAAATTAGCGCCTCGGCGACGTTGCCGCCCCAAAATGAGCGTCACCCAATTTTCCCCCCAATAGTTTTTCCTAAACAGCGGCTTTTGAGTAGAAAGCTCTGGCAGCATTCAGTTGGAGACTTTAAACACCCTTCAAGTATTAATCTCTTATTAAAAGTCGTGCCCACCTGCCATGAAGTCTGTCAAACGTTAACTCTGATATTGCTCTACACTGAATATCAGTGGTCAGTGTCTGATCCCTGCAGTTTGATGTCTGAAACCGTGTCCTGAGATTACAAACTGATTGTAGATTAGAATCAATGGGTAAGAGGAGCACATGCACTACCCAATGGCAATTTTATATGAACTAGTTATTGATCCCTAAAGGATGGAGTCTATCCCAGGAATAAGGATTGGGGAAAATTCACAGGCTTGTCTTTCTTATGAAGTTTGTTTAGTTTGAGTCTCTCTCCTGACCAGACAGTCTGGGAACAATTTAGATGAGATGCCCCAAAGCTGGGCGATTCTAACACTTGCACAGTCCCTTTTTATAAGTTTCATAAAAGTATGTTTCAAATACATATTTTTTCCCTGTTCTACCAGCCATCGCGTATAACAGGCAAATCACGGTCACACGAACGTGCCTGCTGTAAGTGGTGAAGACTGTATATGTCATTCTTGCTGATTGTAAGTGACAATCCCAACTTGTTTCTGCCGTTGAAGACACTCGGTTGTGCCATGGCACTGTAGTTGTGCATAACTCCGATTTAAATTGATTGAGCTACTTTGCATGTTGAACATTTTGCACTAAAATTACAACTTTTAAAAAAAACAAGAAGCTGCCTTTATGGGAATGAATGAAAATCTCAAAAATGGGGATAATATTGTTGGGTAGCTAAAGTCCTGTACTGTCATAATCCAGGGCTACTTTAGTTGGATGTGAGCTTTTTACAAAATTGTTTTTGGTTTATTTTCACCCGCGCTCCTCCACAGGTGCTGGTTACCCTCCAGTAGCTCTGACATTTTTCATCTATGAGCCTATGCAGTTAGTATCTACAGGCTTTTTGGCAACTGAGAGCATCATAGCCAAGCCAGAATTTGCCCTTTTAACCGAATATTCAAACACGTGAACTTTCCAGCGTGGGTGGCTGTATAGAGATCGGTAGCAGGAGCTGTGGTCAATTTGTGCTCGCTAACTCCAAAGTGGTGAAACTAACTAGTGCCCCTACACCCAGCCCCCGGCACCCCCCTGCTAAGGTGAGTTCACTCAGCACAGAATGGGATTAGAACCTGGGATCTTCCTGGTCCATATAGTTCAGCTACTCATTGTATCATCAGGGAAGCCTTAGTTCTAGGTTTTTAAAGATTTGTAGATAGGTGTGACTCTGTGGAGAACAGCAAGTTACAAATAACACTTTACTGTGCTATGCTTTTGATGTGCACTTACCTACAAATTCTTTTCCTGCAAGTTTTTGCTTCTTGTCTATTATCTCAGGCACAGGAGAAATGTAAAACGCTGTGTAACCTCAGTGTAATAATGTTCATTTCTCATCAGCTCACCCTGTTGTAGCCCAAGCCATGTGTCAAAACATTGTAAAAACTTTGTTTGCGATTCATGGCATAGAGTCTTTTTGAGAAAAGGTTTGGGAGTACGTTCAAGGCTGTAATAGCTGCATAATGTTTGTAGGAGTGTGTCAACCACTTTAGCTTTGCTGTTACGGTTTACATCATCCAAACCTCTTGAGGGCCCTTACCTGTCATTTGTTCTCTGTATGAACATTTAACAACATTGCTGCACCTGCATTATCTCTTTTTAATTCTCTCTATAAACAGCTGGTACTTATTTTTGACTCTTACTTCATAATCCTGCAATTTTAAATGCTATTAAAGTCACCATGAGCAGATGCTTGCTGCTTCCTCCTTACCACAGACTGCCTGGACCTGCTCCATTTTTTTTTGCCCTTTTGTTTTATGTGAAATTTAAGTTGCTATAACCTCTTATTAAAAGAGTGGTTTTCAGTGGATGAATTGCCATAAATCCTTTTGAAACTTTTATCTAATATTTCACCACAATTTGTAGTGAAATTCCTGCAGCTGGTGGCACCTTGTGTTGGGTCAGTGACCTGCTGTGTCAAGAGCAGTTGGCAACACCAGTTCTGCTCTACTTGGTGAGTTCCTAATTTTTTGGATCCGTTCAGGAAGGTTCTGGGTGCGAATGAGGCACTGCGCCTGAGAAGGGTGAGACAAATGTATGTGGGTATAAATCACCCAGCTGGTTCCGAGAAGTACTGGCAGAGAACAGAATAGCTTCGTACTTCATGATTGAAGAATGTCACAATGAGAAAGTTGAGATTTTTCACGATATTTTTGGTGAATGTAGCTATTTTCCTTTGCCGATAGTAATGGAATAACACTGCACTGTGATATATCTGTAGCAAATACATTTATGACGTTGTATGAAATTTCTGTCTTTTTTTTAAAAAGCAGGAAACCAGTTCCAGTGACTAAATGCCATTGATAAAATAGTGGACGAACGGGTCGGTTACTAATAGCGCACATTGTGAATTCAACCCCAAAGTATATAGGGGCGAATATTCCGATCCCTATGGGTGTGTCCCGCAGGGACATCAGAAATGCCGGTTTCAGGCATGCCTCCGTGGGCAGAGAGTTCCGCTTTCTGGAGACCCTCTGCCTGCAGAAAACCCTTACAATTCTTACGCCTGGTAAAAGCAGGCGTAAGGCCTGCTTTTACCAGGATGAGTTGAAAAAAGTCCAAAAAAAATTTCACTCATTTATCATTTTAAAATACTTTTTAAAAAATGTTTATTTTTAGCCATGTTAGAAACTTTAATTATTTTTTCAAAAAATTACATTTTTGTTTAAAATATTCAATATATTGTAATTACAACTAATTTTGAAAAGGTGATTTAAAAAAAAAAAAGTTATTTAAAGTTTTACTATGTTTTTGGGGTGATCTCCATTCATATATTTGACAGGTCTATCTGTCAAGTGTATGAAGGGAGATTCCCTTCTTCTATTGGCTCCCCATGGCCCACGTGATCCCAGGGACGCTTGCGAACTGCCTGCGCCTCTGGGATACGTGGGCCCTGCGCACTTGGAGTTTGGAGAGGCCCAGGATCGGAAGTATAGGCGCCTCGGGAGCCCTCGGGTAAGTTCGTAGATCTTTCCAGATCGGAGGCCTCCGATCGGAAAATACGGCCCATTATCTAAATATTTGTAATTATTTCAGCTCCTTATATGGGTAAAGAATGGTTAAATTGCAAGTTATTTTCTTTTCATCGGTGCACTACAAAATCTTGTGCTAAATAACAAACATTTTCCAAGCAGAAGATTAAGTTAACCAGTTAAAATTATGTCTGCACTCCGAGCAACAAGTACAGAACCAATGCTTCTGCTAATTTATAACCTCAAACTGTTATCATATATCACATCAGCCCACAGTAATTCTACTTTTTGTTTACAGTTTACTGATCTATTTATATTTCTCTTATACCAATACTACATACAGGAATAAATATTTTTTTAAATTTTTTTATTCGTTCACAGAATGTGGGCGTCGCTGGCAAGGCCAGCATTTATTGCCCATCCCTAATTGCCTTTGAGAAGGTGGTGGTGGTGGTGATGAACCACCTTTTTGAACCGCTGCAGTCCGTGGTGAAGGTACTCCCACAGTGCTATTGGGGAGGCAGTTTCAGGATTTTGGCCCAGCAACTATGAAGAAACTGCGATATGTTTCCAAGTCAGGATGGTTGTATGATGGAGGGGAACTTGCAGGTGGTGGCGTTCCCACACGCCTGCTACCCTTGTCCTTTTAGGTGGTAGCGGTCACGGGTTAGGGAGGTACTGTCGAAGAAGTCTTGGCAAGTTGCTGCAATACATCTTGTAGATGATACACACTGCAGCCACGGTGCGCCGGTGGTGGAGGGAGTGAATGTTTAAGGTGGTGGATGGGGTGCCAATCACGTGCTCTGCTTTGTCCTGGATGGTGCCGAGCTTCTTGAGTGTTGTTGGAGCTGCACTCATCCAGGCAAGTGGAGAGTATTTCATCACACTCCTGACTTGTGCCTTGTAGATGGTGGAAAGGATTTAGGGAATCAGGAGGTGAGACACTCAGTACAAAATACCCAGCCTTTGACCTGCTCTTTTGCCACAATATTTGTGGCTGGTCCAGTTAAGTTTCCGATCAATGGTGACCCCCAGGATGTTGATGGTAGGGGATTCGGCGATGGTAATGCTGTTGAATGTCAAGGGGCAGTGGTTAGACTCTGTTTTTGGAGATGGTCATTGCCTGGCACTTGTGTGGCATGAATGTTACTTGCCACTTATCAGCCCAAGCCTGAATGTCATCCAGGTCTTGCTAGATGTGGGCACGGACTGCTTCATTATCTGAGGAGTTGCGAATGGAACAGAACATTGTGCAATCAATTGCAAACATCCCCACTCTGACCCTATAATGGACTGCCTTGAGGAATTCCTGCAGTGATATCCTGGGGCTGAGATGATTGGCCTCCAACCATCACAACCATCTTCCTTTGTGCCAGGTATGACTTCAGCCAGTGGAGAGTTTTCCCCTGATTCCCATTGACTTCAATTTTACTAGGGCTCCTTGATGCCACACTCGGTCAAATGCTGACTTGACGTCAAGGGCAGTCACTCACATCTCACCTCTGGAGTTCAGCTCTTTGTCCATGTTTGCACCAAGGCTGTAATGAGGTAGGGAGCTGAGTGGTCCTGGCAGAACCCAAACTGAGCATCGGTGAGCAGGTTATTGGTGAGTAAGTGCCGCTTGATAGCACTGTCGACGACACTTTCCATCACTTTGCTGATGATTGAGAGTAGACTGATGGAGTGGTAATTGGCCGGATTGGATTTTTCCTGGTTCTTGTGGACAGGACATACCTGGACAGTTTTCCACATTGTCAGATAGATGCCAGTGTTGTAGCTATACTGGAACAGCTCGGCTAGAGGCATGGCTAGTTCTGGAGCACAATTCTTCAGCACAACAGCTGGGATGTTGTTGGGGCCCATAACCTTTGCTGTACCCAGTGCGTTCAGCCATTTCTTGATATCACATGGAGTGAATCGAATTGGCTGAAGACTGGCTTCTGTGATGGTGGGGACCTCAGGAGGAGGCCAAATTGCGTTATCCACTCGGCACTTCTGGCTAAAGGTGGATGCTTCAGCCTTGTCTTTTGCACTCGTGCTGGGTTCTGCCATCATTGAGGATAGGGATGTTCCTGGAGCAGCCTCCTTAGTTGGTGGTGGACATTTAGTTGTTTAATTGTCCACCACCATTCACGGCAGGACTGCAAAGCCTTGACCTGATCCGTTGCTTGTGGGATCGCTTAGCTCTGTCTATAGCAAACTGCTGCCACTGTTTAGCATGCATGTAGTCCTGTGTTGTAGCTTCACACCTCATTTTTAGGTGCACCTGGTGCTGCTCCTGGCATGCTCTTCTACACTCCTCATTGAACCAAGGTTGGTCCCCTGGCTTGATGGTAATGGTAGAGTGAGGGATATGCTGGGCCATGAGGTTATAGATTGTGGTGGAATACAGTTCTGCTGCTGCTGATGGCCCACAACGCCTCATGGATGCCCAGTTTTGAGCTGCTAGATCTGTTCTGAATCTATCCCATTTAGCACGGTGGTAGTGTCACACAACACAATGGAGGATGTCCTCAGTGTGAAGACGGGATTTCGTCTCCACAAGGACTGTGCGCTGGTCACTCCTACCAATACTGTCATGGAAAGGTGCATCTGTGACAGGTAGGTTGATGAGACAGAGGTAAAGTAGGTTTTCCCTCATGTTGGTTCTCTCACCACCTGTCACAGGCCCAGTCTGGCAGCTATATCCTTCAGGTCTCAGCCAACTCAGTCAATAGTGGTGCTACCGAGTCACTCTTGGGGATGGACATTGAAGACCCCCCCACCCAGAGTACATTCTGTGCCCTTGCTACCCACGGTGCCTCTTCCAAGTGGCGTTCAACATGGAGGAGTACTGATACATCAGCTAAGGGAGGGCGGTAGGAGGTAATCAGGATGTTTCCTTGCCCATGTTTGACCTGAAACCATGAGACTTTATGGGATCCGCAGTCCATGTGGAGGACTCCCAGGGCCCCTCCCTCCCGACTGTGCCGCCACCTCTTGTGGGCCTATCCTGCCTGTGGGACAGGGCATACCCAGGGATCGTGATGGAGGAATGTGGGACATTGGCTGAAAGGTATGATTCTGAGAGTATGTCTGTCAGGCTGTGCCTGTTGGACAGCTCTCCCAATTTTGGCACAAGTCCCTAGATGTTGGTGAGGAGGACTTTGCAGGGTTGACTGGGCTGGGTGTGCCCTTGTCAAGTCAGGTGTCTAGGTCGATGCCGGGTGGTCTGTCCGGTTTTATATTCTTATAGTTTTTTGTAGCAGATTGATACAACTCAGTGGCCATTTCAGAGGGCAGTTGAGAGTCAACCACATTGTTGTGGATCTGGAGTCACAGACCAGGTAACCTTGCCTAAAGGACATTAGTGAACCAGATGGGTCACCATTACTGACACTAGCTTTTTATTCCATTATTTAATTAACTGAATTTAAATTCCCCAGCTGCCATGGTGGGATTTGAACTCATGTTTCTGGATCATTAGTCTAGGCCTCTGGATTACGAGTCCAGTAACATAACCACTATGCTACCGAACCCTATCGAATAGATACAATATTATAATGCACTCAGGATGTTGTCAATTATTTGTTATTTAGGTTTTGCAGATATGTATCCTGCACTTAATTTTCTTTTCTCGTTGGTCTGCTCATGACAAGCAGATGCACAGTGGTCACTCTGTTCTTTGCCAGTTACTAGAAGGCTGGTGAGAGTAGTCTAGTGGAATTTCTCCATCTATTGTTTTCCTTCTCCCTGTGGGGAGATGCCCGGTCCTCATTCAGCACTCCAAAAGTAATACAATGTCAGCGCAATTGGGGATCAAGCCTACATTTCAGTGTTTTGTGATACCATACATTGGTGTTTCAACAAATTGCACCACTAATCCAGATTAATTAATTGTCATTTAGAAAGGCACAGATTAATCGAGGACAGTCGGCATGGATTTATTACGGGTAGATCGTGTCTGACTAACTTGTTTGAATTTTTTGAGGAGGTAACGAGGAGGGTCGATGGGGGTAGCGTGTTTGATATAGTCTACATGGATTTCAGCAAGGCTTTTTATGAGGTCCCACATGGTAGACGGGTCAGAAAAGTAAAAACCCATGGGAACCAAGGGCAAGTGGCAAGTTGGATCCAAAATTGGCTCAGTGGCAGGAAGCAAAGGGTAATGGTCGACGGGTGTTTTTGTGACTGGAAGGCTGGTTCCAGTGGGGTTCCACAGGGCTCAGTACTAGGTCCCTTGCCTTTTGTGATATATATCAATGATTTAGACTTCAATGTAGGGGGCATGATTAAGAAGTTTGCAGATGATACAAAAATTGGCTGTGTGGTTGATAGTGAGGAAGAAAGCTGTAGACTGCAGGATAATATCAATGGACTGGTCAGGTGGGCAAAAATGTGGCAAATGGAATTCAATCTGGAGAAGTGTGAGGTAATCCATTTGGGGAGGCTAACAAGGCAAGGGAATACACAATAAATGGTAGGATACTGAAAGGTGAGGAGGAACAGTGGGACCTTAGAGTGCATGTCCACAGATCCCTGAAGGTGGTTAAGAAGGCATACGGGATACTTTCCTTAGTCAAAGCATAGAATATAAGAGCAGTGAGGTTATGCTTGACCTGTATAAAACACTAGTTAGACCACAGCTGGAGTACTGTGTCCAGTTCTGGTCACCACATTTGAGGAAAGATGTGATTGCACTAGAGAGGATACAGAGGAGATTTACGAGGATGTTGCCAGAACTGGAGAATTTTAGCTATGAGGGAAGAGTGGATAGTGTTTTTTTTTTCTTCGGAACAGAAGAGACTGAGGGGCGACTTAATTGAGGTGTATAAAACTATGAGGGGCATAGATAGAGTGGAAAGGAAGGTCCTATTTCCCTTAGCAGAGAAGTCAATAACCTGGGGCCATAGATTTAAAGTAATTGGTAGAAGGATTAGAGGGGAGTTGAGGAGAACTTTTTTCATCCAGAGGGTGGTGAGGGTCTGGAACTCATTGCCTGAAAGGGTGGTAGAGGCAGAAACCCTCATCACATTTAAAATGTACTTCGATATGCACTTGAAGTGCCGCAACCTACAGGGCTACGGCCCAAGAGCTGGTAAGTGGGATTAGGCTGGATAGCTCTTTTTCAGCTGGCACAGATATGATGGGCTGAATGGCCTCCTTCTGTGCTGTAAAATTCTATCTTTCTATGATCCATTAAAATTATCTATCAATCTCATTAACAATCTTTCATACGGCACCCACTTCCTGTACGCATTAACTTTACTTCCTGAAGAAGTTATTCTTTGAAGTGTGTTCACATTTACAGGGTATATATAAAAGAAAAGAAAGACTTGCATTGATATTACGCCTTTCACGACCTCAGGACATCCCAAAGTGCTTTACAGCTAATTGAAGTGTAGTCACTGTTGTAATATAGGACACGCGGCACCTAATTTGCACACAGCAAGGTACAACAAGCAGCAGTGTGATAATGACCAGATTATCTGTTTTAATGGTGTTGATTGAGGGACACCAGGGATAACCTCCCTGCTTTTCGAAATAGTGCCATGGGATTTCTTACATCCACCTTAAAGAGCTTATTGGAGCCTCGATTTAATGTCTTATCTGAAAGATGGCACCTCCGACAGTGCAGCACTCCCTCAGTACTGCACTGCAATGTCAGCCTAGATTTTTGTCCTCAAGGCTCTGGAGTGTCACAACTTTCTGACTCAGAGGTGAGAGTGCTACCAACTGAGCCACTGCTGACTATCTTATGAACGCATTGCATGGTGCTTAGAGGAGGCTTTTATTGATAACATCCAGGTATCTTGGCATGACTGTACTTGCATTGGGAGCAACGTAGATCAGGGGTTTAAGGCAGCTTGTTTAGTTTTGGTTTCCAGGGATTAGTTAGTCCTGCGGGGGACAGGTGGAGGTCCTGCCTGCTAATGGCTCAGTATTTGCTGTTTAAATCAAAGGCGGCTTTCGTGCTTCCTCGCTCTCCTGCAGCCCAAAATCCACCCATTGACCTGTGACTTGGGCCAGTTGCCCACACTCGCTGCTGGAAAATGCCACCTGGGCTCACAGTGGCTCCCTTCTCTGCCATGCCTCACCCACCATCTCCCACCCAAAAGGTCAGAAGAAAAACAGCGAGAGAGAAAAAAAATTAGAAAAATAGAGAAAAAGAGAGAGAGAGAGACCAGGAAAAAAATAAAGAAGCAGAATATGAAGATGACATACTGGTAAGAGACGAGGCATATCCTCCAACTTACCTAAGCAACGCCACTGGCGATCTATAGTAATCTATTCAGTCTTGTGTATAGTGTGCACTTTCTGTTCATGTAACTTTCCTGTCTGAATTTTACACTTAAACAGCTGTAGGCTGGGTTATGTTTTCCTGGGATTACCTACTGCCCACACCCACAGTATTGCCACACATCTACCTCCAATCTGCTACATATTGTCTATCAGCTTTCTGTGTATTCTGGGCTTTAAAAAAAAGTTAAAGGTTCAAAATGAAATACTCAGGTAAAGGAACATATGATCTGAAATCAGCAGAGCTTTTTAAATCATTAAGTACTGTACACGGGATTAACTAATTATGAACAGCTGATTAAAACTGCTTGAAGACTTGACTTTGCCTGAAATCAGCAGAGTTTTTTAAATCAGTACAGATTAAGTACTGATTGAACTACCCAAAATAGTCAGTGCGCTTAATACGTTATAAGTGGTGCCTTTGGAGTGGAGTACTGTGGTACTTGACAAATGGTTAGCACTAGTTGGCTGATATACAGGTAGGTGGCTGCCCGTGCTAAGTGGTGGGGTCTGTATTAACTTGCTATTTTCCCCTTTAGGTAACAAATAATATTAAAACGTGCCTTCTGCCTGTTGATTTGCCAGGATTTTGATGTCTCTTGTTCCCTTTTGGATCCTGTTTGTAGAGGAAAATTTTCCTACACAGGGTGGAAGACGGGCTACTTCCTCCACCACTCCCCCCATCCTCGCCCCAGCAGAAAAAAATCTCTGGTTTTGGAGAGAAGGAGCACTCACAACCGCATCTTTCCTGATCCTTGCTAAGAGAGTTTACCAACTCCACCATCTTTCCTATGCCCATCATCATTCTCCTTGTTCCCCATATCTTCCACCACCTCCTGCTACCCCTGTTTCCCTTTCTGTTTCCCCTCCATGCTTTACCTCTTACCTCACGCACCCCATCCTTCAGCCCTCTCCCCATCTCTCCTCCCCTCCCCTCCCCTCCCCACCCCATTTCTGCCCTTGTTCCCTACTTTTCTTCCTGCCCTTCCTTTGAGCTCTCTACCCTCTGCGGCCTCCTTTCCTCACCTCTTTACTTGTCTCTGTCTTACCGGATCCAGTTAGTTCTCCCTGCTTGACCTGGATATCACACTTAGTGTTGACTTCCCGTGTGCAATGCCAACGGAGATCAACTAGTAGTAATAATAATAATGGCCACTCACTTATGGTTTTCATGCAAGCATGGACAGAATGGTGGAGTTTAATCTTCAAAGCACCAATAAAAATCCCTCGATCATGTAATAAATGCAAAATTTAACTTGCACAATCTCCATAAATCAGTGGCTCTGATAACAGATTACATGGCATAATTATTATTATGGATTATTATAAAACAGCATATTCTCTGACTCGCAATAAGCAACACCACAGAACATGCACTAGTATCTAAGAATTTATTTTATGGTAAACAAAATTATCTGCAGCCCAGTTAATATAAGTGCATCACTGAACGAGGGACAGTAGACAACCCACTCATGAGCAAGGTGCTCTTAAGTTCTTAGATGTTTCTCAACCTTGAACTAAATTGTGTTTTGCTCTCTCCAATTATGTATGCTTCAAGTATCACATTTGCAAATAGGTCAATTTGACCAAGTACTAGTGCCAACTGGCACTTGCAACAAAGCACTCAAAGTTACTACTTAAACAAATAAACATAAAACAACGACAGTATTAACATAACAAGTAATCACTCATCGTTCCTACCTGTCCAGATGAGATGCTTGAATTGATTTTATATGAAAGTACAATGTAGACATCCTTCCGCAGCAGAACAAAATTAATATATTTGCTGCAATATGCACTACCCCTAAAGTGCTCTTTTTATTTAAAATTATTTTATTTTTTAATAGTTCATCTAGAACTTCTCTGGAAATAAAACAGAAAAACTTAGAATGCTGGAAACCTGAAATAAAAATACTTAAAATGCACAGCAAATCCGATAACATATGAAAAGAGAAAAGCTGTTTCAAAGTTCGGGTAGGACCGTTTGTAAGATTGGCTAAAATTACTGACACAGTAGTGAGCCTATTAAGGACATAGCATTAGGAACAGGAAATAGCCTCTAGGCCCAATAAATTTGACCTTTTGGTAGTTCAGTCCCACCTACCCATCTTTGATATCCCTCAGCCTTTTCTCTCTCTTCAGAATAACATCTAATTGTCTCTGGAACCCATTAACTTATCCATTTCAATGTTCAAAGTTGCACCAAGTTACTGTACTTTTTGTTACCTGGGAAGTGGTCAGATTACGGGCCAGTGCAATGCACAGCTGCAGTTTGCTGAGCCTATAGATATGTAAAATCAAAATGTCAACCTGTGAAGAAATGAATAGTTAGCCATAGCTGAAATAAAAATAAACATCACAACTGTAGGGCATGAGTCAGAGCTGGAGATAGATGCTGAGGAAATAAAAAGGAATCTGGCAAATTCATGGTCACAACCCACAAGGGAAAAGGACAATGCCAACCAAGAACAGGATGAAGGAGCTAAAACAGAAATCACAGCAAAGAAGCACAGGACTGAATACCAAGGAGAGAAGCGACAGTAGATATAAGATGGAAAACTGCAAACGCTGCATTTCTGGTGTTACATTGGCAGGGTTACACCCAACTTTTTAACCTATTTTTTTCTCTTCCAGGTACAGTACTGATTAACCTGCTGTGCATTTACAGTTTTTATTTATGTGTAACCCTTTTTACATATAAGGAGGGAGAAGATTTCATTTTATATGTCATGCAAGTATGTTCCAAAACACATTTACAAAAGAGGAATGTTTTCATTTTAAGCATAGACTTGCAGTTCATAGTCAGTATATGGACATCAGCTCATCAAATTTGGTCACTTAAACACCACTCAGCATCTATTAAAGTCTGCCCAGTGAAAATATTAATCTGAATTTTTTAAGCATTCCTAAACAGAGGACTAATATTGTCAATATATTTTTTCTAAATAAACAAGTTTTTGTAATTTTTAATGGCCATTCCCACCCTGAATAATTGTGTAAAAATTGCAAAAAGTCAGTTAATGGCTCGATAGGCCTGAGGCTCAGTCGTCTATGTATATAGCTGAGGCTTATTGACACATTTGTTTTTGCGAATTGGACTTAGAAGGCAGGGCCAGCAGTCCAGCAATCCAGTCCAGTGCTGTCATCTTGACTTGTTGAGTAGCTCCTTCAAAATTCATGTTGCACTAATTCCTAGTCATACTGTAATTTATATTTTCGCTTGATCCTTTTCTTAAATCTCTTTGTTTTATGCAATATTTACTGGCTAGGAAGGGAGGTAGTTGTTCCTAGACCTCAGCAAATGTTGCTCTGTAACTGGGTATAAAGCTCTGTATAAGAATGGCCATACATGATTGACTCCCAGATTGTTTTTCATTCCCTCCTTGCCTCAAATTGGAATCATGGGGTTGGGGGCGGCCCCATTCTGTGCTACTCTATAATGCTTTGCAACTCTAAAGCATTGTGCATACTGCTGCCTTTCTTTACAATACTTCAAAGGAGGCTTGTGCTTCAAGTGCCCATCAGTCTCCATGTTGAAAATTGAATTGTGGTTAGGGGAAAATCCATGTTCTGAGAATACGGCTTATTGACTTAACGTTGAAATAATGGACCGTATTTTGCGACCCCTACAGGTGCGTACGAGGTGTAGGGGCCACGCATTTTCCGGGTTTAGGCATGCGAAGCACAGGCGCTAAAATCCAGAACTTGCGATCTGTCAAGATTCCTCTTAATAGATCCTCCACATCCCCGGGAGATGGGCCTCTGCGGGTGGAGAGTTGCGCTATTTGCCCAACTTCCGCCCACTGAAAGCCTGTGAAATTCTTACTCCTGGTAAAAGCAGGTTTAAGGCCTGCTTTTACCAGCATAAGAGTTTTGAAAAATAGAAAAGTAAAATGTTATCATTCATTTATACATTAAAAACCCTATCCAATAATGTAAGTTTATTTTTAGCCCCATTAAAACATATAAAAAAGTTTCACAATTAAATTTTCATTTAAAATATTTAATTAAATGGCATTTTAATTAATTTTAAATGTAATTAAAAAAAAATGTATTTCATGTGTTTGTGTATTTTTTAAGCGATCCCCATTCATACTTATGGGAGTTCCGTACATACGTACGAGCTTGAATGCTGCGAGAGATCCCGGGTTCAAATCTCAGACGAGCCCCAAATTTCAGTCAGAAATCACCAATTTCCTCAGCTCAAAAATCTTCAAATAATAACTGCTGAAAAATTCTGTGCAGAGCCTGTGTCCAGTATATCTCAAGAAACCCGTGAGTTTATTATTAAAAGCGGGAATTCAGTCCCAGATATGCCAAAACTGTGACGTAAATATGTAAATCCGTTTGTTCACCGAAACCTGCTCCACATTTTCTACATCGGGCCATATTTTGCGACCCCTACGGATGCGTACGAGGTGTGCACGTGCCCGTAGGGGCCGCACAAGTGCTGGGTTTAGGCATGTGAAGCACATGCGCTGAAACCCGACATTTGCGATCTGTCAACCTCCGCATCCCTTGGAAAAGGGCCTCTGCGGGTGGAGAGTTGTGCTATTTGCCCAACTTCTGCCCGCTGAAAGGCCATGGAATTCTTGCGCCTGGTAAAAGGCCAGTTTCGCCTGCTTTTACCAGCATAAGAGTTTTAAAAAATAGAAAATTAAAATGTTATCACTCACCTTATTGGACAGGGTTTTTAATGTATAAGTAAGTTTATTTTTAGCCCCGTTAAAACATAATTTAAAAAAAATTAAGTTAAATGACATATAAAAATTAAAATATGTAATTTAAAAAAAATATATATCTATATATATCATGTGTTCATGTATTTTTTAAGTCATCTCCATTCATACTTTTGACTGTTCCGTACGTACAGAACTGTCAAAAGTATGAATGGGGATTCCCTTCTTTCATTGGTTGGGCTGGCCTATGTGTTCCCAGGGGCGCTTGCGAACCGCATGCACCCTGGGATACGTGGGCCTTTACGCATTTCAACCAGGAGAGACCCAGGATTGCAAGCCTCCGTATCTCCCGGACCACCAGGTAAATGCGTAGAAAATTTGGTGATCGGAGGCATCCTCCCGCAGGAAGCCTCTGATCGCAAATTCAGGCCCAATATGTTTCACTACCACCACCTTTAAGTGATTTTGGTGCTCGTCATTGCTTTCAATCAAAGGAGAATGTTACAGTATTTATGTGCTCTGCAACCAGATAGAAAAGAAAAGGGAGAATTATGATTATCTCAAATGTTAAAGGACTGATCAGTGACATGAGGAATACTCCACTGAAGCAAGTTGATGTGCCATGCTGGAGCACAGGAGAACGTGAGGTAACTGAGAAAAACAATTTAAAATAAATAACTGAAGGGGGAGGGAAAAAATGGTTGATACAATGAGTGAACTCTGTTCCTTCTCTATCTAGGCAAAATCTAAATCAGGCTGCAGGAATGACAGTCTGCTTTTTTGTTGTGATTGAAAGGATGCTGTGTAGCCAGTCTTAATCCAGTTCCCAGTGTGCTTCGGCATGCAAAAAGATTGTTGTTGGAGGTGCTGTTCTGTGGTTGAGTTCAAGTCAGAGTAGCGGGAGCGTGACTTCAGCATGCTATGCCTGACTTGGGAGTATTAGATGCTAACATTTGTCCCAAAGAGGAAAATTGCTCCATTCCCTAGCACTAACAGTCCTCACCTAGATGAGCAAATAGAAACTGAACCTGAGAAGAAAAAAAGGTGTGAAGAGAATCAAGTGAAAGAAACCAAGCGAAGGATGTGGGGTCAGGTAATTTAGGACAAGAGCACATATTTTGCTTGATATTAGGCTACTTTTTTTTTAATAGTTAAAATTGGTATTTAGGATTCTCGAGATTCAGGAACCGTCCCTTTAGATTGGAAAAGTGCGCATGTCACTCCACTTTTTAAGACTGGCGAGAGAGGGAAACCAGGGAATTATAGATCAGTTAACCTAACATCTGTTGTCAGGAAATTGCTAGAGTCTATAATTAAGGAGAGGGTGACTGAACACCTCGCAGTTGATCAGAGAGAGCCAGCATGGATTTGTGAAAGGTCGGTCATGCCTGACGAACCTGAATGAATGTTTTGAAGAGGTGACTAAAGTAGTGGACAGGGGAATGTCTATGGATGTTATTTATATGGACTTCCAGAAGGCATTTGATAAAGTCCCACATAAGAGACTGTTAACTAAGGTAGAGGCCCACGGAATTGAGGGCAATTTATTGACCTGGTTAGAAAATTGGCTGAGCGGCAGGAGACCGGCAGTGGGATAATGGGTAAGTACTCAAATTGGCAGGATGTGACTAGTGGTGTCCCGCAGGGATCTGTGTTGGGGCCTCAAGTATTCACAATATTTATTAATGACTTAGATGATGTCATAGAAAGTCATATATCCAAATTTGCTGATGACACAAAGATAGGCGGCATTGTAAGCAGTGTAGATGAAAACATAAAATTACAAAGGGATATTGATAGATTAAGTGAATGGGCAAAACTGTGGCAAATGGATTTCAATGTAAGCACATGGAGAAGGACAATGTAAGCATAGAAATCAGGCAGGGGGATTGTGATATACTTGAACAAATTAGTATTGAGAGGGAGCAGGTACTAGTGATTTTAGCGGGCTTAAAAGTGGATAAATCCCCAGGCCCAGACAAGATGTATCCCAGGCTGCTGTGTGAGGCAAGGGAGGAGATTGCAGGGGCTCTGACACAAATTTTCAGAACCTCTCTGGCCACAGAGGAGGTGCCAGAGGACTGGAGGACAGCTAACGTAGTACCATTATTCAAGAAGGGTAGTAGGGATAAACCAGGGAATTACAGGCCAGTGAGCCTAACATCAGTGGTAGAGAAATTATTGGAAAAAATTGTGAAGTACAGAATTAGTCTCCACTTGGAGAGGCAAGGATTAATCAAGGATAGTCAGCATGGCTTTGTCAGGGGGAGATCATGTCTAACCAATTTGATTGAATTTTTCGAGGGGGTGACTAGGTGTGTGGATGAGGGTAGTGCAGTTGATGTAGTCTACATGGACTTCAGTAAGGCTTTTGACAAAGTCCCGCATGGGAGACTGGTCAAGAAGGTAAGAGCCCATGGGATCCAGGGCAATTTGGCACATTGGATCCGAAATTGGCTTGGTGGCAGGAGGCAGAGGGTGATGGTCGAAGGTTGTTTTGTGACTGGAAGCCTGTGTCCAGTGGTGTACTGCAGGGATCGGTGCTGGGTCCTTTGCTGTTTGTAGTGAACATTAATGATTTAGATATGAATGTAGGAGGTATGATCAGTAAGTTCGCAGATGACATGAAAATTGGTGGAGTGGTAAATAGCGAGGAGGGAAGCCTCAGGCTACAAGACGATATAGGCGGGTTGGTTAGATGGGCAGAACAGTGGCAAATGGAATTTAACCCTGAAAAGTGAGTGCAAGGGAATACACAATGAATGGTAGGATCCTAGGAAGGACAGAGGGACCTTGGTGTGCATGTACATAGATCCCTGAAGGCAGCAGGTCAGGTACATAAGGTGGTTAAAAAGGCATATGGGATACTTGCCTTCATTAGCCGAGGCATAGAATATAAGAGCAGGGAGGTTATGATGGAGCTGTACAAAACGCTAGTTAGGCCACAGCTGGAATACTGTGTGCAGTTCTGGTTGCCACACTATAGGAAGGATGTGATTGCATTGGAGAGGGTGCAGAGGAGATTCACCAGGATGTTACCTGGGCTGGAGCGCCTCATCTATGAAGAGAGACTGGACAGGCTGGGGTTCTTTTCCTTGGAGCAGAGAAGGCTGAGGGGGGACCTGCTTGAGGTATACAAAATTATGAGGAGGGTAGATAGAAAGGAACTTTTCCCCTTAGTAGAGGGGTCAATAACCAGGGGGCATAGTTTCAAGGTAAGGGGCAGGAGGTTTAGAGGGGATTTGAGGAAGAACTTTCTCACCCAGAGGGTGGTTGGAATCTGGAACTCACTGCCTGAAAGGATGGTAGAGGCAGGAACCCTCACAATATTCAAGAAGCATTTAGATGAGCACTTGAAACGCCATAGCATACAAGGCTACGGACCAAGTGCTGGAAAATGGGATTAGAATAGATGGGGCTTGATGGCCGGCGCGGACATGATGGGCCGAAGGGCCTCTCTGTGCTGTATAACTCTGACTCTATGAAATGTGAGGTCATGCACTTTGAACCTAAAAAGGATAGGACAGGGTACTTTCTATTTGGTAAAAAGCTAAAAACAGTAGAGGTCCAAAGAGACTTGCGGTTCTGGTACATAGATCATTAAAATGTCATGAACAGGTAGAGAAAATAATCAAAAAGGCTAATGGAATGCTGGCCTTTATATCTAGAGGACTAGAATACAAGGGGGTAAAATATGTGCTGCAGCTATACAAAACCCTGGTTAGACCACACCTGGAGTACTGTGAGCAGTTCTGGGCACCACACCTTAGGAAAGGTATATTGGCCTTGGAGTGCAGTGTAGGTTTACCAGAATGATACCCGGACTTCAAGGGTTAAGTTACAAGGAGAGATTACACAAATTAGGGTTGCATTCCTAGAATTTAGAAGGTTAAGGGCTGATCTGATTGAAGTTTTCAGGATATTAAGGAGAACAGATAGGGTAGATAGAGAGAAACTATTTCCGCTGGTTGGGGATTCTAAGACTAGGGGGCATAGTCTAAAAATTAGAGCCAGACTGTTCAGGAGTAAAATTAGGAAACACTTAGACACACAAAGGGTGGTAGAAGTTTGGAACTCTCTTCCGCAAACAGCAATTGATGTTAGATCAATTGTTAATTTTAAATCTTGAGATTGATAGCTTTTTGTTAACCAAAGGTATTAAGGGATATGGACCAAAGGCGGGTATATGGAGTTAGATCGCAGATCAGCCATGATCTCATTGAATGGTGGAACAGGCTCGAGGCCTGAATGGCCTACTCCTGTTCCTATTTTTAAAACATTTTTTTAAAATTGCAATAATATACATGAAAAATATATTCAAATTAATTTTGTTTCTTGGTGCTCTGGAAGCAATTATCTGAAACTGGAAAATTTCTATGTTTTAGAACTTAATCACCTTTCTTAATTTGTTTTTATTTCTCTAATGATGCATTTAAATGACAGTTTTAAGGAGTGGTTAGGCACTACTGGGTCAGGTTCCCTTTTTATATTGAATGGCAGTTTCCACTGCAGCCAGAACCCAAAATCAACTGCTCAAGCTTCAGCACTGGCAATATAATTGCCACCGTGAGCGCAGAAGCCAGCACTTTTGCTGGTGCACACAACCTTTGGAAGCAACACTTCCGTGTCTGTGGTGCTGGTTTGCCACTGAGACTGATGTCACTATACCACTGGTGGATCAATTGGCAGGAAACAGGCAATGTGAATGCTGCATAAAGTTATTCAACTAGACCAAGATACGCTTATTTGTACAGGTGTATTTCACTTTATGATCACACAGGATCAAGGATACTGCAGCTCTAAGAAGTGGAAATCAAATCTGAATGTTAGTACTTTAGCAAGCATTTTAAATTTGACAGTTTCATCTGAATAATCATTTGGTTACTATATGTCATCAAACAGTTTCTCTAACACTGCTTTTTCTGTTTAATTGAAGATTCAGTAGTAAATTGATTGTGCTCATGAAAAGTACTGTCCAATTTTCTAGAATAAAAGACTACTGATGGGGCTGACATTTCTATTCAATGTACTAGTCTGCTTTCTAGCAGCTTACAATCTGGAGAATATAAAAGCGGTCTAATCACATTAAAAATGCATATAGTGTGTTGGTTTATATGAAATGCTTTTTGCTGGCAGAAGCAGCAGCAAGTTTGTTAGAGGTATCTACCCTGTTGCTATAGCTCAGTGTTGAAACTGGTTTAGAAAGCGTTAATGTTTAAGGAGCACTATATTTCATTTTTTTTCTTCAACATATCACTGTGAAAGTATCGAGTGGCGGGCAGGCAGTTTCCTCACTGGGAGAGGAAGAGTTAATTCTGAGTCAACCTCGCCCACATTCTAGTAACTAGTTCAGAGCAGCATTGCCAGAGGCTTGTAATCAAATCAGCCTTTCAACCAAAGCCTACCTGGGGCAACCAGGGAATGGAGACAAAG
This sequence comes from Somniosus microcephalus, assembly GCF_052327205.1. NCBI lineage: Eukaryota > Metazoa > Chordata > Chondrichthyes > Squaliformes > Somniosidae > Somniosus > Somniosus microcephalus. The sequence continues at coordinate 201,675,059 of NC_140990.1, read as the reverse complement.
CTTACTCTCCAATACAATAAAAAAGGCAAATCTGTCCAGATATCATGTAAAATGCTTCACAGATTTGTAAATATGGATATATGCAATGATCAATGTTCCTGCTAAGCTGCGCGGCCGCACAGTCATCTGCAAGGTCCCGCGCAGGCCGCTCACCGGCTTTCCCGTTATAGATACTGCGCAAGCGCAAAAATTTGAATGGGCCGCACATTGGAGGAGGCGGGTCGTGCAGGAGGCAGTGCAGCTTACAGGGGGGACATTGGCAATGATGTGTGTCCATACGTGTACCCTGCTAACTTTTAAAGAATTTTATTTAGAATTAAATTTGATACTAATCAAGGTGTCCATTGCAGTTAATTATTTTACAGTGGCCATCTTGGTGTAGTTTTCAACACAGACTATTCCTCAATATTCCAGGAATTGAGCCCAGTAGAAATAAACCACCCCTATATGTCTCCTTTTTGGTTTGAAATTGGGATTTAAAAAAAATCATTTAAACCAACCTAAGGGAGTAAAAAGATTTAAGAAAAACCTTGCATCCTCAATTCTATATGTTCCTGGGTGGACTAAGATCGTTGTGTGTTAGATGTAGAATGCAGGGATACATGCAGTCGGGAGCGCCTCTTTGTTGCTGTGCCATGTGTTAGGGAAATTATTCAGTCTGCAGGGAGAAGCTGCAGTGTTACCAAAATGGTACAGTTTCCGAGGTGGGAAGCTGGGCAGAGAAGAAGGAATGGACCTATTTTTGCCATTAAAGTAAAAGCCATAAGGCTGAATTTTCCTTAAGCTGTTGGGAAGGAGGCGGGACTACAACTTTTGGGTTTTAGTCCCGCCTCCATCGACGTCCGGCCAATCAACGCGATTTTCCCTTGATTGACCAGCAGGCCAATTAAGGGCCACCCGGCAACAGGTGACGTCACAGACTGAAATTTCATCTGTTAAGAGTTTTTGACAGATGAAATATCAGTGTTTCACAGCTGTTTGAAGCTGTCAAACACTGACAGTCTGACTTCTAACCTGAGTCCTTCTACACAGACTCAGTTAGAACTGTCACCGGCACTGAAAGCTGAAGGCTGTCACTTTTGACAGATCGCAGCTGTTCAGCTTTCAGTTCCGGCTGAGTGATGGACTCCCGCAGCCTAGAGGAAGAAAGGCTGTTAAGGTAAGTACAGGTAAGTAAAACTTCTTTACACACTAGACACACCAAACACACTTACCTTTGCACTCATGCACCCATCACTCACCTGAACACCGACATCGCGACCCCTCCAAGTCCTTCAACCTGACGGCCCGCCTGCTCTAACCTGGCGTGGTTTGGAGCCGTCAGGAATCCCACACGACACCCCTCAAAATAGGGATTAGGCTAAAAACTGCCTGTTAACAGGCAGTTAATTGGCACTAATCCCTTCCTGCCTCGGGTCGGCGGGTCCCAGTGCGGGGCGGGTACCCGCCTCCCTTGAAACTTACGTGGAGGCGAGTTTTGGGCGGGATGGTGTCGGGACCCCCGAATTTGGGATTTTTGCCCCCCGCATGCCTGAAAGCCCGCCTCACGGCACCCTGAAAATCTGGCCCATAATGTTTTAAAAAAAAAAAAAAATTGGATGATTTTAGATGTTAATGCAAGAAAATTGCCAACAAATTAAAGTTAACAGCCAGACCCAGGGGTGAAATTGCACCCTTAATGCTAATTGAAGCATTTTCTATGCCAAGATTAGCTTGCAATAATCCAGTGTAATTAAAATTTCTGTGCGTGTGCACCTGCGTTTGTATAAAACAATTTATTAAATGTATGTTGAATTTCAGTTTTACTTAATTTTACACATTTACTCTGCCACTGTATATTCCAGAGTTGTAATAGGTGTATAAGAAGCTGTTGCAAGAATATTTTGAAAATTTGAGATTAAGCTTCCCTAACAACAGTAAAAGTGGTTTGGATTCAATCCAGACTGTTTGCTGCTTTAAACACCACAGGTTTGAATGGGTGCCAGAATCAATGAGACCATATTCTAGTGCTATTTGGGTTGCATAAGAATACAGTCACAAATACTTCCCTTTCCTTCATTTAAGACTCATCTTAAAACCCACCTCTTTGACCAAGCATTTGGTCACCCCTCATATCTCCTTAGTTAGCTCGGCATCCATTTTCTCCTTGCGCCTTTGTGAAACACCTTGGTTTCTATGTTAAAGGCATTAAATTGATGCAAGTTGTTGACACTATTCCTTCCTGTACTTGTTTGACTTAATGCATATAATTTTGTATTTGTTCATTTAAAATCTGTTCACGCATCTATGCACTGTCTTAATAATCAGACAGATGCAAATGACACATTCTGGTTTGTTTTTAAAATTTAAGTATTTATTGAAAGCGGCCGCTTAAACAGGGCAGCTGCACTCAGTCTACTTGTGTGCAATTGGAATGTCAATGAGACCATATTCTGGTGGTGTTTGGTGAGCTGAAATGAAGACCTCAGCACCTTCTTGCTTTTGGATTTCAGTGAGGATCAGTTCTTCGAATAGATGGCTTCAAAGCTCTGATGCCTACTGTTAGTTTAGCAGCTATAGCATATCCAGTATGATTTGTACAGGTTGGGTGAGTGGGCAGAAGCATGGCAGATGCAATATAACGTGGATAAATGCGAGGTTATCCACTTTGGTGTCAAAAACAGGAAGGCAGATTATTATCTGAATGGCAATAGATTGGGATAAGGGGAAGTGCAACGAGACCTGGGTGTCCTTGTGCACCAGTCGCTGAAGGTAAGCATACAGGTGCAGCAGGCGGTTAAGAAGGCAAATGGTATGTTGGCCTTCGTAGCGAGAGGGTTTGAGTACAGGAACAAGGATGTCTTGCTGCAGTTGCACAGGGCCTTGGTGAGACCACATCTGGAGTATTGTGTGCAGTTTTGGTCGCCTTATCTGAGGAAGGATGTTCTTGCCATGGAGGGAGTGCAGCGAAGAGTCACCAGACTGATACCTGGGATGGCAGGAATGACGTATGAGGAGAGATTGGGTCGATTGGGCTTATACTTGCTGGAGTTTAGAAGAATGAGAGGGGATCTCATTGAAACTTATAAAATTCTGACAGGACTGGACAGACTAGATGAAGGAAGGATGTTCCCGATGGTCAGGAAGTCCAGAACCAGGGGTCACAGTCTAAGGATAAGGGGTAAGCCATTTAGGACAAAGATGAGGAGGAATTTCTTCACCCAGAGAGTGGTGAACCTGTGGAATTCTCTACCACAGAAGGCAGTAGAGGCCAATTCATTAAATATATTCAAGAAGGAGTTAGATATATTTCTTAAGGCTAAAGGGATCAAGGGATATGGGGAGAAAGCAGGGACAGGGTACTGAATTTGGATGATCAGCCATGATCTCATTGAATGGTGGAGCAGGCTCGAGGGGCCGAATGGCCTACTCCTGCTCATATCTTCTATGTTTCTATGTTTAACGAGCAGTAAATTTGTGCACTGCAGCTTTTTTAAGTGCAATTTTTAAAACTGAGATGAAAACACATTTGCAGTAGTAAAGAAGGCCCATTTAAGCCCAGGCTTTCTTTGTTGTTTAAAAGGAACCAATAGCAAATGTTAGTAAGTCTATTCCTTACATTTCTCCCTTTCTCCCTCCTTTTATGCTTGTGACTTTTTAATGCAACTTTAAAAAAAAAACTTACTTTCCCCTAATTTATTTATTTTTCTCCTACCTTTAAAGATGCTCAAACTCTGCACAGTTTCCTGACTGAGGTGAGCAGACCTGCACTTAGGCCGTGGATTCTTCTCGTATGACTGTTGCTGGCAGTTTATGGAATAACCCAGGATGATCTACCTCGTGACCTTCCAATTTTAGGTCCATGAGGAAGCTGATGGCCTCCATGTACAGTGCCATCTATCGGGTTTTGGACCCGACAATCCAGTTTTTAAGTGGACAGCCTGGACACTTATTAAAAAGTAAATGTCAAGTCCAGCCTTTCAAATAAGTATTTTTTGCAGTTAATGTTTTCCAGTGAATTATTATCAGCAGCAAAGAAAGTATTGTCTGTCGTTATACCACCCCTTTCTTACACCTGCCTGTCCTGTCTTTGTTCTGTTTTGAACTTGATAAATGGTGACAATATGGTCTCCACACAATACTTTCTCCTAATGTCACTGCCAAGCTTTTGAAACCACCATATGGGGAATTGCGAATAAGAACTTAATGAGAAGTGGAAAACGGCTGGGAATGGAGCTAGAGTTTGTTGAAGAACAGAGTATAATGTTGGTAATGGATGTCGTGGTAACCCACTGATGTCGCGGTAACTCATCAATACTGTACTTAACTTCTAACTCCTCAGAGCTAAACTGTAACACCTTTGTATTAGACTACAGTCACTTATATCTGTGGGTAATACAATTGCAGCTACTGTATTTATTTATGCTTACTGGGCTAATGTAACATGACTTTTCTGCTAAGATTAACAGATAGCTTCATATTAAGAACTTCAAGAGCATAGTGCAGCTTTCATGACATTTCATCTGATGGTTTAACAACATAAAACGAGAAGTAATACACACAAGTCAACTATTCACTTTATGGTCCTAATTGTGACTGGATCCTAGGCCTTTTAGGTTTGAACCACTGGATGAATAAGGTTATGAGGATAAGGAACGAGATTGCGGTCTCATCTATATTCAGTGATTTCTCTGATTAAAACTGCTTTCTGATTCAGATAGGAGAGGTCTAGCCAGGAACCTGCTGGGAATGGAGATGGCGGCTGGTGAATAACAGAGTGCAAAATCCTGCTATTGTCATGGTAATCTAGTGCTGGTCATCTGTCCCATGCTTAGCATTTCATTGCTAAGAACAAGAGCCAATTTTATATTTAAAAAAAAAAACACCACATCGGTCGGGTGCATTGTGACAGCTACACAATGAACCAATCGTATAATGTATAAGTGAATTGCTTAACGCTCAAGCAATTGAGTGTTCCGTATGGTGGTCTGTAATTGTGATGGCTCACATCAGTAGTTGAGATTAAATATATTTCTATAAAAGAAAAATAAATAAATTCAAGATTTACCCGAGATTTCTGTGCCGAGTGGGGACTGCTGTGGTTCCATACAGTGATGTCAATGCCAATATTGCAGAGGCGGTGTACTCAGGATTCTAATATTTACCACTGGAAATTTGAATATGGCACATAAAGACATTGCTTGATTAGTGTTCATTCTTTAGTGGTCGTTCTGTAAAGATGTAGCATAACACTGTCATCACACTTTTGCAAAATGGTTGTTGTAATAATGCATTTTGTTTCCTAATATAAACATTTCTCGCAGTCGTTTCAAATTACAATGTAAAGAAACCTACCGTGAACAGCAGTTGAAGAGTCAGCTATTCTCAATTAAACTAGGGGAGATTCTGATCTTTGCTTCTGTCATCAGCAAGAACTGTTTTGAATTGAATAAATATTATGTTGTCCCACTCACAGAAACTCCACTGCAATTGAAAATTTATTTTAGTTCACCTGGTGAGAACTCATAGTCCATGTTGATAAGAAATTTCTCCTTATATTGGTTTTAGTTAGAGTAAAAAAACAGGAAAATAGTTTATATAATTTCAAAGAGAATCTCTTGAGTGTTAATTTGTGTTGGACATTCTGTATTTTTACTTTTTTTTAAACATGTGAAAGAGACTTCTGATGACAGCCATGTTTCATGTCATTCAAAGAAGGATTTGTCCTGCATTGAAAGCTGTAATTTATATGTTTGACTTTTCTCTCTCATTCTATTTGTTTAACAGCCCTGCCATTCATGTTACTATTTGAATTGTCAAGATTTTCCAGCTTGCTTTAAAGAAACATGCTTGCAAAAAGTAAATATTGCCCTCAAGTGTAGCAATGTCCAAGGTAAAGGTGTTTAGATCAATCCTGTGCTGTGGACCGATTTGCATTTACTTTTAAATTAAATGTTCTTTAAATCATCTTTCTTTTCATGCCCTTATATCTGTCCCCTCTGCAGTATTTTCTTTGAGCAGGAAGGCCAGGACAACAGGACCTTCTGATGAAGTTCCTATCAATACCGCTCATTTCAGCTAACAGGACATTCAGTACATTTTACAAAATAGCATGATCTAATTCTACCACCAGTAGTGATGAAGTATTCCATTGCAAAATGCTCTTGGGAGGATCTGATGAAACTGAAAAGGATAGTTTAGTTTGAAGCCAGCATTCCAATACAGACTTATCTTGGGAACTTAATCCTCTACAACAAGCATTTTAAAAACTACCAAATTTATCACAACTCTACAAATAGGGACCCCATATATTCTTGAATGTTCTGCTAAACTCCCGCTGTAACGCCAGAGAAATGTCCCTGAAACAGTGAGGGTGCTGGGTTCCTTCTGACTGGGAGCTCCCAGTTGGCCATGTAAGGGACAGAACCTCCCCCCATTCCTTACAAGGCCAGTGACACCAACTTGTGAAACCAGGAGTAGGGACTCCCTGTGTTGACCGTTCCACGTCCCAATCCAACCTGGAACCCAATGATGAGATGAGAGTTTTTTTTAATTCTACATTGGCTCCCTTACACAGGGGCCCCAAAGTATCTTCATGTGGTCTTCCTCGAGAGGTGGTGGGGTGGTAGCCTGGGCATTCCCACCCCCTCCTGATGGTGGCCAAGCACCATATTTCCCAGCAGCATGGGACAAGTGAGTACTGGAGATGCTGCAGTAATGGTGCAGGTGCCCACAACTATCATGCTAATTAAGTGCCATCCCAATGATCCCACAAGATCTGTTGGAGTCAATACTACATATAGACAATGGCCCGTAATTTCCGATAGGAGGCTTCCTGCGTGCGGATGCCTCCTATCGGGAAAAAAATCTACGAACTTGCCTGAGGGCTCCCGAGGTCCGGACACTTCCGCTCCTGGGCCTCTCCACAGTCGAAATGCGCAGGGCCAGGCCAGCCAATAGGAGAAGGGAATCTCCCTTCATACTTTTGACAGATAGACCTGTCAAATATATGAATGGAAATCACCCCAAAAACACACACACATTAAATATTTTTTTAAATCACGTTTTTAAAATGAGTTTAAAATTAAATTAAATTAAATATTTTAAGCAAAAATTTAATTTTTTGAAAAAAATAAAGTTTTTTTTACGGTGCCAAAAATAAACTTACCTTTTTTAAAAGTATTTTTTAAATTATAAATGAGTGAAAACATTTTTTTTAACTTTTTTTTCAACTCTTATGCTGGTAAAAGCAGGCCTTACACCTGCTTTTACCAGGCGTAAGATTTCTAAGGGATTTCAGCGGGTGGAGGTTCTGCAGAAAGTGAACTCTCTGCAAGCAGAGGTCCTTCTCTAGGGCAGGCGTCCGATCTGTCAGGAGGATTCTTGACCGATTGGAAATGCCGGTTTTCAGCGCATGCCTGAAACCGGCATTTCCGATGTCCCTACGGGTGTGTACTCCACTACTCCATGTGGTAGCAAGTTCCACATTTTAACCACACTTTGGTTAAAGATGTTGCTCCTAAATTCCTTACTGAATTTAATACTGGAGGGCACTTCATACTCTGGCACCAAAAACATTTTCTCCTCCCCTCCTCCAACCCTATTTGTTTTCCCTCCTGTTTGATATCCATATTGCTCTTTCATTCTTGAGACGCTGTCTTGCACACACAGACCATTACAAAAATGCAATTGTTGTAAATTTGACGTATTTGACATTGAAGTATCTAGAAAACATATAATCGTGCAAAATTTGGCTTACTGTGTATCTTGTTCTAAACACAATTTGGAAAAGAAATATTCTTTATTCACAGGATATTATCTTGTCAAGTTTGCCTGGAGATTACGGGTTGAGACAGTTAATCATCTATTATTCATCTAACCTTGCCAGTAACTGCTTAATATTTCCTACATAAATAAATCTTCTTTTAACAATGGAAAAAACTTTAAATTTTGGAATGGATTGCTTAAATAAAACATTTTAAATTATGCATCTAAAATGTTTTCTTCACTTTCGACTCCTCAGTTTGAACCCTCCTGTCCAACACAGATTCGTCATCTGTCTTTCCTTAGATGAAATTTGACACATGTAAATATTCATGCTGCACGTAGGGAGTGGGGAGGAGAGAGAATGGCAAGAGAGTAGGCAGGTCTATCTATCCCAACATATTCACCATTCAAAGTGGTTATCACTACCCTACTGAGATCAAAATCATATGGATCAGGCACATTGATGAAAGAAATCTGGAGGAATTTAATTAATTCTATATACTCACATGTTGATATACCTATCAATTCATCCAATGAAAAGCGACGAGTTAAGAAAGTAACTATAGGTTTTTATTGGCTAAATAACAGAGCCCACCCTCGTGGGTGATCGGATACAACAAGGAGGAATGCCAGCCAGTCGACTACCTTTATACCTGGGCAGGTAGGTGGAGTCATGGGCGGAGTCAGCAGTGGTCAGCCCAGGTATAGCAGCGTGACAAGAGGCGACCTCGTATAGTGATACAACAGTGTGAACAGTGATAACCATAGAGTAACGATATAACAGTGATAACTATAGTGTAACGATAGTGAACGATAAAAGTGGTTTACCACATTCACCCCTTGTTTAGATTTGAGTCCGGCGGGGTGAAGTGTACTACCAGTTCTGGTATGTCAGTCTGTCCGGAGGCCTCGTAAGCCTTCCTGATCGTCGCAGCGGCGGTGTTGCATTATCCGGTGTTAATGCTGGTGTCTGCGTGGTCGGCGAAGGCTCGTGGGGTTCCGGCATGCCGTCTACCTGGTCTGGAATTGGGGGGGGGGTGAAGGTGGTGTCTCCGGAGTGCCCGAGGGTGCGAGGTCTCGTAAGGAAACTGTGTCCTCCCGCCCGTCTTGGTATGCCACATAGGCGTACTGGGGGTTGGCGTGCAGGAGGTCCACCCTTTCGACTAGGGGGTCCGTTTTATGGGCCCTCACGTGCTTTCGCAGCAAGACAGGCCCCGGAGAGGTCAGCCAGGTTGGTAGCGTGGTCCCCGTAGTCGACTTCCTGGGGAAAGCAAACATTCGTTCATGGGGGGTGGCGTTGATGGCCGTGCAAAGTAGTGACCGGGTGGAATGCAGCGCTGCCGGGAGGACTTCCTGCCAGCGGGAGGTTGGGAGGCCCTTAGACTTTAAGGCTAAGAGGACGGCCTTCCATACCGTCGCGTTTTCTCTTTCTACCTGGCCGTTCCCTCGGGGGTTGTAGCTGGTGGTCCTGCTTGCAGCAATACCTCTCGCTAGTAGGAACTGACGGAGTTCCTCGCTCATGAAGGAGGAGCCCCGGTCACTATGTATATAGTTTGGGAACCCGAACAAGGCGAAGAGGTCGTTCAGGCATTTAATGACCGTGGTACTGGTCATGTCTGGGCAGGGGAAGGCAAAGGGGAAACGGGAGTACTCATCAACAATGTTGAGGAAGTACACATTACGGTCAGAGGACGGGAGGGGCCCCTTAAAGTTGATGCTCAGGCGCTCGAAGGGGCAGGTGGCCTTGATCAGGCTTGCTCTGTCCGGCCTAAAGAAGTGCGGTTTGCACTCGGCACAGGTCTGGCAGTTCCTGGTCATGGTCCTGACCTCCTCGATGGAGTAGGGCAGGTTGCGGGCCTTAATGAAGTGGTAAAGTCTGGCGACCCCGGGGTGGCAGAGGTCGTTGTGGAGGGTCTGAAGTCTATCACTTTGCGCGCTGGCGCATGTAATTCGTGACAGAGCATCGGGGGGTTCGTTCAGCTTACCTGGCCGGTACAAGATATCATAATCGTAGGTGGAGAGCTCGATTCTCCACCTCAAGATCTTGTCATTCTTGATTTTGCCCCTCAGCTTGTTATTAAACATAAAAGCGACTGAACGTTGGTCGGTAAGGAGGGTAAAGCGTTTGCCTGCCAGGTAGTGCCTCCAGCGTCGTACCGCCTCCACAATCGCCTGGGCCTCCTTCTCGACCGACGAGTGTCGGATCTCAGGGCCCTGTAGGGTCCTTGAGAAGAAGGCCACCGGTCTCCCCTCCTGGTTAAGGGTGGCGGCTAGGGCGAAGTCGGATGCATCGCTCTCGACTTGGAAGGGGATGGACTCATCCACTGCGTGCATAGTGGCCTTGGCAATGTCTCCCTTAATGAGGGAGAAGGCTGCGCACGCTTCCTCCATAAGGGGGAAGGATGTGGACTTCATGAGGGGTCTGGCTTTGTCCGCATAATTGGGCACCCATTGGGCATAGTAGGCAAAGAGCCCCAGGGTTCTCTTCAGTGCCTTTGGACAGTGGGGGAGGGGTAGCTCCATGAGGGGGCGCATTCTTTCGGGGTCGGGGCCGATGACTCCGTTCTCTACTACACAGCCGAGGATGGCAAGGCGCGAGGTGTTAAACACACATTTATCCTTATTGTAGGTGAGGTTCAGCCGTTGGGCCGTACGGAGGAATCTCTCCAGATTAACATCGTGGTCCTGCCGGTCGCGGCCGCAGATGGTGACGTTATCTAGATAGGGCAACGTGGCGTGCAGCCCGTTCTGGTCAACCATCCGGTCCATCTCCCTTTGGAAGACCGAAACCCCGTTGGTGACGCCGAAGGGAACCCTAAGGAAGTGGTAGAGACGGCCGTTCGCCTTGAAGGCTGTATACTGGCGGTCCTCAGGGCAGATAGGGAGTTGGTGATAGGCCGACTTAAGGTCGATGGTGGAGAATACCCGGTACTGCGCAATCTGATTGACCATATCAGATATGCGGGGAAGGGGGTATGCGTCCAGCTGGGTGTACCTGTTTATGGTCTGGCTGTAGTCGATGACCAGGCGGTTTTTATTGCCGGTCTTAACGACCACGACCTGGGCACGCCAGGGGCTGGTGCTCCCCTCGATGATGCCCTCCTTCAGGAGACGCTGCACCTCAGAGCTAATGAAAGCTCTGTCTCCGGTGCTGTACCGTCTGTTCTTGGTAGCGACGGGTTTGCAGTCGGGGGTGAGGTTAGCGAACAGGGAAGGTGGCGGGACCTTGAGGGTGGATAGGCCTCAGGTGTTACGCGGTGGGCGGTTTAAAATCTGCTGGTTGTCGACTGTGAGTGGGGGGAGGGGTCCGCCGTATGCTAGCGTGACGCTTTGGAGGTGGGATTGGAAGTCTAGGCCTAGTAGGACGGCAGCGCATAGCTGGTGCTGGATGAGGAGTTTAAAATTTTTATACTCCGTACCCTTAACCGACAGGGTCACAACACAGTAGCCGCTGATGTCTGTGGCGTGTGACCTCGATGCCATCGAGATCCGGTTGCGCGTTGGTAGGACAGGGAGGGAGTAGTGGCTCACCGTGTCTGGGTGGATGAAGCTCTCCGTGCTTCCGCTGTCGAACAGGCAGGTCGTGGCGTGGCCGTTTACTTTGATGTCTATCATCGACTTGGACAGGTGATGCGGGCGGGCTTGGTCCAGTGTGACGGAGGCTAGTGTATAGCTGAGCGAGTTGTTGTAGTCTGCGGTTGAGGCGGTAGTCGGGTCTAGAGGCACGGTGGCGGTCGGGCGTGGTGGGTAAAATGGCGTCTCCCACGAGGTTGGACAAAATGGCGGAGAAGATGGCTGCCCCCATAACTCACATGAGGCACTGCTGGTGTTGGTTGCCTGTATCAAAGATGGCCGCCCCCATGACTCACGTGGGGATGCTGGCCTCTGTTGCCTTGAAGGAAGATGGCCGCCCCCACAGCTCGCATGAGGCACTGCTGGCCTCTGATGATCCACCTCTGCAGGCCTTAGCGAAGTGGCCTTTCTTCATGCAGGTTGAGTAGGTAGAGTTCCTGGCTGGGCAGCGCGACCTCGGGTGTTTCGCCTGGCCGCAGAAGAAGCAGCCGGCGGCCCGATCGCAGGGGTCCGAAGTCGGAGCCGGTACCGGGGGTGGCGGTCTCGATCGGGTCCGGGACGCCGACGCTGAGGTAGGTCCCAGGGGGGTATCGCGGTCGGGGTCGGTCCCAAGTCCCAGGGTCACGAGTTACAGTACCTTGAGTATGCCTCGAGGTCCCGATGGGCCACCTCTAGAGAGAGAGCGAGGGCTGCAGCTTTGTCCAGGTCGAGGTCCCTTGCTTCCAGTAGTCTTTGCCGTGAGTAGTCAGACCGCAGGCCTTTCACGAAGGCATCGCGGACGTTGTCTTCAGTATTTTCTGCCGCCGTTACCGCTTTAAAGTTACAGTCTCTGCCGAGTGCTTGTAGCACCCGTAAAAATTCCTCCACGGGCTCTCCTGGCTGTTGCGGGCGGGATCTTAGGAGGTGTCTGGCATACATGGAATTTACCGGGGTTTGGTACTGTCTTTTCAGCCGGTTGATGGCGTCCTCGTATGTTTTAAGGTCCCGGATGAGTGCGAATACTTTAGGGCTCACTTGGGCGTTCAGAACTCTTAGCATGGATTTCTGAGGCACGCCGGATTCTCCCAGGTAGGCTTCGAAGCAGCTCAGCCAGTGTTCGAAGTCGAGGGCTGAGTTTGCTGCCTGTGGGTTTAGACCCAGGTACGGTGGTCTGAGGGCTCGCAGCCAGGCCGGCTGCTGTGGCTGTTGTAGCTGGGCGTCTGGCTGGTCGCTTGGCTGGTCATTTGACTGCTCAGTTGTCGACATTTTAAAATTTAGCCAATAAAATTGATATACCTATCAATTCATCCAATGAAAAGCGACGAGTTAAGAAAGTAACTATAGGTTTTTATTGGCTAAATAACAGAGCCCACCCTCGTGGGTGATCGGATACAACAAGGAGGAATGCCAGCCAGTCGACTACCTTTATACCTGGGCAGGTAGGTGGAGTCATGGGCGGAGTCAGCAGTGGTCAGCCCAGGTATAGCAGCGTGACAAGAGGCGACCTCGTATAGTGATACAACAGTGTGAACAGTGATAACCATAGAGTAACGATATAACAGTGATAACTATAGTGTAACGATAGTGAACGATAAAAGTGGTTTACCACACATGTTGCATTAATAATTTTAGTGTAATGTGACTGTGAACAAAACAAATCAACGATGTATGCAACCATTGAGTTATGGAAATATGAAGTATAAAATCTAACAAGACAGACAGATCCATTAGCTGTGTATCTGTCCTTGGAATGTCTATGGTGACTGCAAAATTGCTATTCAGAACCCAGGGGAAAAAAGCGTCTAGGCTAATGATCAGTGTTAGAGGAAAGATGTCTCAGAGGGGACTTTATAGAGATATATAATGGGACAGACATGAACCTTGTCCTGCTGCCCTGTTTACATGACGTTATGGACTGAAAATTTTACGTTGACTACTTGATTTCATTATGACGTGACAAGTGGTGTCGCACAGGGATCTGTGTTGGGGCCTCAAGTATTTGCAATATTTATTAATGACTTAGATGATGGCATAGAAAGTCATATATCCAAATTTGCCGATGACACAAAGGGATAGGCGGCATTGTAGATCAAAGAATAAAATTACAAAAGGATATTGATAGATTAAGTGAATGGGCAAACCTGTGGCAAATGGATTTCAATGTAAGCAAATGTGAGGTCATCCACTTTGGACCTAAAAAGGATAGAACAGGGTACTTTCTAAATGGTAAAAGCTAAGGATGTCCAAAGAGACCTGGGGGTTCAGGTACATAGATCATTAAAATATCATGAACTGGTACAGAAAATAATCAAAAGGGCTAATAGAATGCTGGCCTTTATATCTAGAGGACTAGAATACAAGGGGGTGGAAGTTATGCTGCAGCTATACAAAACTCTGGTTAGACCACACCTGGAGTACTGTGAGCAGTTCAGTGCACCACACCTTACGAAGAATATATTGGCTTGGGGGGGGGGGGTGCAGCGTAGGTTTACCAGAATGATACCTGGACTTCAAGGGTTAAGTTACGAGGAGAGATTACACAAATTAGGGTTGAATTCCCTAGAATTTAGAAGGTTACGGGGTGATCTGATCGAAGTTTTCAGGATATTAAGGGGAACAGGTAGGGTACATAGAGAGAAACTATTTCTGCTGGTTGGGGATTCTAGGACTAGGGGGCATAATCTGAAAATTAGAGCCAGACCGTTCAGGAGTGAAATTAGGAAACACTTCTACACACAAAGGATGGTAGAAGCTTGGAACTCTCTTCTGCAAACAGCAATTGATGCTAGGTCAGTTGTTAATTTTAAATCTGAAATTGATAGCTTTTTGTGAACCAAAGGTATTAAGGGATATGGGCCAAAGGTGAGTATATGGAGTTAGATCACAGAACAGCCATGATCTCATTGAATGGTGGAATAGGCTCGAGGTGCTGAATGGTCTCCTCCGTTCCGATGTTTCTTTAAGTGGCTAATTCTTTGTACTAAATAATGCAGTGGTAAAGGTTGTTGTAATTGTGTTTAGTCAGCCTGATTAAACCAAAGTCCTGTTCATCCTATCAATCGGCCAGAAAAGATCCCATGACACTATTCAAAGCAGAACAGGGGATTCCTTCCAGTGTCTTGGCCAATGTTCATCCTTCAACCAACATCACTGAAACAGATTATCTGGTCATTTGTGTCATTGCTGTTTGTGGGACCTTGCTGTATGCAAATCAGCTGCTGCATTCCCCTATACCTGTACTTTAAAAGTAATTCATTGATTGTGAAGTGCTTTGGGATGTTCAAGGGTGCTATATAAATGCAAGTTCTTTCTTAAGGATGGGGACTTTATGAAATTCTTAAATGAATAACTAAAAATGAAGTGCAAGGAATGGCTGCTTGTGCTTTCATGGTGTCGTCAAATCACAGGGGTCAAGGTAGAAGCGTTCACGTTGCGGCCCTGTTTCAACCAATTCTACCACCACCACGCACAGCAAGTAGTGTATACATCGATTTCGTACCGCTAATTTGCTCAAGTACCAACATCATGCCTGAAGACGGAAGTAGTCGTCGATGTCAGAAACACGGGTCTTTTTCAAGACCGGCATTGACTGTTGTATCTGCTAACGTTGAAGGGTTCTCTATAGCTAAACAAAACATCCTCACTACATTATGCAATGAGTTGGCGTGTGATGTCCTCTGCCTGCAGGAGACACATAGAGGAAGTGAGAACAACCGCCCAAAAATACCAGGAATGGTCCTGGCTATTGAAAGACCTCATCGACAATATGGCAGTGCTGTATTTGTTAGAGCTGGTTCAGTTGTAGAAGCCACTTCTAAAACAGAGGAGGACAACATCGAAATTCTAACCGTAGAGCTGAGCAAAGTAGTAGTGACCTCAGTGTACAAGCCACCTGGCACAGATTTCAGCTTCTCTAACCCTGTACCCAACCTGCACAATAAACCACAGATCATCATTGGAGACTTTAATAGCCACAGTACCCAATGGGGGTACAAGGAGACTAACCATGATGGGGAAGCAGTCGAAAAATGGATGGACGCTAACCAGCTTAGTCTCATCCACGATCCTAAATTGCCAGCCTCCTTCCACAGTGCCCACTGGAAGTGTAGATATAATCCAGATCTTGCCATTGCCAGCAACGACATCGCTGGCCTCTGCAAGAAGCTTGTCACAGACCCAATACCACAGACACAACACCGTCCTATTGGCATCCAGGTAAATGTAGCAGTGTTACCAACCATCGTACCATTCAAAAGGCGCTTCAACTTCAAGAAGGCCGATTGGAACGGTTTCACACGAGCACTTGACCGCAAGGTTAAATGCATTAAACCACTACCTGAGCACTACAACCTCTTTGCAAAAGCTTTCCAAAAAACAGCTAGAAGGAAGATCCCCTGAGGTTGCAGAGTACACTACATCCCTGGTCTCACCAAGGAGAATGCTGAACTCTGGGAGTATGTCTCAATGTTTGAATCTGACCCCTTCTCAGAGGAAACAATATCTACCGGTGAGAGGGTGATGTTAAGTATCTCTCAAGAACGTCAAAACACCTGGAACACCTTGATAGAGACAACAGATCTTACAAAAAAAACAGCAAGAAGGCATGGTCTCTCATACGCAAACTTGGAGGTGATCCAAAGAAAGCTGCCCAACATCCAAATGTGTCTGCTAACCAAGTTGCACACCAGTTGCTCCTAAATGGAAAAATCAACAAGAAACAACCAAGAGCACAACTAGATAGGAAGAAGTACAGCGATGATCCTGGCTTCACTAGACCATTCACCATGGAAGAGCTGGAAACTGGTACATCTAGTCTAAAACACGGGAAAGCAATTGGTCTTGACAACATAGCAACGGAGCAGATAAAGCATTTTGGACAGCAAGCAAAGAAGTGGCTCCTACAATTGTTCAACCACTGTCTGGCAACACACAAGCCACCTAATATCTGGCAGAAGGCACATGTAATAGCACTATTAAAGCCTGGAAAAGATCCCTCAGATCCTAAGAGTTTTCGGCCAATTTCACTGCTTTGCCACACCTAATAAGCTGTTTGAACGCCTGATACTCAATAGGATAGCACCAACTGTAGATGAGAAGATCATTCCAGAACAAGCAGGTTTCCGCCCCGGCAAATCAACAAGCCAACTGCTCAACCTCACACAACACATCGAAGATGGTTTTGAGCAAGGGATGGTAACAGGTGCTGTTTTTGTAGACCTGTCAGCAGCATACGATAGTGAACCATAGACGTCTCCTCTGCAAGATTCTAGAGATGACAAAAGAGATTCACTTAACAGAGCTGTTAGAAAGCATGCTTCAGAATCGCCGGTTCTATGTTGAACTAGGTGGGAAGCGCGGCAGGTGGCGTATTCAGAAGAATGGTCTTCCTCAGGGAAGCGTGCTTGCACCGCTGCTGTACAACATCTACACGAATGACCAACCTATAGACGATGTCACACGCCGTTTTATATATGCTGATGACTTATGTGTCACTGCCCAAAGCACTGATTTTAACACCGTGGAGAAAACGCTTTCTGAGGCCTTGGAGGGACTAAAATCCTACTATGAAGAAAACCACCTTCGCGCAAACCCATCAAAGACGCAAGTTTGTGCATTCCATCTCAGAAACCGTGAAGCCAAACGCCAGTTGAAAGTAACCTGGTGTGGAGCAACACTGACGCATTGCGAGCACCCTATCTACTTAGGAGTCACCCTTGACCGATGCCTCACCTTCAAGAACCACATCGAGAAGACAAAGGCAAAAGTGAGCGCACGAAACAACATCCTGAATAAGCTCACTAACACAAGATGGGGAGCAAGCCCGAAAACATTGCGAACCAGTGCACTTGCTCTTTGCTATTCCACTGCCGAATACGCCTGCCCTGCATGGGAAAGGTCTACTCATGCCAAGAAGATGGTTGCTGTTCTGAATGCAAGCTGCCGATTTATCACAGGTTGCTTAAAACCAACAAACACCAACAGCCTATGTATCCTGGCGGGTATCGCTCCCCCTGATATAAGAACGGTAGCCAGCAAGAAAGAGCGACTCCGTCAAACATCAGATGAGAGGCACCCTCTGCATTGTCATACACCTACACCCAGCCGCCTAAAGTCAAGGAATAGCTTCATGAACAGTGTTGTTCCATTACAATCGACCTCATCTGAAGCCCGCATTGCCTTGTGGAAAGACCGGTTCGCCAGTCTTGAACAACCCCCAGCGATGGAAATTTTACCTGATGAAAGCCTTCCCCCAGGAGCTAATTGCAACTGGGCAATCTGGAAGTGCCTTAACAGACTTAGGACCGCTGTAGGTTGCTCAAAGGTGTCACTAAGCAAATGGGGATATTCAACCAGCCCGACAACTTGTGAACGTGGAACTGAGGCACAGAGTATGCAACATCTCCTGCAATGCCCATCGTTAGAGGAACCCTGCACTGTTGCAGATCTTGCCGAATCCAACAACAAGGCGCAAAAATGTGTCCAGCTCTGGCTGGGCTATGTATAGACTGTCCGTGGACACGATAAGAAGAAGTCAAATCACAGAAAATAGTTACTAACCTAATTGAAAGGCTGTGTCAGTGGTAGCTAATCAGAAATTTCCAGAATTTTAGTCAATATTCTGAGATT
The DNA here is from genome assembly GCF_052327205.1 of Somniosus microcephalus. Classification (NCBI taxonomy): domain Eukaryota; kingdom Metazoa; phylum Chordata; class Chondrichthyes; order Squaliformes; family Somniosidae; genus Somniosus; species Somniosus microcephalus. The sequence continues at coordinate 201,657,134 of NC_140990.1, read as the reverse complement.
TGTCGACCACATCTTTTGAGAACAAAAAGCTAATGTCCAAACATCAATTACATTAGTGGTTTCTTGTAAGCACCGTGATTAGCAGCATAAACAGAAGATTTGTTTAAGAAATAATTTTGCAGGCAAGTTTACTCATTGGCAGTAAGCACTTCCTGCTTTGACACATGTTTTACAACTATGAAAGGACCATTACTAATCTACCAAATCTGGCCTTTGAAGCTGGTTTAAGATATTCAGTGTTTCTTTAGAAAAAGAATAGTGGGCAGAAAGAGACGGTGGCAGAAAAGGAAGTCAAAAATTTAAATTTGAAGTACACAAAATAGGAGGAGGATAGGGAGGAGGAGTAAAACTAAAGTTAAAAGGACAGTGAGCACAGGTAAAATTGTGTTTTACCTAGGTGTTAATTAATATGTCATTCTTGTTTAAGAAACTTTATTATTGTAATAATATTTTTAACATCATATTACATGAGCTGAAAACAAAACAAAAACATTCCTGAGCCTATTGTATTCCTTTAGCACTTGTCATAGAGAACATACAATGTAAGTTCACCTGGATGGTTAACTATAGTTGTGAGGAGAGATTTTGAGATACTGGGACTATTTCCACTGGAGTTGCAAGTCTATGAGGAGATATAGTAGAGGGGTTTGATAGTGAAAAAGGAAAGAACTATTTGGAGAGTCAGTGACGAGCAGTCATCAGGTAATCAATGTAAAATTGTCAGAGTAAGGAGAGAGTTAGGAAAACATTCTTTGTTCAGGATTATTACAGTATGGAATACTTTGCCACAGGAAATGGTTAAGACAGAGACCATTGCATTTTTTATGGGGAAATTGGATAAATATTTGAAGCAGAGACAGATACAAGGCTATGGGGAGACAGTAGGGCAATGGGATTAGTTTTGGATTGCACTATGGAATCAGCCAGCAGAGACATGATGGGCTTTTTGGGCTCCTGTTGTACTACAAACATCTATGGTTCGAATCAAATGCTCATAATAGTAGGTAGTATTGAAATACTCTGGTGGAAATACTAATGCTTCGTCCTCACCTATAATCTTTGTAATGGAGATGGGGTCAGAAAGTTCAGATCTGGGTGCATGTCAAAGGCGGCAGAGAGATTATAATCATACAGGATGTCATTTGTGGTTTTCGTCAGGCCCATTTTGGTGCTGTGGCAGGGGTGAAGAGATTCTAACGTGGAGTTGTGTGAACGATGAACATGAATTTGCGAGGAAACAACACATTCAAGGACTTTGAAGAGGAAAGGAAGATTGCCGATGAGGCGGTAATTTGCAAGGACAGAGTAGTCATAGAAACATAGAAGACAGGAGCAGGAGTAGGCCATTTGGCCCCTTGAGCCTGTTCCGCCATTTAATGAGATAATGGTTGATCATCCAAATTCAGTACCCTGTCCCTGCTTTCTCCCCATATCCCTAGTCAAAAGTAGGTTTTGCTTGAGGAGGTTAATAATTCTTAACGGGAGGTGGTAGTACCATAACATCGCCTGACTCCGCCCCTGCATCAGCTCATCTACTGAAACTCTCTATGCCTTTGTTACCTCTAGACTTGACTATTCCAACACACTCCTGACCAGCTTCCCACGTTCTACCGACCATAAACTTGAGGTCATCCAAAACTCTGCTGCCTGTGTCCTAACTCGCACTAAGCCCCGTTCACCTATCACCCCTGTGCTTGTTGACCTACATTGGCTCCGAGTTAAGCAATGCCTCGATTTAAAAATTTTCATCCTTGATTTCAAATCCCTCCATGCCCTCGCCCCTCCCTATATCTCTGTAATCTCCTCCCAGAGGTAGGTTTTAAGGAGCATCTTAAAGGAGGAAAGAGAGGTGGAGAGGTTTAGGTAGGGAATTCCGGAGCTTAGGGCTTAGGCAACTGAAGGCACGGCCGCCAAGAGTGGAACAATTAAAATTGGGATGCGTAAGAGACCAGAATTGGAGGAGCGCAGAGATTTGAGGGTTGTAGGGCTGGAGGAGGTTAAAGATGGAAGGGGGGGTAGGGGCGAGGCCATGGAGGGATTTGAAAGCAAGGATGAGAATTTTTAAACTGGGGTGTTCCCACACTGGGAGCCAATGTGGGTCACCGAGCACAACTGTGATCGGTGAATGAGACTTGGTGCGAGGATATGGCCAGCAGAGTTTTGGATGAGCTCAAGTTTATGGAGGGTGGAAGATGCGTGGCCGGCCATGAGTGCATTAGAACAGTCTAGTCTAGAGGTAACAAAGGCGTGAATGAGGGTTTCGGCAGCAGATGAGCTGAGGTAGCAGCAGAGTCAGGCAATGTTACAGAGGTGGAGGTAGGCGGACTTGGTGATGGAATGGATGTGTGGCTGGAAGCTCATCTCTGGGTTTAATAAGCCACCAAGGTTGCAAATGGTCCGGTTCAGCCTCGGACAGTCACCAGGGAGAGAGATGGAGTCCATGTCTAGGGAACAGAGTTTGTGGTGGGGACCAAAGACGATGGCTTCGCAATAGTTAGTTGAAGGAAATTTCTGCTCATCCAGTACTGGATGTCGGACAAGCAGTGTGACAAATCAAAGACAGTGGAGGGAAATTTTCCCCCTTAGGTACGCGGCTGCGCATGAGTCGCGAGTTCCTGCGCAGGCCGCTCATGAGCTGCTGCTGCTGGGAGGGATACGCAACAGCGCACCAAAAAAATTAGAGGGAACATTGGTGGAGGGGGTCGAGAGAGGTGGTGGTGAGGTAGAGCTGGGTGTCGTCAGCGTGCATGTGGAACTTGATGTTGAGTTTTCGGATGATGTCGCCGAGGGGCAGCATGTAGGTGAGGGGGGAAAAAAAGGAGGGACCAAGGACAGAAATATGCCTTGAAATTCTAAGGCATAAAATGCTCAGGAAATTTTAAACTGCTTCTGCAGGCTGATTAACTTTGCCATAAAATGATTTTACAGATCGAGTTATAAACCATGGCGTACCGCACAGCAAAAGGCCAAGCAGCAACACCCTTAGTGACGTGACAATTCAGATTGTAGTGACACCGTAATTTTAAGATACAGGGCTCGATTTTGCCAGGCCCGAGGAGGCGGGATTGGGGGCATGTGAGGTGTTAAAATCGCAAAAAAAGGGTGGGCGGCCCCGATCCCGCCTCCAAGCAATTTTCCCACATTCATGGTTTCAGACTCCATTTCAATCCCGCTTCCAAGAGGCGGGATAGGCCCTTAACCAGTTAATTGCCTCTATAATCCCATTTTGAGAGGCCTTTCTGATTTTAACACAATTCCCCCATCCTGCACATCTCCTCTGGAACACACCAGTTAATCCTGGCGGCCTAACAGCTGCAGCTCCACCATTAAAAAGGAGTTTTCACCAATGATCATTTGCAGGTGGCAGAACTTTGTTCTCTCAGGTCTGAGGAAACTTTTAGCAGGCATACTCATTGTTGTGGAAGTTTGGAGCCTGACACTCATCTCCAGTGCGACCAAATGGGAATCCCCTCTCCCCACCTTGACTGAGCGCTTCCTCAACTGAGGCATATACCAGAAGCATGGGAACCATTTATTTCCTTTGCTCCTTGACATCAGATTCGGATGAAGACAAGCCACGGCAGCAGCAGAACCATGAACAACAACAGCAGCCACGGCAGCAGCAGAACCATGAACAACAGCAGCAGCAACAACAGGAGTGCCAAGCTGCTGCTCACCCACCTGAAGCTGCACAGGCCAGAAGGCGCCAGCGCGCGACCACATTGCTACCCGGGACGCAAGGGATGCACTAATGTTGGCCAGATTTGCTTAGCCTGCACAATCAAACACTTGCCTCGCACCTTCTTACCAGAGCATCGACAATGGACAAGAACCTATGAATTCCTATCACTCTGACCGCCATACTAACAATTGCAAGTTGCCCTAAGCCCTCAATGTGGAAGTCCCATTTGCGAGATGAGACAGGCCACAACTTCAACAGTTTGCCATCAAATCTGTTTATCATCACATTACAAAGATGGCTTGTCAAAAACCAATACAACAGAACACCCAAGTGACTACCCTTGTGACTACTTGTGCTTTATCTTCCTCTTACGCGTGCTCCTACGTGGTGCTTCCCCTGTGGTTTCAGTAGATGTGGAGGCCCCTTGCTCACTTTCTTGCTGCTCCTGTCTCGACACCTTTGGCGGGCGTCCTCGGGGGTTGCGAGCCTGTGAGGACTCGGCAACAGTCTGCTGCTCCTGTGGCTGTGCAGGGGCTGAGACGCCGATCTCAGTTGGGTGAGGACTCTGGTGGAGCTCTGACCGAGGGCTCTGCAGTGGCATGGTCGCGTGAGCGCTTGGAGAGGAGCCTCGACTTCCTTGTTGTCTGCCACCAACATCCCTCTCATGGGTCAGCCCCACTTCAGAGCTAGCAAGTGGCTTGACAGCACCTTGCTGCACTTTAGGGGGGGGCCATGAGGACCCATTTCTGCACTGGAAGTCCTACTCCAGAGAACTTCCATGAAGGTCTGGTTTCTATGCTCAATAGCTGACCATTGCTCCTCAAGAGATGTCAGTCTATTCTGAACAATGACCATGTTTTCAACACTCTGGCGACTGGGCTCCTCCATGGCCGTAGCCATCCTCTCCTCTACTGTAACCATCCTTTCCACGGAGGTTGCCATCCTTTCTGTGGTGATGCGTTCATGCGCCAATGCCTTCACAAAGGCTCTGCTCATGTTCGCAATGGACTTCTCCATTCACTCCACACTCGCATTGACACTGGAGACAAAACCTGCCAGAGACTCCTGCAGCTGTTCCTGGAGTTCCAGCACCGCTCTCCTTCCGGATGGACCCGGAGGCACAGGATCGACATGCAGCTGAGCTGAGCTGGGATTGTCCTGCGCCCTCCGACGAGGACTCTTCACTGTTGTCCATGTCTCCACCATCTGCTGATGTTCACTTGTGAGCTGTGATATACCAGGTGACAACACTACTCTATCTCGCGAAGGTCCCACCGAGGTGTGAGTGTCTGTGCTCGTGCTGGGTGTGCTGAATTCTGCTGGCGCTGCACCCTCAGAGGTTGCAGCTTCCTCTGAGGAGTCTTGAAGCTCAGGCTGTTCCTCCTGGACAGTGGGGACAGAGGCTGTCGATGGTCCTGTGGGGGAGTAAAGGAAAGAGTTAGAGATTAAAGGTTACATGCACATTGAATTGTGCAGATGATCATAATGATTCTGATGCTCTAACAGATTGACTTATCAGTCATTCATGCAATGTCAGTGAGAGAGATGCCAAACTATTCTGTCACCAGCTTGTTGTGATGTGCCCGTCTGTCCATCCCCCTCTTGCGAATCTTCCTCGACACCGGTGAGTTCCAGGGCCGCCGCCTCCGAGGTGGTGAGCTGGGCTACTGAGGGTGGCCCTCCTCCTGGCCTCGCTCTTTCCCTCTTATTGTGGGCTCTCTCTTCCCGCAATGAGGGACACAAGTGGAGTTTGAGTGAGAATGAAAGAGTGAGTGTAGAGAATCCATAGCATAGATGCTTAGAAGGAGACAAAGGGCCCTCCCTGTGTGTTGTAAGTTGTTGTCATTGCGTCACAGTGATAGTGTGAGGGCTGCATGGTCGAATAGTTGAGTGAATGTGACCATAGAGAGAGAGGGAATGGGTAAGGGTGCAGAGATGTAAGTGTCAAGGGGGATGTGGAGAAAGAGGTTGGCAAAGCAGAGTGCTGGTGAGGAGAGGCAATGGGATCAGATTGAGGGTGATGGGAAAGTCATACTCACTTTTCCTGTGAGGAGGCGGTCATGAAACCTCTTCCTGCATTGCAGCCAGGTTCTGCGGCTCATTGAAATGGAGTTCAGCTCCTCGGCCACTTGCAGCCACACAGCTTTAGTCTGCTGGGGAGGCTTTTTCCTCCCTGAGGAAGGGAAGAGCACCTCCTTATTTGATCTTGCGCCCTCCACCAAAGCTTGGAGGGAGACCTCATCGAACCTTGGAGCACACTTTGGCCTACTGCTGGACATAGTTGCTGAATGAAGCGATCACAACAATGGGCATAAAGTTTAAAGTCTCCACAAGAAACAAGGCTGCTTGCAGGCCTTAAATCCAGCAGCATTGTTGACATCACGGAGGCGACTTTCTGTATGAAAAGACTCATTGGGCCAGGGGTTACCACACGCTGGAAATCAAGTGCCCAATTAGGGCAAAATCGCACTTTTTTCCCACTTCACGTTGGAGTCGGGGTCCTGACACGAAAACTACCTGACATGCCCCAGCCCGCACCAATGACAAAATCGAGCCCACAATGTCTGAAATGTTAAATCACACTGCAGCCTCCTGAAGTTCTGTTACAGGTGCCAAATTCACTAACCATCAGGGGAAAGAAATAACAGCAGATGCAGTGTCATCCTTGTAAGAGCCGTTACATTCCGTGTAGAAATATGCCTTGAAATTTTAACACGTAAAATGCTCAAGAAATTTTAAGCTGCTTCTGCAGAATAATTCACTTTGCCATACAACGATTTTACGGTTCTAACCAGAATCATAAAAGAAACGCAAGACTTTTTATTGTTTTTTTAAAATGGTATATAATGAATAAAGCAAATGTCCAAAGCTGCTGCTTCTTAGGCAGTCCCTCGGAACCGAGGATGACTTGCTTCCACATTAAATATGAGTTCGCAGGTGACTGATGAGTCCAATGCGGGACCTACAGTCTCTGTCACAGGTGGGGCAGACGGTGGTTGAAGGGGCGGGTGGGTGGAGTGCTTGGGTTGACGTGCGCTCCTTGCGCTGCCTGCGTTTGGCTTCCGCTTGCTCCCGCCGAAGAGACTCGAGGTGTTCGGCACCTTCCCGGATGCTTCTCCTCCACTTTGTGCGGTCTTGGGCCAGGGATTCCCAGGTGTCGGTGGGGATGTTACATTTTTTCAAGGAGGCTTTGAGGGTGTCCTTGAAGCATTTCCTCTGCCCACCTGGGGCTCTCTTGCCGTGCTGGAGCTCCGAGTAGAGTGCTTGTTTTGGGAGTCTCGTATCGGGCATGCGGACAGTGTGACCCGTCCATCGGAGCTGATTGAGCGTGGTCAAAGCTTCGATGCTGGGGATGTTGGCCTGAGCAAGAACACTGACGTTGGTGCGCCTATCCTGCCAATGCATTTGCAGGATCTTGCGGAGGCAGCATTAGTGGTACCTCTCCAGTGCTTTGAGGTGCCTGCTGTACATGGTCCATGTCTGAGGCATACAGCAGTGCGGGTATCACTGCTGCCCTGTAGACCATGAGCTTAGTGCCGGGTTTGAGGTCCTGGTCTTCAAACACTCTCTTCCTCAGGCAACCGAAGGCTGCACTGGCACACTGAAGGCGGTGTTGGACTTCGTCGTCGACGTCTGCCCTTGTTGACAGTAGGCTCCCGAGGTATGGAAAGTGGTCCACGTTGTCCAAGGCCTTTTCGTGGATTTTGATAATCGGGGGGCAGCACTGTGTGGCGGGGGCAGTTTGGTAGAGGACCTTTGTCTTACGGATGTTTAGTACAAAAGCACAAAAGAGTTCAATTGATTAGAAAGTGGGCAACGTTGCTGGGAGACCCATAACATCACTGATCAAGTGACATTACTTCAATATAACATATTGGTGCATCATGTCATTTGCAATATAATATTCGGTTGACTTAAGATTAAATTGAATTACGAGCAGACAGTCATCATAAAAGCCAGATGACTTCAGTAATGATAAATTATGTTCTTTTTCTTTTCCAGATAACAAACACTTAGAAGCAAAGGATAAAATAATTATTTCTATGAACAAACTGAGCTGCAATGGAAATTTCAGGGGAGTGTAACACATTGAAATATGAACTACTCGATAAAATATCAACACCTTAATGAATGGTCAAACATTCCAAGTGCATTTCCCATCGGTGTTGGGCCGTGGTGTCAGACGACCTCTCGTTAAGATTTCTTTGAAGTACTGCGGCGTAGAGATTACTAGCGTGCATCCGCTAGAAAAACAGGCGAGGTGCAATCGAATTTCAATGCCCATACATCCATTGAAGCGATAAATGTAAAATTAAAACATGGGATAAAAGATATTTCACTCCTGCACTCCATATCTTACATTTACAGAGCACCCAGGGACTTATATCAAAATAAAATCATTTAAAATAAATCACTTAAAATTAATTACTTCATGGCCTTGGCTTTCCAGCCCCATCTCAGAGGATCTGTGGCAAACAGGGCCACAAACATTTTCTGGGACCTGCTCTGCTGGTCCTGCCTCTCTCTCTATCCAGAGGGCATAAAATGCACCCACCCATATGAGGTCAGGCACATGAAAATCACAGTGGTTTGAGGCAAACATGGCTGCCTGTTAGGCCTTGGCATCCTATGTTCAAAGGTCACTGGAGTGTACCTTGGAGGGTTTCTCACAGAGGGGCTTGTGCAATCACCCTTTGTGTGAAGTGCTTCCTGACATCACACCTGAATACCCTAGCTCTAATTTTAAGGTTTTGCCACCCTTGTTTTGGACTCCACAACCAGACGAAATAGTTTCTATCTACCCTATCAACTCAGTTAATCATCGTAAACACCGCAATTAGATCACCCCTTAATATTCTATACTCAAGGGAATATAAGCCTTGTCTATGCAAGCTGTCCTCATAATTCAACCCTTTTAGCCCCAGTGGTATTCTGGTGAATCTGAGCTGCACCTGCTCCAAGGCCAATATATCCTTCCTGAGGTGTAGTGCCCAGAACTTTTTTTATATTTGTTTATGGGATGTGGGCGTCGCTGGCAAGGCCAGCATTTATTGCCCTTGAGAAGGTGAACTGAACACAGAACTCTAAATAGGGTCTAACCAGATCTCTCTACAGCTGTAACATAACTGCCACGCCTTTGTATTCCAGCCTCCTTGAGATAAAAGCCAACATTCCATTCGCTTTTTAAATTATTTTTTGTACCTGTCCACTAGCTTTTAGTGGTTTCTGTATTTCGACCCCGAAATCTCTCTGCTCATCCACAGTTCCTAGCTTCTCGCTATTTAGAAAATACTCTGATCCATCTTTCTTAGGTCCAAAGTGGATGACCTCACACTTCCCCATATTGAACTCCATCTGCCACAGTTTTGCCAATCTATCTATCCCTTTGCAACTTTCGACTCCCATTCACTCTGCCACCTAACTTGGCGTTGTCAGCAAACTTGGATATGGGGCTCCCTATTCCTTCATCTAAATCCTTTATAAATATAGTGAAAAGCTGAGGCCCCAGTGCAGATCCCCAGGGGACACCACTAGTCAAATCCTGACAATCAGAGTACATACCCATTATCCCTACTCTTTGTCTCCTACCTCCTAATCAATTGCCTACCCATGTCACTAGGTTGCCCCTGTGAAAGAATGACTTGAAACAATTGGGAGATGGCAGTTAAAAGGGACTAAAAGCCTTTTTATGAAAAGAAACATCTTCGTACATCTTCCTATGTGGCTCAGTTCAAATTTTGTTTGGTAACACTCCTGTCAAGTGCCTTGTGATGTTTTACTACGTAAAGGTGTTATATAAATACAAGTTGTTGTTGTTGTGTGACTATTATCATTTTCCGATTATTACTACAAACTTCTGAGGTGCCTTTGTTTGTTTCTTGCTTGTCATACAAAGTGCAACAATTACCTCATCGTTTAGAAGAGCAAGTCACTGGTGAGCACTGTCCATGAAAAGTCTCAATTCACTTCACAATGAATTGGTTTTGAAGTGCAGCGAGTTCTTATGTACGCCATACTTTTCTTGGGGCACATGAGCCATTGAACTTTAGGGCTCGATTTTTATTGAGCCGTGGAGTCGGGCTTGGAGGCGTGCGTGGGGTTAAAATCGCAAAAACTGGTGGGCGGGACCCCCCGCCCCCGCCTGGTTCCCGACTCCGAGCAATTTTAACTCGGGCGTGTCTGATGGTCCCGACTCTGTCCCGCATCCAACAGGCGGGACTGGTCTTTAAGGCCCTTAGTTACCACTAAATGGCCTCTATAATCCTATTTTAACAGGCCCTTGCAAATTTAACCCTTTTCCCACGTAAAACACGCCTGGTGGGAAACACAATGGTGAAACCTGGTGGGAGCACTATTGGATTGCTGACTATCAACTGCAGGTCAACCATTAAAGAGGAGATTTGATCAGCCATCATTTGCAGGTGGCAGGACTTAGTGGTTTCAGGTCTGGGGCAACTTTTAGAAGACTTAACCACACCTGTGGAAGGTTGAAGCCTCACGCCCATCTCCAGCGTGACCTCCTGGGAAACCCCTACTCAGCGCTTCCTCAACGGAGGCATATACCAGAAGCATGGGAGCCTACTCCTGCTCCTATCTTCTATGTTTCTATGTATCCAGGTTCTGCGGGTAACTCCCAACGAGTTGACCTCCTCAGCCACCTGCATCCACACAGCCTTGGTCTGAGTGGGTGGCCTCTTCCTCCCTGATGAAGGGAATAGAACCTCCCTGTTGACCCTAGCCCCATCGACTAATGCCTACAGTGCCGCCTCGTCAAAGCGAGGAGCTGATCTTGCCCGCCCGCTTGTCATCTTTCCTGCAGGTCCCTCTGACACCAAATGGAGAAAGCTTGGAAGCCTGCAGAAGAAGCAGGGCTTGCTGTGGACCTTAAATGCAGCAGCAATGATGCCGTCATCGGAGGGGACTTTCAGTCATGAAAAACCCATTTACAAAGGCTTCCCACACGCTGGAAATCAATTGGCCAATTGAGTTAAAATTGCATCAATCTCCCACATCCATTTAGATTCGTGTGGGAAACACGAAATTCGGATAACATGACAACAGCCTGCGCCTGAGTTAAAATCGAGCCCTTAATGTCTGCAGCTTGATAGTAGTGTAGTCAGACATGTGTTTCTGAGGTCTAATGTTTAGAGCAGATTTTCTCTTTCAGTAGAAGTTGAAGAACAAAATTCAGTTATCTGTAGTAGTGCTTCAAAATGGCATCTTCTGAACAGGCAAGCAATGTAATGGTTCCTGAACTGATAGAAATATTGCGGAAAGGAAAGTAAGTGGTGAAGGGTCAATAGTATAAGATTAGATCAATATTCTGGTTTTTGGCTTGTTTGCTTTTGAGGAAGTGAGCAACTTTGCAAAACCTGATTGCTGAACATTAAACGGGTTTCGTTGAGTCTATAATGGGGCAGATTGTGCAAGGAACAGGTTTGATCATACAAATGGCCTTTTCTCATTCTTTGCTGTTTCTATGTTCTTGCAATAAACCATGGAGTCTGAAGAATCCACAATCCCAGTGCAAAGTAATTGTTGGGTTAACAAGAATGAAGCCGTTGCAACCGGGAGGGGAAACCTCGAAGTACATTAGTTTTGCCTTGAATTTAATAATTATAGATTTATTAATGTTGATCACATAATCCCTGTACAAGAGGAAAATATTCTAAGCAAATACATCAAAAATAAGCTATGAATAGGATGATTGTAAGAAAGTAAATTTGTATGTTGAAGAGTTCGATACAAAACATTGTGGCGGAGCCACTGAGTGACTCTGGGTAACTGTACATAATTCCCTTTAACGATGTTCTAACACCAGCCTAAGCCTGTACCATTATGTTGGACATTACTTCATTTTGTATATAGTGTTTGTATGCACGGGCCGTGGCCCCTTTTAAGAGCGCGGGCAAACGCGATGACGTTATGTCGCAAACCACGTGACTGCCCAGGCAGTCCTCGTGGAATCTCCATCTTGTTAAGACCTGTTTTCGTGGTTCTCCTGTATCGATCTCATCAAACTGTTTGGACTCGTTTAGTTTTACATTAAAGACCTGTTTGATCTCCTGAGTCGACCTCAGTTATTAGTTAGGAATTCGTCAATTCCTACATTGGTGACCTCGTTTTTTGTGAACGTTTTTCGCAAAAAGGACACAGCATGGAGGCCAACGCCGTTTCGCTGAAGCTACTGCAGTTCTGGGAGCAGCAAGCGACCTCGTGGTTCATTCAGGTCGAGGCTCAATTCGCCCTGAGGGACATCATTGCGGATCAGACCAGATATCTCTATGTGGTCTCCGCCCTCGACGGCTCTACCGCCTCATGGATCGTCAGCCTCCTCGAGAACCCCCCATCAGAGCGCAAGTATGAAACCCTCAAGGCGCGGTTGCTGCAAGTTTTCGGGCTCACTAAATCGGAGCGCGCCCATCGACTGCTTGCTATGCCCGGGCTCGGGGACTCCAAGCCTTCGGAGTTAATGAGCCAGATGCTCACTCTCCTTGGCTCCGAACCGGAATGCTTCCTATTCCGGGAATTATTCCTCAGCCAGCTACTGGAACAGGTGCAAGCCGCTCTGGCCAGATCTGAAGTTGAGGACTGCGCAGCACTCGCGGCAGAGGCGGACAAAATTTTTGCGGTTACTCAGCAGAACTGCGCCGCCACGAGGCGCCCATTCCCCCCAGCTCGTCAGCCTGCTGGGCTGTGTTCCTACCACGCGCAGTTCGGCGCGAAAGCGAGACGTTGCCGCCCTCCCTGCAGCTTCCCCTAAAAGAAAAAACAACTACGACCACCGAGGAACGGGTCTAACGGGCGCCCTGCGGCCGCGATGGCGATCGGCAACGCGGGCAAGTTGCTGTTTATCACCGATACTCTCTCCGGTTGTCGTTTTCTGTGCGACACTGGGGCGCAGTGCAGCATATTACCCGCGTCCGCCCTCGATGTGCAGACCGGGATTCACGGCCTCGCCCTTGAAGCAGCCAATGGCGGAGCGATTCGGACCTTCGGCAGACGGCGGGTGCAGTTGTGTTTCGGGGGCCATCGTTTTTACTGGGAGTTTGTGACGGCCAAGGTTTTGCAACCCATTCTCGGCGCGGATTTCTTGTGCGCCAACAGCCTCCTGGTTGACGTGAGGAACCGGCGGTTGATCAACGCGGCAGCTTTTCATTCTATCCCTTGTTACCGCAGTAACACTACGTCGCACACCGTCGCCTGTGCTTTTCCGGCTCTGGATGAGTTCGCTCACCTGCTTGGCAAATTCCCCGACCTGACCAGACCCACGTTCTCCTCCACAGCCACGAAACATGGTGTGGAACACCACATCACCACCAACAGCCCCCCGGTCTACGCGCGGGCCCGGCGCCTGGAACCTGGCAAGCTGCCGGTCGCAAAAGCGGAGTTCGCGACCATGGAACGGTTAGGGATTATTCGCCGGTCGAATAGTCCCTGGGCTTCACCACTCCAGATCGTCCCGAAGCCTGGCGGCCATGCGGCGACTATCGACGCCTAAACGACGCCACCACTCCTGATCGGTACCCGATCCCCCATATCCAGGATTTCTCCGCCCATTTGACAGGGAACACTGTTTTCTCGAAAGTCGACCTCGTCCGGGGCTATCACCAGGTCCCCGTTCATCCCCAAGACGTTCAGAAGACCGCGGTCATCACCCCATTCGGCCTTTTCGAGTTTTTAAGAATGCCGTTTGGCATAAAGAACGCCGCCCAGGCTTTCCAATGCCTGATGGACTCCGTGCTGCGGGACCTCAAGTTCCTCTTCGTCTATCTGGACGATATTCTCATTGCCAGTCCCACCAAAGAAGAACACATCTGTCACCTACGCACCCTTTTTCGGCGTCTCAGCCAACATGGCCTGATTATCAACCCGGCCAAGTGTCAGTTTGGCCTGCACCAAATTGACTTCCTGGGGCATCGCATCGCCTCAGAGGGAGCGGTTCCTTTACAAGCGAAGGTAGAGGCGGTGACATCCTTTCCACGCCCGCAAACCATTAAGGCCCTGCAGGAATTCCTAGGCATGGTAAACTTTTACCACCGTTTCGTGCCTAAGGCAGCACTACTCATGCAGCCCCTGTACGAGGCCCTCAAGGGCAAGACTGGCAAAGAGAGGGCGGACTGGACGGATGACATGGCCCGGGCGTTAGTCGACACCAAAAGCACCTTGGCCAATGCGACTATGCTGGCACACCCGCTGCCAGGAGCCACTATCGCCCTCACCACCGATGCGTCAGACTACGCAATCGGCGCCGTGCAAGAGCAGTGGGTGAATGGGACCTGGCAGCCGTTGGCATTCTTCAGCCGTCGACTACGGCGGAACGAGAGAACGTATAGCACGTTTGACCGGGAGCTGCTCGCTCTTTTTCTGGCCATCTGCCATTTTCGCTTCCTCCTGGAAGGACGGCCTTTCACAGCCTTCGTGGACCATAAGCCGCTCACCTTCGCCATGGCCAAGACTGCTGAACCGTGGTCATCCCGACAGCAACGTCAACTGACCTACATATCCGAGTTCACCACGGATATACAGCACGTGGCTGGTAAGGACAACCTGGTGGCAGACTGCCTCTCGCGCGACCATCAATACGGTCAATTTAGGCATCGACTACACCCTCATGGCAGCGGATTAAGCCTCGGACCCAGAAGTCCAAGCCTACAGAACCACCGTCTCTGGCCTCCAGTTGGCCGACGTCAAGTTCCATGCGGCAGGTACCACGCTCTTGTGTGACGTCTCCGTACGGGACCCTCACCCTGTTCGACGCCATACATGGGTTGTCACACCCAGGGATGAAGGCCTCGCAGAAGCTGATGTCAGCGAAATTCGTATGGCACGGCATGCACAAGGATGTCCGTGACTGGGCCAACACCTGCGTGGTCTGCCAAAAGGCCAAAGTACAGTGTCACATCAAAGCCCCGTTGGCCACCTTCACAGATCCGGAGCGACAGTTTGACCATGTCAATGTGGACCTGGTGGGTCCACTCCCACCCTCCCATGGCTTTTCACACATCCTGACCATGGTTGACCGCACCACCAGATGGCCGGAGGCGGTTCCCCTATCATCCACTACTTCGGCGGACGTGGCCAGGGCGTTCATTTCCACCTGGGTCGCCCGTTTCGGAGTGCCCGCTGATATTTCTTCAGACAGGGGACCACAGTTTTCCTCCGAACTCTGGAATGCAGTGGCCCAAGGACTCGGTGTCAAATTACACCGCACCACAGCCTACCACCCACAGGCGAATGGTCTCTCTGAACGTTTCCACTGGTCGCTGAAAGCCGCCCTGAGGGCCAGCCTCCAGGATGCAGGATGGGCAGACAAGCTACCGTGGGTCCTGTTGGGCCTTTGCACGGCCCCCAAAGAAGGCCTTCACTCTTCATCCGCGGAGCTGGTGTACGGGCAACCGTTGCGAGTCCCAGGAGATTTCCTACCAGAATCGACGAAGCCTTGGTCCGCGTCTGACCAACTTACTAGTCACCGGGAGGCGGCCAGCTGTTTCACGCCGGTGCCCACTTCGCACCACGGGCTGCAGAGTTCGCACATTCCAACGGGGCTTCACAAGGTAGAATACGTCTTTATCCGCCACGATGCTCACAGGAATCCACTCAAGGCCCCATATACTGGTCCCTTCCGCGTGTTGGAGGCAGGGGCCAAAACCTTCACCGTAGATGTCGGTGGTAAGCCGGACCACATTTCAGTCGATCGATTGAAGCTGGCACATCTGGACCTCGACCGCCCCGTCGAGACAGCACTCCCGCCGAGACGAGGTCGGCCACCCATTGCCGTTCCGGCAGACCAAGCGCAACCGCCCGCCAGACCACCAGCCGCCCAGCAGCCTCTACCTCAGGAGTACAGGAGTCGTTCCGACAGGCTCATCAGACCCCCTCGCCGTTTGACTTTGTCTGTTAAAGCGAATTCTGGGGGGGCGCATGTGGCGGAGCCACTGACTCTGGGCAACCGTACATAATTCCCTTTAACGATGTTCTAACACCAGCCTAAGCCTGTACCATTGTGTTAGACATTACTTCGTTTTGTATATAGTGTTTGTATGCACGGGGCATGGCCCCTTTAAGAGCGCGGGAAAACGTGGGCAAACGCGATGACGTTATGTTGCAAACCACGTGACTGCCCAGGCAGTCCTCGTGGAATCTCCATCTTGTTAAGACCTGTTTTCGTGGTTCTCCTGTATCGATCTCATCAAATTGTTTGGGCTCGTTTAGTTTTACATTAAAGACCTGTTTGATTGATCTCCTGAGTCGACCTCAGTTATTAGTTAGGAATTCATCAATTCCTACAACATCACATTTTTTTGTTCAACTGTGATATTGAGGCATCATCCATAATTGTCATTTTCACGAGTACAAAACCGATGTATCTTTTCTTCCTGAAAACATACATTGCTAAAGCCTCAAACTAGTCTTGATACTTCCATACCGATTTGTTGTACAGTACATGTTTAACACCTTCATTAAGCTACCACTGAAGAATTCTGTGAACTGATTCTTAACACAAAGTTGCCTGAAAACCCTGAGCAACTTAGTTATTTTCGGATTTATGTTCACTTCAAATGCACAAACTCCCATAAAGCACACAGACTGAAATAAGCCTGGCAGAGTTTTATTTAGAGTTTCCAGATATGACCTCATTTAGTTCAAGCTCCCAGCATTAAATATGAAAGCAGGGACTGAAGCACATGATGTCACAATGTGTATCATGTAGCAGTGTCTAGCTACTTGTGCACTGGTACTTCACCCTGAAGAGATCTCTGAGTTGATTAAAGATTGTTTAAAAATATCAAATCACAGGCTGTATAAACACAACAGGCACTGACACTTGTGAATTGTGTGTTCAGTGACATTCTGTAACAAGTATGTTCTAATTACAGATCCCAGAACCCATTATGTATATTTTTTTAACACTTCATATAATAAAAGCAAAAAAACCTATAATATTTGTGCCATAGTATTGTAACTGTTCTCCAAATACATGTGGGCTTGCGATTCTGCTATTTAGTCAGGAAGAATCCTGGAATAGCCAGAATAAAATAGTTTGGAGTGCTTTCTGAGTGAGAGAGATTGCCAGCTGAAATAGCTTCCCTGCCTTTGTTCCCCTGACCCCAATCGACACCCCCTTCTATCCCTCCTATCTCCCATCCTTCTTCCCATCCCCCCGTTCCCCATTCTCTCTCTCTCCCCTCCCCCCACCCTTTTCTCTCTCTCTCCCCTTCTTCACTCATCCTCCCCACCACCTCTTTTCCCATTCCCCCTTCCCTGTCGGGGTCCAGTTAGCTCCACAATTCTCTAACCCTGCTTAAAAATATATCAGTTTAAGATCCTTTCAATAAAATCTTGATGTATAATAATGGTTTGAGCTGTTGTTGTCTGCATAATGGGGTGAGAAACCACTAGTGCTGCTTGATGGTGCTAATAATTCTCTTTACTGCACCTCATTAATAGTTTACATCTTCTGCACTGTGGCATGAGAGCCATTATAAGTAGTACACCCCATCTGGATGATACCAGAGCAAGTAGCAGGGCCACAAAAACTTGTTTGTGTAGTTCTTCCTTCTCATTCATTTCAAATGTGAGAAAAAAGGGAACCAATCTGTCACAGGTGAATTTTAAATATATTTTAAATAAATATGATTTTTTAATTAATAAAATGCTGTGCTTTTTAAGGCTCAACTATGACCCTGCTTTGTATGCGAAATATCTTTGACATAATTATCTGGAACAAAAATTATCTGTTAAATACCATTATGCAGCAAGCCAAGTGTTTGTGGGCATTCTTGTGCCTTCCTGTGCACATTTTTTTCATTTCCAGTATTAAATATTAAAGCAAGAATTGTTTTGAAAGTGAAATAATGGTAGAGGAAACTTTCTGGTATCCGGCACTGACGGGACCGAGCTGGTGCCGGTCGATCAACACTGCCGGAGAAACCAGCGCTAATGTTAAAACATACGGAGCTTCTGAGCTCCATATCTAGCAACAAACCCTGTTGCTTAGCAACAGCTTCAGAACAGTCAGCGCAGCTTGCAAGCGTCTTTGTAGCTAAGCAACAGCTTCAGCTAGAAGTTTGCAGAGCCAGGAATGGAGGAAAAAAGCAACGAAAAGTTAAAAAAAAGTTATCTGAACCGACTCCTGAATTTTGCCGGTGGATAGAGCATTCCGGAGATTTAACCTCCGTTTAAACAAAAGTTTCCTGTATGAAGCATTTTTGTTGGGTCTCTTAAATATAAAAATAAAATGTTATAAAATGCATAAAAGTAACATTCATTATTATGTTGTAGACATAATAGTTAAATGCATTTTTATTTAGATCAGATAACAGAATTAACCCTGTATGCCTAATCTTATTGAGGGAATGATGCTATTTATTGATTAAAACTGCAGTAGCCCATTAAACTTTGCAATCCAATTTTATAACCACAAAGAATTACAGCAATGTGTGCCATTTGAATGCTGTTTTTAAAAATAACTTTTTTTTAGAAATACTGGGGTCGATTTTCCTGCAGGTGCGGGAAATTGGGTTCCCCGAATGTCGAGGTTCCCACACGAATCGAAATAGGTCTGTGAAATTGATGCAATTTTGCCTCAATTGGCCAATTGATTTCCAGCGTGTGGGAACCCTTGGTAATTGAGTATTTCCAGTCAGAAAGTCGCAGAATATGACATCATCATTTCTGCTGCTTTTAAGGTCCACAGCAAGCTGGTGACAGAATAGTTTTCCATCTCTCTCATTGACATTGCATGAGTCGTTGAAAATGATTCTGAAGTTCTAACAGATGGACTTATGATCATCTGCAATATGCAATGTGCATGTAACCTTGGCATCACATCTCGGACGCTTTCCTTTGCTCCCCTACAGGACCATCGCAAGCAGCCGTCCCCACTAGCCAGGAGGAAAAGCCTGAGCATCCACACTCCTCAGAGGAAGCTACAGCCTCTGAGGCCGCAGCGTCACCAGAATTCAGTGCACCCAGCACCAGCGCAGACACTCACACCTCGGTGGGACCTTCGGGACATAGTGTAGTGTTGTCACCTGGTGTATCACAGCTCACAAGTGAGCATCAGCAGATTGTGGAGACAGGGACAGCAGTGGAGAGTGCTAGTCAGAGGGCGCAGGACTCTGCCAGCTCGGCTCAGCTGCATGTCGACCCTCTGCCTCTGGGTCCATCCATAAGATCAGCGGTGCTGGAACTCCAGGAACAGATGCAGGAGTCTCTGGCAGGTTTTGTCTTCAGGGTCGATGCGAGTGTGGAGCGAATGGAGGAGTCCATAGCAACCATGAGCAGAGCCTTTGTGGAGTCATTGGCGCATGAATGCATCACCATGGAAAGGATGGCTACCTCCATGGAGGAGGTTAGTCGCCAGGGTATGGAAAATATGGTGAGTGTTCAGAATAGAATGACATCTCTTGAGGAGCGATGGGCATCTGTTGAACAGAGAAACCAGAACTTCATGGAAGTCCTTCTGAGTAGGACTGCCATTGTAGATACGGGTCCCCATGGCCCCCTTTATGTGCAGCAAGCTGCTCTCAAGCCACTTGCAGGCACTGAGGGTGACCTGACCCATGAGAGGGAGGTTGATGGCAGACCTCAAGGAAGTGGGGGCTCCTCTCCAAGCGCTCATACTTCCATGCCACTGCAGAGCCCTTGGTCAGAGCCCCGCTGGAGTACACACCCAACGGAGATAGACGTCTCAACCCCTGCACAGCCGCAGGAGCAGCAGACTGCTGGCGAGCCCTCACAGGCTCGCCATCCCAGAGGATGCCCGCCAAAGGTGTCGAGACAGGAGCAGCAGGAAAGTGAGCAAGGGGCCTCCACATCTGCTGAAGCCGCAGGGGAACCACTACATAGAGCACGCGTAAGAGGAAAATAAAGCACAAATAGTCATTTGGGTGAAATGCTGTGTATTTTGTGAAAATGCCATCAGTTGTGTGTTTATCATAAAAATTCTGATGGCAACTTCTGCAGTTGTGGCATGTGTCATTTCGCGAATGGGGCTGGAGGTCCTCTAATGCCAAGAGGAGAAGGAAAAAAAGGCCTCCCATGCTTCTGGTAGGTGCCTCAGTTGAGGAAGTGCTGAGTGAGGGTGGCGAGAGGGGTCTCGCAGGAGGTCACACTGGAGAAGTGTGTGAGGCTCCAACCTTCCACAGGTGTGGCTAGACCTGGCAAAAGTTGCCCCAGACCTGAGACAACAACGTCCTGCCACCTGCAAATGATGACTGATCAAATATCCTCTTTAATGTTGGACCTGCAGCTGATAGTCAGCAAGCCAATAGTGTTCACGCCAGGTTTCACAGGCGTGATCCCCACCAGGCGCGTTTTACGTGGGAAAAGGGTTAAACAGGAAAGGGCCTGTTAAAATGGGATCATAAAGGCCAATCAGTGCTGTTTAAGGGCCCTAAAGACCAGTCCCGCCTGTTGCAGGCGGGACTGATTCGGGTCAATCAGACACACCTAGGTTAAAATGGCATGGAGGCGAGAACCAGGCGGGGGGCGGGATCCCAACCCCCAGGTTTTGCAATTTTAACCCCCCGCACGCCTAAAAGCCCGCCTGTCGGCTGCGTTAAAATCGAGCCCACTGTGTCCATTTTCAGTGGTCATCTTTTCAGGTACTATGACAAATGATGCAATTTAATTTATTGTATTATTTACAGGGTTATGAATAGATATGTGCTAGACATTTGTTTTCTGGCTGTATTTCAAAGCACTGTGTACCCTGCAGTTTCATCAAAAATGTTCAGTCAGAAAGGAGATTGATGTGGCAGAGTAAATAATTCAGAGGCCAGTGGGTTGAAGTGGTGTGTCAAAAGGCAATGAAACCTGAAAAAAGTCCCCCTGTTTTTAAATAGTTCAGTTATCATATATAATCTTTCAAGCATGAAATAATTTCTAAAGAAAGTAGTTGTTCAATCATTACAGGTTAATAAACTAAAAACAATATCCACAAATCATTTAAAAATGTTTTATGAAACAGAAAATACAGCAATGGTCTGTGCTGTGATGCAATATTTCGATTTTATGTCGATGAAAAAGTACTCAGAACCCATCCGACTGCTAACATTCTGGACTTTGCATCAAATGAGGTTTCATTGGAAGCTGAAACATGACAAATTTGGCTGTTACTTTAATTTATTTAGCTATACAGTGAGTGAACCCTGCACCAAAGCAGAGTTCTGGGCATGAGGACTCCTCTGAATATGCAACAAAATGCCAGTCTGCGGAATGCAGAATCTTTAAACGCCCTTCTCTGATGAGAGGTTAGGCTAGAAATTTCACATTTTATTTAGTATGAAAAAAAATGTCCACTTTGTTTTATTTCTAGCTTCATTCATAGGTTAAACTCATATCTGTGTTTTCCAATTTTTTTTAGTGCTGAAAGATACATATATCTTAAATACATTTTTGTGCTAAACCTTTAACTTGAGCTTTCCGCCTGTTTAACAGCCAAGACGAGTGGAAAGTTGGGAGAGATGGGATTGAGTTACAAAGGGAAGAGAGATGAACAGAGTTAGAAATTAAATAATGGCCCAGAAATTCGGGTCTCCACGGGTGAGTACGCACAGGGTACTCACCCGTAGGCCCATTGGAAGTGCCGGTTTCCTGCATGCACTGCGCATGCGCGGGAATCCGGCAATTCTGTTCCCCTGAAAGAAGGGGTTCAGAGTTCGAACGCGTGTGCAGGAGAGGCTGCGCGTGCGCATTGAACTAACGTTTTTTTTGCAGGTTTTCCCGGGAGGGTAAGTCTCCAGAAGTTACACATATAAAAAGCAGTCGCAAGGCCTGCTTTTTACAAGGTAAGTGGTGAATTAATTAAAATGAAAACATTTTTTCCACAGGTTTATTATTTTTAAATACATTAAAGAAAGGTAAGTTTATTTTTAGCCCCGTTAGAAAATAAAATTATTTTTTTCAAAAATTTAAATTATTGTTTAAAATAGTTATTTCGTGTAATTTATAGTTTATTTAAAAAATGTGATGTTTTTTTAAAATTTATTTGAAGATTTAGTGATGTTTTGGGGCTTGTAGTATTTATAGGTTTGACAGCACTTCCTGTCAAACTTATGAATGAAGCATTCCCTGCTATGATTGGCTCCCCATGGCCCACGTGATCCCAGGGGACACATCGAACTAACTGCGCCCCTGGGATACATACGCAAGCACTGCGCGCTGGCAGTTGGAGCAGGCCCAGGATCGGAATTCCACGGGGGCCCACAGCTAATAAAGAGAAAACTTCAGAGAAAATTAGTTACAGCCAGTGAGAGCAACGGAAGGCACAGACATATGAAGAATATAAAGGATAAAGTAGGAAAATAGCTTTAATATGAGAGCAATTAGAAATCAAAGCATGGGACCAAAATGGACTGATTAAGCAGTAATAAGACTCGAAGGGTTGTAGAGACTCATGAAAGACAATGCTGGGAGGTCCACAGTGATGCTAGGAATAAAAGAGAAGCTGGAGAACTAAAAACCAACATACACAGAGGTTTAAAATATTTAATGGTGTCTCTTCATTATAAGGCTAAATGAACTAAAAATGAGCTTTTGTAACTTGGAGTGTGACCCCAGGAGATCTGTGTTAAAGGTAAAGTTCAGTCTAAAATTTTGCTCTGGGGTCTAAATTTCAGCCAAAGTTGAACTTTGGATGGCTATGTCCATGATTAAACAAGTTGCTCCATGAGTAACCTGAAAGGTTCAGCATTTCCAGATGGTGGTACAGACGTTGTAACATTCTGGTCCTATTTTTCATACCCTCCTTAGTTAGTTTTTTTTTCAGTCAATGAGAATACTCAATGAGGTCTTTGTATCGGTGTTCACTAAGGAGGTGGATGCTGACAAAATATCAGTAGAAATGGAAAAGGTAGAAGCAAGGGAAGGGATGAAAATTGATAGACAGGATGTACTAGAAAGGCTGGGTATGCTTAGAGTGGACAAGTCGCCTGGTCCAGATGGCTTGCATCCCAGGTTGCTAAGGCAATTGGGGGAGGAGATGGCGGAAGGGCTTGCCATAATTTTCCAATCTTCCCTAGACGCGGGGGAGGTGCCTGAGGATTGGAAAGTGGCAAATGTGACACCATTGTTCAAGAAAGGGTGTAAGGACAATCCTAGTAACTACAGCCAGTCAATTTAACATCAGTGGTGGGTAATGTTTTAGAAACAATAATCAAGAAAAAAAATAACAGGCATTTGGAGAGGTTTAAGTTAATTAAGGAGAGCCAACAAGGCTTTGTAAAAGGCAGATCGTGTTTGACTAATCTAATTAAATTTTTTGATGAAGTAACAGAGAGGATTGATGAAAGGAATGCAATGGATGTTGTCTACATGGATTTTCAGAAGGTGTTTGACAAAGTACCACATAGAAGGCTGGTTAACAAAATTGAGGCTCATGGAATTGGCAGCTTGGATAAGGAATTGGTTTAAGGACAGAAAACAGCGAGTTGTGGTAAATGGCTGTTTTTCAGACTGGAGGATGGTAGACAGTGGTGTTCCCCAAGGGTCAGTGCTGGGGACACTGCTTTTTTAGATATATATAAATGACCTTGATATTGGAATACAGAGTAGAAATTCTAAATTTGCCGATGACACCAAACTTGGGGGTGTGGCACTCAGTAAGGATGATATCAATCGACTGCAACAGGACATAGAAAGACTAGCAGAATGGGCAGACAAGTGGCAGGTGGAATTTAATACAGTGAAGTGTGAGGTGATGCATTTTGGAACAGGGAGAGGCAATATACACTTAATGACACAGTTTTAAAGAATGTGCAGGGACAGAGGGACCTGGGAGTTAATGTGCATAGGTTCCTGAAGGTGGCAGGACATATTGAGAGAGTGGTTAATAAAGCATATGGGATCTTGGGCTTCATAAATAGAGGTATTGAGTACAAAAGTAGAGAAGTTATGCTGAACCTTTATAAAGCGCTGGTTAGGCCACAACTGGAGTATTGCGTCCAGTTCTGGTCACCACACTTTAGGAAGGATGTGAAGACCCTTGAGAGGGTGCAGAGGAGATTTACCAGAATGGTTCCGGGGAGGGGGGATCTTAGCTACAAGGACAGGTTGGAGAAGCTGGATTTGTTTTCATTAGAGCAAAGGAGGTTGAGGGGTGATTTAAGAGAGGTGTACAAGATTGACAGGTTTGGATAGGCTAGACGGGGAAAGGCTGTTCCCACTAGTTGATGGTACAAGGACTAGGGGACACAGATTTAAGGTTTTGGGCAAGAGATACAAGGGGGGATGTGAGGGGAAACCTTTTTACGCAGCGAATGGTGACGACCTGGAATTTGCTGCCGATGGAAGTGGTGAAAGCGGACACACTCAATGTTTTCAAGGGGAGACTGGATAGGCACTTGAGGGAAATAAACTTACAGGGATAGAGCGGGGAGTGAGACTGACTGGATTGCTCTACAGAGAGCTGGCACGGACTCGATGGGCTGAATGGCCTCCTTCTGTGCCATTATGACTCTATGACTATGACTTAACATCATGCTCCTAGACCAAAATGCAAAAGTTCAGTTTTCAAAAATCACAATGACATTTCAATTAGTATGCAGCACCTGCATCCTTTGAAAAACAGCCCCAGGATTCAAACTAGTCTCCAGCGGAAAGACTTTCAACATACTGCACAAGAACTTAACTTGTAATGCAGTTAATAAAGGGCATCAGTGAAAGTTCAAGTGATTGATTGTAACTAGACTGCACTCAACCAAGCTTTTAGGTTAAAATTGATTTAATGTAAAAACAGGGTTGGCTTTTTAAAATATGATACTCTGTGGCAAAAATAGTTGTACTAAATTAAGAAAGAACAAACTTGCATTTATATAGTGCCTTTCATGACCTCGGCACGTCCCAAAGTGTATTACAGCCAATTAAGTACTTTTGCATTGTTACTGTTATGTACGGAAATGTGGCTGTTAATTTGCAAACAGCAAGGTCGCACAAACAACATGCAATAATTGACCACTTAATCTGTTTCACTGATGTTGTTTGAGGGATAAATTTTGGCCAAGACACGAGGAGATTTCCCTTGCTCTTCAAATACCACCATGGGATCTTTTACATCCACCTGAGAGGGCAAACGGGGCCCCGGTTTAATGTCTCATCCAAAAGACAGCACAGCACACCCTCAGTACTGCACTGAAGTGTCAGCTATATTATTTGTTCAAGTCTCTCTGGAGTAGGATTTGACTCAGAGTTGAGTGTGCTACCACTGAGCTAAGGCTGACACCTTCAATTTAAACTAGCAGTGGGAATTGCGAAAGTAGTGAGATGAATATACAATTTCACTGGATGAAGCAAAGCAGATCATTGTGCACATCAAAAAATAATGATCTGGGAAAATATTTTTAAAAGCATGGAAAAGAATTTGGTTGATCCAAAGCATTTGAAATTAATAGTTAGACTCTGAATGCAGCAGCATGTTTCTCAACACCTTTCCACAAATTCTTCTACTTTCAATCTGTTATGCAGCTACATAAAGATGTGCTTTTTTGTTGAAAAAACATGAAACGTAGGGCTTATTGTTCGCCATTGACTTTAGATTAATATCTTATATTTGAAAGCTTGATTGGATCTTTCTGAACTGGGATTGAGTATTGGGGCCTGTTCAAGTAGTCTTCTGGACTAGAGGGAGTAAAATATACGTGGAATATTTTTCCTTATTTCACATGCCTACAATATTAAAATGTCCGTAAGTCAGGTGGGTCCCAGCTAGGTGGTGCTGTATACCATCAAGTTGAATATCAATTTTACCTATTTTCCTATTACCTACATCATCCATAAATGTTTATGCTTTTCAGCTGAATTGTTCTGCTAAAAGGAAAAAAAATGACAACACTGGTAATGAAAAAAAATTGACGCACTTTACAAAAAAGGCAAAACAACTGTCATGGGTAGAAGATAACAATTGAATCAAGTTCTGTAGCAATAAACTGCAGATGCATGGCTTGAGACATTTTCCATGTAATTAGAATCTTGATTTATGCATGCCAATGCGAGCCAACGACTTTCCCAATGGGCAGTATTGAAATTCACAGTAAATAAAGCTACTTGGGTAATTTGTTTTTTCATATTTTTATATGTATTGTAGCAAGATAGTCTGGTGCACACTGGGTCTTTCACTTCAGGCAATATGATTAATGAGATACAAATTTCTGTAACGCTTGCACCTGATGAGCTAAAATTTCATAATCATCAAACAACGATAAATCACAACTGGAAAAATAGGTACTAATCAGTAAACAGGAATGAAAACCATCAGTTCAAAAAAAAACTATGCATTAGAAATGGGCAGTCAGCAATAATAAAACAAAAAGGCAAACAAATCAAATTACTCAAAATAAGGTTTGAAATCACTTCATCTGCCATCTTGGGTTCTCTACGACCAGAAATTAGGTTTGTACCATAATAGAAGTAAAAATTACAACACTTACAAGAAAATTAATAAGCTCACCTTTTCAGTAGTATTGTCTTTGTTTGAAATACCTGCTTTATAACGATATTTTATAGAATCATAGAAATCAAAGAAATTTATGGCACAGAAGGAGGCCACTCGGCCCATCGTGCCTGTGCCGGCCGAAAAATGGATGATTGTTGACTGCAAGACTGGCCATTTATAAACAGCAAGCTCTGGCAAGCTGTATAAGGACCACTTTTGCCTGCAGTCCTATGTATTGATAGAAAATTACTGTATCCAAAACCCCCAGGGAGACAATTTTCAGAAGGTGAAAGTAACTGCAGCTTTTTTTTGTGTAAGACATAGGAACAGTAGGAGGCCATTCAGCCCCTCGAGCCTGTTCCTCCATTCAGTTAGATCATGGCTGATCTGTATCTTAACTTCATCTACCTGCCTTGGTTCCGAAGGCTTAAAATTGAGTAGCGCCCCAATTGGGGTGCTAACTTCGCCAGAAAAATTAGCGTCCCCGCGCCGGAAATTGAGTGGTTGCGCCCCAAGTGGGAAGCGGGGCGCTACTGGAAGCGCCCCGCATCTCTCTTGGGGCGCTGTGAGTCAATATTGCGGTGTTATGTGCCGCAGCACCACACGCTGCGGCACGTTGTGCCGCGGTATTGCAGGCCTTCCTCCCCTTCTTAAAGGGGAGGGACCTTGTGCAGCGTGACCTTGGGCCCCCGGGGATCGGGAGTGCAGGCAAAAGAGCCCGGCACTCGAGAGACGCGCTGGGCTCTTGGAGCGCAGCCAGCACTCCGCGGGGGGGGGCGTTTCAGGAGGTCTGGGACGGGAGCGCTGGCAGGTGGCCAGCAACAAAAATGGCCACCCCGCACCTCGCCTTTAAATTGCGCCT
The DNA here is from genome assembly GCF_052327205.1 of Somniosus microcephalus. Classification (NCBI taxonomy): domain Eukaryota; kingdom Metazoa; phylum Chordata; class Chondrichthyes; order Squaliformes; family Somniosidae; genus Somniosus; species Somniosus microcephalus. Next base: position 201,630,152 of record NC_140990.1, on the reverse strand, counting down.
CCCCGGGGCGCTGCGCACACCAATGACGTCATCGCCAGCGCCGCAGGGCGATACCGGTTAGCGCCACCACTAACCTCCCGCTGAATTTTGCGGGAGGCGTGGGCAGTGCCGCGCCCGGGTGCTAGTTGGTTTGCATCCCGTTAGCGCCCTCTGAAGGCGCTAATGAGAGGCGCAACCAACTGAATTTTTCCCCCCATATCTCTTAATCACCTTAACCTAACAAAAAATCTATCAACCTTAAGTTTTGAAATGTTCAATTCACCCCCAGTCTCAACAACTTTTTGGGGACAGAGTTCCAGATTTCCACTACCATTTGCGAGAAGAAATGCTTCCTGACATCACCCCTGAACGACCTAGCACCCTTGTTCTGATTTCCCCCACCAGAGGAAATAGTTTCTCTTTATCTACCTTATCAATTCCTTTAATCATCTTAAACACCTCAATTAGAACATGCCTTAAGCTTCTACACTCGAGGCCGAATCTATGCAACCTGCTCTCGTAATTTACCGCCCTAAGCCCCGGTATCATTCTGCTGAATCTGCACCACACCCCCGCCAAGGCCAATATATCCTTCTTGAGATGCGGTGCCCAGAACTGAATGCAGTACTCCAGATGTGGTCTAACCAGCACTTTGTCCAATTGTAACACAACCTCCACCCCTTTGTATTCCAGCCTTCCTTGACATCAAAAATACAATAAAGCATGAACACTTGAGCTTTTTCTGAGGTATCTTTGAAAGCTGATCACCAACAACTACAGTCAACAAGTTTTAATAGCGCTGAACACAGATGCAACTGATCAGAAAAGCAGTGAATAGGAAAAGACTCGGGTGGGAACGTCCTAGAGCAAGTCTTTTAAATTTTGTAATGTATTCTAACTTGTTGTACCAGCTGTATTTCTTTTATTTATGTTTATTCAGTTCACAATTCAAACAACCAGGATTCATCTAAATAGTGTTAAGTTCTGGAAGGATTGTGTTATGCTTTTGGGAATTTTCTACCCTGCTTAGTCTAGATTTTTCTTGGTTTCCATACTTTAGAAACACCTCGTAGGTGAGTCTTAATTCCTTGTGACTTCAAGAGCATCTCCATTAGCCTTCATATTGTAAAGTAGTTGATTGCTGAATCCCATTCAATTGGTAAAGAATATTTTGTATGAACTTCCAATATTTAGGGCTGGATTTTCTCAATGGAGGCGGGACTGCTGCTTGTGTCAATGTCCCGCCTCCATCTTCGTCTGACCAACCAGAGGGATTTCCCCCTGATTGACCTTGTTAAGCCCGCCCTGCGGGCTCAGCGGGCCAATTAGGGAGGAAGTCACTGACAGAGCACATCAACGTCAGACGTGCTATCTGTCAAGACTTCTTGGAAGAAGAAATGTCAGCTCTGTGAAGCTGTCAAACAATGACATTCTCTGTAGTTTGACGAGTCCTTGTTTTCAGGACTCATCAAACCTTTCAACTTTGTCGACTTCAGATGGCTGTTGGTTCAGAGGATCCAACAGCCGGTCTGTGAAATCGACAACGAGGATATCGGGTCTCCCGATCCAGAGAGGATGAAGGCTGTAGGAAGAAAACAAGGTAAGTGAACATTTTTTTACACTTATCACTCACCTTACAGACTTACCACTCCAGAATTGCACCCATCACTCACCTCTACATCTTACTTCCAAGTGCCTCCGACTGCCTTAAACCTCCTTCATGTCTCCTCCAACCCGACGGGATTCACCGAGGTCGGGAAGCCTTCACCTGTGAAGGTAAAATGGCACTAATTCTTTTTTCTGCCTGTTAACTACCTGTTAACAGGCAGTTAAAAGTATTTAATGCCTTTCCCGCCTCCAGGAGACGGGACCCGAAGCAGCACATCTTCCCGCCTCCTGGCAAAAGGACACGGGGGCGGGTTTGCCATTGCCCCCACTTTCTGCTACTTTACCAGCAGTCCCGCCTCCATGCCTGCCTCCTCAGGGCTTGGAAAATCCAGCCCTAAGTCTGTATACATTAAAGGATATCGGTCTTTTTCCCCATTTCCAACATGTGCGTGTAGTAAAACTGGATTACAATCTACCGTTAATTTCTAAAGTTTGTATGATGCTTACATTAGCTTTCCTTTGAACCATTTCATTATCTGGTCCAAATTACATTAACTGTACACAAGCCAATCCTATCACAACTGGAACATAATACATAATTAGGTGAAGTGCAATGACTTATCAGTCATCATAGATGAGTTGGTCACAATATTGTATTAGCTAACACTACTTTAATTAACATCATCAATGATAACACAATGAATACCAGGTTAAGCTTGAGAATTAGAGTAAGTATTTTGACGTACAATATTAATCATCAGAGTGAAGATCATAACTTAAGTGCTTCGCAATATCTGAGCCTTAGTCAAGTTTTGCTTAATAACAGTATCAGAGCAATGGTCAAGGACCAAGGTTACAGTACAATAAAAACAGAAGATGCTGGAGATACTCAGCAGGTCCGGCAGCATCTGTGGAGAGAGAAATAGAGTTAACGTTTCAGGTCGATGACCTTTCATCAAAACTAGAAAAAGTTAGAGATGTAACAGGTTTTAAGCAAGTGCAGAGGCAGAGAAAGGGGGAGCAGAGGAAAGAACAAAAGGGAAGGTCTGTGATGGTGTGGAAGGCAGGAGAGAGTAAATGACAAAAGGTATAATTGTATAAGGCAAAAGTAGATGGCAATGGGATAAGTAAAGAAACAAAAGATGGGTCTAGAAAAGGTGTAAATGGGAATATCAGAATCATCAGCAACAGCTGCCATCCAAAAAATGGGGGCACAGGTTATGATTAGAAATTGTTGAGTCCAGAAGGTGGTAAAGTGCCTAATCGAAAGATGAGGTGCTGTTCCTCGAGCTTACGTTGAGCTTCATTGGAACAGTGTAAGAGGCCAAGGTCAGAATGAGAGTGGAGTGGAGAATTAAAGTGACAGGCGACTGGGAGCTCAGGGTCCGCTTGCAGACTGAACGGAGGTGTTCCGCAAAGCGGTCACCCAATCTGCGTTTGGTCTCCCCAATTTAGAGGAGACCACATTGTGAACAGCGAATACAGTATACTAAATTCTTCCTTGAACAGAGGCCAACCAGTGGCCATCCAACACCACCTTCCTCTGCCTGGCTGAACTTGTTCTCGCATTGAACAATTTCTCCTTTGACTCTACTCACTTCCTCCAAATAAAAGGTGTTGCTATGGGAGTCACATGGGCCCTAGCTATGCCTGCCTTTTTGTGGGATAGGTGGAACATTCTTTGTTCCAGTCCTACTCAGGTCCCCTCCCTCGCCTCTTTTTCTGGTACATTGATGACTGTATCGGTGCCATTTCCTGCACTCGCCCTGAACTGGAAAATTTCATTCACTTTGCGTCCAATTTCCACCCCTCCCTCACCTTCACATGGTCCATCTCTGATTCTTCCTTTCCCTATCTCGACTTCTGTCTCCATTTCTGGGGATAGGCCATCAACCAACATCCACTATAAGCCCACTGACTCCCACCCTACTTCCTGTAAGGACTCTATTCCATTCTCCCACTTTTCCGTCTCCATCTCATCTGATCTGACGATGCCACCTTCCATACTAGTGCTTCCGACATGTCTTCCTTTTTCCTCAACCGAGGATTCCCCTCTACCGTGGTTGGCAGGGCCCTCGACCGTGTCCATTCCATTTCTCCTCTCACCACTTCCCCTCCCTCCGGGAACCACAACAGGGGTCGCCTTGTCCTCGCCTTCCACCCCACCAGCCCCCACATTCAATGCATCATCCTCCACCATTTCCACCACCTCCAGCACGATCCCACCACTGCACACATCTTCCCCTCCCCTCTCCTTTTAGAATTCCGAAGGGACCGTTCCCTCCGCGACACTCTGGTCCACTCCTCTATTACCCCCAACACTGCTCTATTCAAACTCTGACCTCTCTGTCCTCAGCCTCTTACACTTTTCCAATGAAGCTCAACATAAGCTCGAGGAACTGCACCTCATCTTTCGATTAGGCACTTTACAACCTTCCAGACTCAATCGTGTTCAACAATTTCAGATCATAACCACTGTTGCAATTTTTTCATACAGCAGGTGCTGGTAACGGTTCTGCTGTTAAGTGTAGTAAACAGTGATGAAAATAGTAATAGACTTCAAGAAGACAGACAGGCTGGTGGAATGGGTGGACACGTGGCAAATGAAATTCAACACGGAGAAGTGTGAGGTGATACATTTTGGTACGAAGAATGAGGAAAGATCATACATGCGAAATGGTACAATTTTAAAGGGGGTGCAAGAACAGAGAGACCTGAGGGTGAATGTGGCGGATTGGGGTTGGGTTGCGCGATCCAATATTTTAACCCACCCCCCCGGACCCACTCCCACCCATTGGGCTGGGGAAAGGGGGGCATTTAAAATCAAGCCTATTGGGCCAGAAATTCGGGTCCCCACGGGTAAGTACGCGCTGTGTACTCGCGTGTAGGGCCAACGAAAGTGCCGGTTTCGTGCATGCGCTGGAAACCGGAACTCCCGTTCCCTTGAATTCAATTCAATTCAATTTATTTGTCATATATGCAGCAGACGTGTGTACTGCACAATGAAATGTTGATTTTTTACGAGTCCTCCCAACATTGGAATAAATATGGCATAACAATGATAAAATACTAATAGAAATACAGTAATAAATAAAACAACAGTAATAAATAATAATAAATTATACGTTCATGAGTCTTATGGCCTGGGGGTAGAAGCTGTTTCGAAACCTGCTGGTACGAGACCGTATGCTTCGGTATCTCTTACCGGACGGGAGCAGGGCGAAGAGGTTGTGGCTGGGGTGGCTCGCGTCTTTAATGATTCTCAGGGCCTTCCCCTGGCACCTCTCGGGGTAGATATCCTGGACAGCAGGTAGTTTAATTCCTATAGTATGTTGTGCAGCTTTCACCACCATCTGTAGAGCCTTGCGGTCTGTGGCGGTGCAGTTGCCATACCAGGTCGTGATGCAGCCGGACAGGATACTCTCGATGGTGCACTGGTAGAAGTTGGTGAGAATCTGGGGGGCCATTCCAAATTTTTTCAGTCTCCTGAGGAAGAACAGGCGTTGGCATGCCGCCTTCGTTATGACGTCGATGTGATGTGACCACGTTAAGTCCTCCGTAATGAATACACCCAGGAATTTGAAGCTGCTGACCCTCTCCACCTCAGCCCCTTCGATGTAGATTGGGGTGTGTCCCTCCCCCTGCCGCTTCCTGTAGTCCACGATCATCTCCTTTGTTTTGCTGATGTTGAGGGAGAGGTTGTTGTACTTGCACCATTCTGCTAGAGCTCTTACCTCCTCCCTGTAGCCTGTCTCGTCGCCATCTGTGATCAGGCCTACAACGGTAGTGTCATCAGCAAACTTGATGATGGAGTGGGAGTTGTGCGTGGCCACGCAATCGTGAGTAAACAGGGAGTAAACAGGGAGTACAGAAGGGGGCTGAGCACACAACCCTGGGGAGCTCCCGTGTTCAGGATCAGTGTTGAGGAGGTGTTACTGCCTATTTTCACCACCTGGGGTCTGCCCGTCAGGAAGTCCAGGATCCAGTTGCATAGGGAGGTGTTAAGTCCTAGCTCACTGAGCTTTTTGACAAGCTTGGAGGGGACAATGGTATTGAATGCTGAACTATAATCAATGAACAACATTCTCACATAGGTGTTCCTCTTATCCAGGTGTGATAAGGCAGTGTGCAGTACAGTGGCGATGGCATCATCCCTAGATTTTTTTGGGCGGTAAGCAAATTAGAGTGGGTCCAGTGTGTCAGTTAGTAAGGAGTTGATGTGGGTTTTGACCAGCCTCTCAAAGGTCATACACGTGCGCCGGAGGGGCAGCACGTACGCCTGGAACTTCCGTTTTTTTTACAGGTTTCTCCGGGAGGGTAAGTCTCCAGCAGCTGCGCGTTTAAAAAGCAGTCGCAAGGCCTGCTTTTAACAAGGTAAGTGGTGAATTAAATAAAATTAAAACATTTTTTCCACAGGTTTATTATTTTTAAATACTTTAAAGAAAGATAAGCTTATTTTTAGCCCCGTTAAAAACTGTAATTAATTTTTTCAAAAATTTAAATTATTTAAAATAGTTATTTTATGTAATTTATAGTTATTTTATAAATATGATTTTAAAAAAAAATTATTTGAAGTTTTAGTTAGATTTTGGGGCCGATCTCTATTCAGAGATTTGACAGGTCTTCCTGCCAAATCTATGAATAGAGATTCCCTGCTACGATTGGCTCTCATGGCCCACGTGATCCCAGAGGACGCTTCAAACTAACTGCGCCCCTGGGATAGGCGAGCACTGCGTGCCGGCAGCTGGAGGAGGCCCAGGATCAGAATCCCACGCGGGCCCACAACAGAACGGCAGGCGCGCTATGTAAGTGCAGGTCGGGGGCTTGCACCCGCGGGAAGCCTCCGACCTGAATTTCTGGGCCATTGTGTTTGTTTCAAAGTAGCTTGGCTCTTCCCTCGAGCTTTGCAGAAAACCAGATAAAACTTGAAACATTTGTATCGAAGCTTGGTACAAAATTCTAATTACTTTTAAACTCCTTATGGACTGTGACAGGATTTAAAGGGGTAACCACCAAATCAAAACCAAGCAAAATAAAGAGCATTATTTCTGTCACAGATGGGCCATTATTCAAGTTTGGAGGAAGGATTTGCATTCAGAACCTAATATTCATATTTAGGTGCAACCTTCTGATACTGAAGAAATAATTGATAAAGAAGGAAAGATGCAGATTAATTTAGTAATTCCTTTTATATATTTCTTGGTCTTTGCTATAAAAACCTACACACTAAACAGATGGACAATAAGGCAAAGAGTGGCTCTTGCATATTACATGCAAGAATTTATTCATTTATGCAACTCTGCTTTTTACTTTGTCCATCTATTAATTTATCTACCTGCAGCGGTAAAGGAAACACCTCATTTTCAAGAAATCAGTCAAAAAAGCATTTAAAGCACCATCTTTGAGGATCTCTTCCAAATGTCTTTCCAAATTATTTTGGACATAAGAAACCCTCTTTCATGTTCACATACCAGCAATGAACAGCTCATCTCCTGACCTGTCAAATCCATTCCACAATCTACAAGGATTATGCCAGGAGTGTGATGAAATAGTCACCATTTTCCTGGATGGGTACAGCCGCAAGAAGCTCAACACCTTCCAGGACAGAGCAGTTTTCTTGATTTGCGCCCTCGCCACTCGTGTCAATATCCAACCCCTCCATCACTGGTGCACTGTGGCTGCAGTATGTACAAATCTGCAGGATGAACTGCAGCAACACTCCAAGTTTACTTGGCCGCATTTCAAAAAGGACAAGAACAGCAGTATCATGGGAGTACTTATCACCTCCAAGTGCCTCTCTAAGTCACGCACCATCCTGACTTGATCGTATATCACTATTCCTTCATTGTTGCTGGGTCAATATCCTGGAATCTGCTAGCTAATAATTGTGGGAGCATCATCAACATAAGGGCTGCAGCAATTCAAGAAGAAGGCCCACCCCCACCTTATCGGGCATCTAAGGATAGGCAATAAATATGGTCTTGCCAGTGCGCCCATATTCTGAGAACAAATTAAAAAAATTCTTCCATAATGGCATTAGGTAGGAAATTCCAGCATATTGACCCAGCTTAACTTTTTGGTATAAACAATGCTACGGGAAAATTGCTAGACTAAATTAACAACCATCTTTGTCAGAAATGATCAATCAGCCCTCAGTCCAATTGTGCAGTCCAAATGTTTTAGTGTGAAAAGCAGTGTTTAACCATGGTTTTGTAATGGTTCTTTTATGGAAACATGACCTAATTCCCCAAGTGCATGTTTGACATTTTGACAGTACTGCTAAGAACATGAGCTGCATAGAGCTGTCAGCTTGCTCAATTTCATGATCCAAAGTAGATTACATTGTGTGCAAATATGCAGGTCTGTCCATAGTACTAAATATATATTTATGGATATGACAAGTTTGTTTTTGTTCCATGTTTATTCCCCATAATTAAAATATTGTAATTTGCATTTGAAGCAAGATTACGTTGGATGAAAATGTCTTTGTAATTCCCTCTTTAAAAAAATGTTCTATTCTGTTTGGTCACTGTAAAGTATAAAGTAAAAAGTAAAATATGCAAAGAGATGAGCCAAATCAAAACAAGACAATTCAAGAGAGCCTCATTTAATAACTGAGTTGATTTCAAAGCATTATGATGATCATTAACGTGCATTTATTCTGCAGATTTCAGCCAAACATAAATGGTTTGACTGATGTTTAATGTCCCTTTAACCACTGGGTCCCGGAAAAAGCACGTGCCAAATCCCAGCAGTTATGCCGTGAACATGCTTGCTGGTATGCTCCTGCGCTGACGACATCGGAGTTAACTGGGATCTGTGGGATGGCACTCCATTTGCTTGGGGCCACTATGAGCACATCTTTGCCCCATGCTGCTGGAAATCTGCTACCTGGCCTCCATCTAGGGAGCCAGCTTCCCCCCATTCACTGAGGCCCCGTGCGTTGGTCACCCCCCACCCAAGCCTCCTATGTAAGAGGACCAGCACATAAAATGTTGTCAGGGTTCCACGCCACTTCCCTGGTGGGGCCCACTTCTGCCCTTTCTGGAGGTGGGTAATCCCCACCTCATTGGGCATACAAGCCTCCAACGTTACACTGGGTGCCTCATTGGGCTCCTCTGTGTAATTGGTCTGGTAAGAGATGGGTGGAGGCTCTGCCCTTTACAAGGCCAATCGGTAATTCCCAACTAATGCGTATCTTTTTCTGAGCCATTTTTTTCTAACTTCCACCGGAATTATGGCAGTAGTTTGGTGGCATAGCTGAGGAAATTCGATATTTGTTGATTAAATTGTTGGGAATGCTGGGTTGAAAGGGACTTAATTTAGCATTAATATACTGAAACAGCAAAAGGGTGTTGAATCATTCCTGGATTTATGACTATATCTCTTATAATAATTGTGTTCCCTCAGAGTCAGGCTCAAACTCTTAGTAACCTCAGTGATATCAATACTTTGTTTTAAAACAAAACAAATTGCTAGAAATGTCTGAAATAGAGCAAAATGATGTTGATGTTCATCTTGCTGTGTGCAAATTGTCTCCCTACATTGCAACAGTGACTACACTTTACAAAGTTCTTCATTGGATGTGTAATGCTTTGGGGTGTCCTGAGATGGTGAAAGGAGCTCTATAAGCAAGTTTTTTTTCTGCTTTCTAATCCTAATTCTTTGCTGTTGGAATTTAATGTTATGGTGATGATGAGTTTCCCTCTTTAAAAGCTGCTAATTCTCTCACTGCCTTTAGAAACCTCCACAAAACTGTGCATTCAGTCATCTCTTCTAATTTTTCTATGCTGCTGTTAATAAGCAGCACCCACCCCCTGTTTCAACTCATCAGAATCTGTGAGCGCCATAGACCTCTTTTATTTAAAAAAATACTTTTTTATAAAGGAATACAATAAGGACATTTTAACCCTGGATAACCTTACTTAAGTGTAAATTATAATTTAATTAATATTAAACATGATCAGAATCACTTATGTAATACTATGTGCAGAAGATTGCTAGCAAAGAATAAATGCAATGTTTACCAGCCCAAAACTAGCAGATAAAATCTTTGGACTCAAACATAGACTACTAGCTGGGGGGAACCCAGCTTTGCCAGGGCTGTTTTGGGGCGGGCGGTTTAAATCGAGTGCCAGGCTTTGGGGCCCTGTCTGTGTCCCTTTGTGAATCTGCTGCTGGGCAACATTTCTACCTTTTAATACCTTGAAAGATGAAAGTGAAAGTACTTATAAAACGTTTTTGGTAAATCTTGTTATTTTTAAAAGAGATACTAACTTTCAAAGTAGTTTGAGCTGGAAGCTGAAGTCATGGCACTGAAACAATGGCTGCCAGATCCCCGAGATGAAAACGATTAGTCCCGCCCCCACACACACACACCGATTGGCCAACCATCAGGGGACCGTACTGTAGGATTGGTCAATCGTGACGGCACAGGATTGGTCGAACCTTGACGTCAGTCAATCAATGCTAGCAGATAATGAGTTTAATTTTGAAGGTTTTTTGCATAAGGCGCGAACAATTTTCGTCCGACCGAAAAGTAAATACGCTTACCAGCGTCCCGGAAGCGTAAGCTTTCTTCGGAGGTAACGCGCGCGTAGGTACGCCGTATAACTTTCGAGCGCATAGCCGGACAGATGAACACCCGAGGACAGACAGACAGATCGACCGCTTTATATATATAGATGAATATCTCAGTCCTTTTGGGGGGAATTTTTCCAGTTCAAACACTTGAATGCTTTTGGCTTTCTCTAGTGCAAACATACATTGCATTTGAGCATCTGTATTGGCATATTATGCAAGAAAAGTGGATACATTTTCCATTTAGGACATAGAAATAAAAAAATCTTAATGGGGCAGATCTTGCTGGAGTGGGTCATCTCACGGTGTGTGCCATTGGTTAAACTTTTTCCTGCACCCTTCAGCTCAAAATTATTTTGTGCAATAACTTGCTGGCAATGCGAGCTGGTAACAGCATAGCAAGGGCAATGGGGCATCTGAGACCTTTGTGAATGGCGGGACCAACAGTGTATCTCCTTAACCAATGAGATTTAAGAATTGAGAAGGAGGGAGAATTAGAGTCAAATCAAGTACAGATAGCGAAATAGAGAGGGAATGAAAGATTGGATTAAGAGAGACAAAAGAAAAGTAAGAAAATAAAAAAAATTAGTTTGACATTGCAGGAATGTAATTGAATGGTTTAAATTGTTTCCTTTCTGGGCCAGGTAGGTTCATTGCATTAACAATTATCACTAACAAAGGACTTATGCTGTTAAGTTCCACCCCATATCTTCTGCTGTGAGTTTAATGAGCAATTAATGTGCAAATCCAGCAAGTTCTTAAAAATAATGAGGCAGAATGGGGATGCTAAGCACGAGATGTCGTTTCTGCAAAGCAAACAGTGGAGCGGTGCAAATCAACCAGCAAGTTCTGGAGACTCGTAACTCACCAAGTATCTCCCCTGAACTGAAATCCCTTGAACCTAGTAGATTTTCATTCCAATTTTGAGCAAGTGTTTCTCTTTTGGCAGAAGAGGGAGATGAGCTTGTGTGTACGTGAACATTTTTAACATAAAAATATTTGAGATCAACTTGTGAATTAAATCCCGTATCATGTATTATGTACTGAATACTAAGAGCAGTTCTGGTTATAGACAAATCCAAATTAATGCATTCTCAACAAATAACGTGGGGCAGTAGCCGAGTCAGAAAGTCGTGGGTTCAAGCCCCACTCCAGCGACATGAGCACAAAATCTAGGCTGACACTCCAGTGCTGTACTGTCGGAGGTGCCATCTTTCGGATGAGACGTCTGCCCTCTCAGGTGGACAGAAAGGATCCCACGGCACTATTCGAAGAAGAGCTGGGGTGTCCTGGCTAATATTTATCCCTCAACCAACACCAAAAACAAGCACTTTAGAACGTCCTGAGGTTGTGAAAGGTGCTATATAAATGCAAGTCTTTCTTTTTCCTGAAGGACATTTAATAACTTTAGAAAGTTGCTATGGTCATTGTGATTTTCTGATTCATGGGCTTTGATAAACTGCGAATTGTCATAGTAGAGGGATTTTGTAAAATTGATTTTTGGATGCATGACACTTCCATTGATTGGAATGTGAGACCGCTTATGTACAGTAACTGCTTCAGTTTTATATTAAAGTAGATTTCTGAAAATGGTCTAGTTTACATCTGAACTTTTCTCATCTATCGGATACTGTAATGAATCTTGTGTTCTAATTATAACTACAGAATTATATACTCAGTGGTGTCTGAAGAAATTATTTGGATGCCTATATGAAATTGAATTGGGTAAATAGGTGTAGAATATTAATGGTATGATTATGTCAATAGCTTCTCTATCTAAATTCAGAGAATTGTTTTGACATGGATTCTCTAAGGATATAATGCAGCTTAACTAATTAGGTTTCTGAAATGTATGGCAAGGTTGTGTCCTCACATCTGTAAAATATAATTTTTTTTGTTCAACGAACTAAATAAATATCATGAGGGTAGAGTTTCCACTTTCGGCTAGTTTTCAGAAGTGATTTCTTTGCTCATATTTCTGCTAAAAATCATTTGCATATTAGCAACTATAAAATCTTCCATGAACCAGGACAGCCTTTTAGAATGTAATTTTTTTTGCATTTAAAAATATCCCTTAATATATTTAAGAGTGGTAACCCGGTGTAGTTTTATTAATACAGCTGAAAATGGGTTTATCTCACAAAATAAGCATTTTAAAAGAGTGTCTAGTCCTACACTTGTGACGAACCCGATTTTAAATAACTGAAAATTACTTTAAAAAACTATACAGAGCCATTTACTAGTTTCATAGGTGTACAGTAGTCAGTTTCTTAGTAAATTAAATATTTTTTAACATATAAAAGCTTTTAAAATGTGCCTATTAGTGTCCTCCTGCCAAAAAAAAGCTTAATTTTAAGCCTCCTCGAAGACCCGCAAATGGGCACATTTAGCGGAAACTCGCAACAGTGATTAATTCGATCTGGGGGCGTGGCCTGTTTTGTGCGCAGGGCCGGCTTCCAGTGTAATAATGGGCCAGAAATTCCAGAACGGGGCTTGCAGCGCGTGCAAGCCCCGTATTTGCACTTACCCCGCGCTCCTGCCAATCAGCTCCAGGGACGCCTGCACTTCCAGAAACTGAAACAAGAATCCCGGGCAGCGTATGACGTCACGCCGCCCAGGAGTGCAGCCAGCGCGGACCCAGGAGCGTGCAGTGTAAGTGAGACACGCCCCTTGAGGTCTCAGTTTCACTGGACACGCCCCCAATGTTTCTGTCAAGCTGCTTTGCTTTTTTACATGCAAAGCAGCAGTTTAAATAGGTTTTTGGAAGTTTTTTCAAGATTTTGGTAACTTTTATAAAATTTTTAAAATGTTTACATTATTTTGAGTAATCTGAAGTAGTTTTAAAGAGAATTAAAGCAATTTAAAGACTTTTAAAAGCCCTAAAAGAATTTTTTTAATTCCATTTATTTATTTAGCAATGTCGTCGTCATACGTGTCTTCACACTGTTCCCTTTGGGGAACTGTATGAAGTGGTGGAAGGATTTATGGTCGTGATTAACGCTCATTCCGTGACCGTAACCATCTTTGAACCAGCCATTAGGGCGGTTAGTCCTATGGCGGGAGGGTTTTACGGGCTCCCACAAGCTATACAAGGAGGGGGGGCCACCCACACCCACGGACGCAAATATCCCACTGGATGTCAACCCAGAATTTAGAGCCGGAGCTCCGACTCCACTTGCCGGGACTGTCTGGAGCGGGGTTCGAAACCCTACCCAGATCTGGCCCAGCGGCGGGGATCCTACCGCTATGACAAACGCCCAATCCGATTAGCAACGTGAAATGGCAGCATAGGGCTCCAGTCACGGGGAGGGAAAAGGCGCAGGAAACGTATGGGTGTCACCTTTTGTGCGGAGTGGGCCTTTTGCGTAGCAGTAAGCATCCCCTCCGCTGGGCCAGAAGGAGTAGGGTTTTGAACCCCACTCCAGACAGTCCCGGCAAGTGGAGTCGGAGCTCCAACTTTAAATTCTGGGTGGACATCCAGCGGGATACTTGCGTCCGTGGGTGTTGGTGGCCCCCCCGCCCCTCAGATGGGTTGTGGGAGCCCGTAAAACCCTCCCGCCATAGGACTAACCACCCTAATGGCTGGTTCAAAGATGGTTACGGTCACGGAATGAGCGTTAATCACGGCCATAAATCCTTCCACCACTTCATACAGTTCCCCAAAGGGAACGGTGTGAGGATACGTCCGATGATGACCTCTTGCGCAATGCACCTCCTTGGACCCTCAGTCGCAGATGCGAGGGGGCAAGTCGTGCAAGTGTTAAATTTTTTATTTTATTGACATGTAAAATGTTGGCCCAATAATTCCCTTCCAAATGCGCTAGTACGGTCGGGGTACTTACGCATCTGGCCGGATGAAATGCCGGTTTTCAGCATGCACAGTGCATGTGGGGAAAACCGGCATTTCCTGTCCTCTGAACGAAGGGGTTCAGGGGCAGAACGCGTGCGACTGCACATGCAGCGCGTGCGCAGTATAATTCGCCGCTTTCATTAATGCTTTCAGTGAGGTCCAGTCATTACAACTTACACATGAAAAAAGCATGGGTACAGTTGCTACAGAGGCTGCGGAGGAAGATATTTCTTATCGTGGAGCTTCTGAAAGTATGTATGTCTGTATATATTCCTTTGCGTGTAATGTATATATTCCTTTACTTATGTGTATGAATGTATTATTTAATTATGACTTTCAGAGAAAGTAACTTATTGGAAAATCATAATTAAAAACATACATTCATAGTAAAGGAATATAAAACATACATACATATACGTAAAGGAATATATGTGGACATACATACATAACTCATTCTCACATTCCATTCACACAGCCACAAATGCTCCTTCTACCTACCGTTCTGAAAACCCTTTTTAAAAAAAAAAAAAAATTTAACTTTAAAACTTACTTAAAATTTCTTAAAATAACTTCCCTCCCTTTCCCAAACAAAAATATTGCATTTCAAAAGCTCCACGATAAAATATATCTTCCTCCGCAGCCAATGAACCACTTTACACTTGCTTTTTTTCAGTGTAAGTTCTGAGGACTTACCCTCACGGATTTCATGAACGAAATCCACGAAGTTCACTGCGCAAGCGCTGCCTGTGCAGTCGCACGCGCTCGAGGTCTGGAAATGCCGGCGTTCCCCGCATGCGCTGTTCCTGCTGAACGCCGGCATTTCCAACGGCCAGAAGCGTGAGTACACCGAGCGCACTCACGCTTCTGGCCTGGAATTTCTGGCCCATGTTTATAAACCAGTGCAAAAGATCGCGGAAACTCGATTCACGCTAGACATAATTTGGATAGCACTCAAGTGAATTAGCAGGCAGTAATCCATTCAAGGGAGTTCTGATGACAACATAAATGAAAGTAAAGTCTGAGTGAGGTGACTTTTGTCACTTGAAATCTGAATTTGAATTTTTATCTTAAATTCTCTTGGGTATTCTAAATATGTGTATAAAATATAGTAATTTTTTCTTATAAAATAATTTCCATTCAGGCCAGTTAGCGTGTAGAAGCCAAGCATTTACGACTTCTTTCACTTTGAAAGTTTACCCAGTGAGTAACCAGGAAAGCCCAGGTTTGGTGCCCTGTCTGAGTTAGCTGCTTTGAGCAGGGATCAGCTGTAGAAGTGTTGCTATAATTGCCTTGGTACGCCTGGCTTAGGGAGAAGAAAATTCAGCCAGGGTTCCTGCTCCTGATTATCAGAAACATGATTATCAGAAGCTGAAATGTTAGTGACTTAGCAGAACAAATTTGGCACATTGATACATATAATAAAGGAGCTGGCTGGGGTCTTGTCTGTCAAAGTTTTGCGATTTAAGTAGGCTGACAATGGCTTGCTTTCCCTACAATGCTGAGCTTTTTTATGTGTGCATATGTTCATACTTAAACTCAAAGCAAGAAGATATTTTTGCTACAAGAAATATACAATGGTGTCCATGTGCTGTCTCACAGACATGATGCTTTCAGCAGTGACAACATAATTCCCCACAACAAGGCAAGGGAAGCAGGCAACTAAAGCACTTAATGAATACCTTCCTGAAAGCAGTTATAGAACAGCGGAGAGGCCTGGAAGCAGGGCAGTTATTCACCCTTTAAAATGGGGAGAAGTGTGAGGCCACCTAAAGAGAGGGAGAAAGAGATGTGCATCAAAATTGCATGAACTCGAGTTCAGGGTTTCTGAGCTTGAGGAGTGGCTGGAGTCACTGCAAGGGTATACGGGAGGCTGAGATTTCCTGGAGCACACGCTCCAGGAGATGGTCCCCCTGCAGCTACAGAGAGTTCAGGAGAATAGTAAGGGGGTGGCCATCTGGCAAGGTAGGAAGAGGCAGGCAGTGCAGGAATCCTTGGGGTGTGGCACTCTCAAACCGGTTTTCAGCACTGAATACCAGTGAGGGTGACAACACCTTGGGGGAGTGCAGTCTAGAGTGCATCAACGGCACTGTGGGGCAAATGACTGCACATGGGGACACAGCAAAGTGTAGAAATACAGTGGTCATGGGGATAGACAGGTGTTTCTGCAACCGCTGACGTGAGTCCCGCATGGTGTGTGGCCTCCCTGGTGCCAGGGTAAAGGACAGCACTGAGACGGTGCAGAACACTTTGAGGGGGGGTAGGGTAATATCCAGAAGTTATGGTCCAGGCGATAACCAGTGACATAGGAAGGAAAAGGGTTGAGCGCCTGAAACTCTGACTGCAGGAGCTCAACCCTTTTCCTTCCTATGTCATTAGGGAGTAAGTTAAAAAGCAGCACCTTAAAGGTAGTAATCTCTGGATTACTCCCAGTGTCATGTGTTAGTGAGTATAGGAATAGTAGGATAAAACAGGTTAATGCATGGCTGGAAAATGGTGCAGGGAGGAGGGCTTCAGATTCCTGGGGCATTGGGACCAGTTCTGGGGCAGAAGGGTGGACGGGTTGCACCTCAACCGAGCTGGGACCAATATCCTCGTGGGAAGGTGAACGAGTACTGTGGGGGAGGGTTTAAACTAATTTGGCAGGGGGTGGGCACCAGATGAAACATTAGTGAGGAGAAACAAGGTGCACAGAGGACTGGGAGAGGCAAAAAAAACACTGGAATAAAGAACAGTTCAAAAAAAGGAGGAATCAGACGGGGCGAATGCGAAACAATCTAAGCTTGGTTTGGAGTGCATGTACGTAAATGCACAGAGTGTGGTAATTAACGTTGGTGAGCTGCAGGCACAAGTCGCCACATTGGGACTCTGATAAATAAAGTGACAATAACGGAGATCTGGCTCAAAGAAGGGGAAGATTGGGAACTTAATATTCCTGGCTATAAGGTATTCAGGAAAGATAGGAAGCGAAAAAAGAGAGGGTGGCAGTGTTGATGAAAGAAACTATTATAGCACTGGAGAGGGAGGATGTAGTTGAGGGGCCAAAGATAGTCTATTTGGTTAGAATTAAGGAACAATAGAGGAGCTGTTATGCTACTGGGTGTATACTATAGGCCACCAAACAGTGGTAATGAGAGAGGAGCAAATTTGCAGGCAAATTACGGAAAATGCAAGAACTACTGAGTAGTGGTAATGGGGGATTTCAGTTATCCTAATATAGAAAGACAAAAGAAAGACTTGCATTTCTATAGCACCTTTCACGACCACCAGACATCTCAATGCACTTCACAGCCAATGAACTACTTTTGAAGTGAAGTCATTGTTGTAATATAGTTTGGGATAGTAACAGTGCAAAGGGCAAAGAGGAGGAGGAATTCCTGAAATGGGTACAAGAGAACTTTTTTGATCAGCGTGTTTCCAGCCCAACAAGGCAGGAAGCAGTGCTGGATTTAGTTCTGGGGAATGAAGTGGAGCATGTTTCAGTGGGAGAGCAGTTGGAGAACAGTGATCATAATATCATCAGGTTTAGCAGAGTTATGGAAAAGGACAAGGAACAATCAAATATAAAAATACTTAACTGGAGGAGGGCTAACTTCAGTGAGTTGAAGAGGGATCTGGCCCAGATGGATTGGGATCAAAAATTGGCAGGCAAAACAATAATTGAACAATGAGAGGCCTTCAAAGAGGAGAAGGTTTGGGTACCGAGTAGACACATTCCTATGAGGGGGAAAGGAAGGGCATCCAAAGCTAAAGGTCCCTGGATGACTAAATATATAAAGGTTAAAATGAGACAGAAAACTGAGGCTTATGACAATTGTAAAGTTCACAATACAGTAGAGAACCAAACTGAATATAGAAAGTACAGAGATCTAAAAAAGGAAATAAGAGGGGCAAAGAGAGAGTATATGAGAATAGATCAGCGGCTAACATAAAAGGGAACTCAAAAGTCTTTTATAAACATATAAATAGTAAAAGGGTAGTCAAAGGACGGGTCAGGCTGATTAGGGACCAAACCGGAGATCATCTTGTGGAGGCAGAGAGCGTGGCTGAAGTACTAAATGAGGACTATGCATCTGTCTTCACTAGAGAAGAGGATGCTACCAATGTACATGTAAAGGAGGAGGCAGTAGGGATATTGGATAGGATAAAAATAGATAAAGAGGAGGTACTTAAAAGATTGGCAGTCCTCAAAGTAGAAAAGTTACCCGGTCCAGATGGGATGCATCCTAGGTAGAAGTATGGGTAGAAATTAAGGAGGCTCAGGCTACAATCTTCAAATCCTCCTTGGATATGGGAGTGGTGCCAGAGAACTGGAGGACTGCAAATGTTACAACCCTGTTTAAAAAAGAGGAGAGGGTTAAACCCGGCAATTACAGGCCAGGTGGTGAAGCCTTTAGAGACAAGAATCCAGGACAAAATTAACTGGCATTTAGAAAAGTATGGGCTAATAAATGAAAGTCAGCACGGATTTGTTAATGACAAATCGTATTTGACTAACTTGATCAAGTTCTTTGGTGAAGTAATGGATAGGGTTGATGAGGGTAGTGCAGTTGATGCTTTGTACATGAACTTTCAAATAGCGTTTGACAAAGATACTGGTGCCAGAGGACTGGAGGATTACAAATGTTACACCCTTGTTCGAAAAAGGGGAGCAGGATAAGCCTGCAATTATAGGTCAGTCAGTTTAATGTTGGTGGTGGGGAAGCTTTTAAAAACAATAATTTGGGAGAAAATTAACAGCCACTTGGACAAGCATGGACTAGTAAAGGAGAGCCAGCACTGATTTGTTAAGGGCAAATTGTGTTTGACTAACTTGATTGAGTTTTTTGATGAGGTAACAGAGAGCATGGATGAGGGCAGTGTAGCTGATGTTGTGTATATGGACTTTCAAAAGGTGATTGATAAAGTACCACATATTAAGCTTGTTAGCAAAATTGAAACGCATGGGATAAAAGGGGTAGTGGCAGCATGGAAAATTGGCTAAGGGACAGAAGACAGAGAGCTGTGGTGAATGGCTGTTTTTCGGACTGGAGGGAGGTACACAGTGGCGTTCCCCAAAGTTCAGTACTAGGACCGCTGCTGTTTTTGATATACATTAATGATTTGGACTTGGGGGTACAGGGCACAATTTTGAAATTTGTAGATGACATGAAATTTGGAAGTGTAGTAAACAGTGAGGAAGATAGTAATAGACTTCAAGAGGACATAGGCAGGCTGGTGGAATGGGCGGACACATGGCAGATGAAATTCAACGCAGAAAAGTGTTAGGTGATGCATTTTGGTATGAAGAATGAGGAGAGACAATACATGCTAAATGGTACAATTTTAAAGCAGGTGCAAGAAGAGGGAGACCTGGGGGTGTTTGTGCACAAATCTTTGAAGGTGGCAGGACAGGTTAACAAAACAGTTAATAAAGCATATGCGATCCTGGGCTTTATAAATCGAGGCATAGAGTACAAAAGCCAGAAACCTAAAAAACACTAGTTCAGCCCAGCTGGAGTGTTGTGTCCAATTTTAGCTTTAGGAAGGACGTGAAGCCTTTGGAAAGAGTACGGAAGAGATTTACTGGAATGGTTTCAGGGATGAGGGATTATATTTATGTGGATAGACTGGAGAAGCTGGGGTTGTTCTCCCTTACAGCAGAGAAGGCTAAGAGGAGATTTGATAGAGATGTTTAAAATCATGAAGGGTTTAGATAGTGTAAATAAAGAGAAACTGTTTCCAGTAGCTGAAGGGTCGATAACCAGAGGGCACAGATTTAAGGTGATTGGCAAAAGAACCAGAGGCATCATGAGGAAAAACCTTTTTACGCAACAAGTGGTTAGGATTTGGAATGCACTGCCTGATAGGGTGGTGGATAAAGATTCAACAGTAGCCTTCAAAAGGGAATTGGATAAGTACTTGAAGGAGAAAAAATTGCAGGGATTTGGAGAAAGAACGAGAGAGTGGGACTAACTGGAATGCTCTTTGAAAGAGCCGGCGCAGACTCGATGAGCCAAATGGCCTCCTTCTGTGCTTCCATAATAGACTTGTTAGCAAAATAAAAGCCCCTGGGATTAAAGGGACACTGGCAGCATGGATACAAAAGTGACTAATAGTGGTGGTTGGTTGTATTTCAGACTGGAGAGAAATATACAGTCGTGCTCCCCAAGGGTCGGTATTAGGACCACTGCTCTTTTTGATATATATTAATGACCTGGACTTGGGAATACAGGGCATAATTTCGAAGTTTGCAGATGGTACGTAACTCAGAAATGTAATAAACAATGAAGCGGATAGCAACAGACTTAAGGAGGATATACAGGTCAAGCCTCTCACCCATTTTCTGTGGACCAGAGAACTAAAGAAGGGTGGAACGCATGTTCAGGGTCAGTTCCAATAAAGGCCGACATCTGAAAAATTGTCTAGATCACACAGGTAATTCAAGGAAGATTAGATTCCTGAAGATGGGGAACTGAAATGTTCATGTTAAATATTAGATTCTAAATTATTACCTAGCAGAAGTAATTGATTTTAGTTCCAATTTTGACTTGTGTACCAGTGTTGGATGGTGATAACACAGTAAAGCAGTGAACAAAAGTAAATCACAAGAGATAGGATGCAATGCAGTGGTTAAAGGGGTTGTCAGTTTTTCTGGATGGGGACCCGTAGATATTGGCACACTTGATATGTTCATGGTGTAGCTTCTGAAGGACTCTGTCAATTAGCCAAAGGAAACAGAAATACCATTGCAGAAAGTGAGGCAACAGAAATAATGCAGTAGTAAGTCAACAAACACTTAAACATAGAAATCTAATGGCAGATAGACAAAATGTGATGATCTCCTTGTGAGCTGCCTATAGTCTGGAGAGCCCAGTTTCAAAACTTATGGCATTGAGGAGTTCACCATTCTGCTCCAGCCAGAGACAATTGTGCTTTTCTGAGTTTTCTTTAGTAATACTGATTTTTTTTTAACTTTTGATGAAAAATTATGGATTAAACAAGTAGCTAATTAATTTTCAGCCTCATTCCTCATTAATCATAGCTTGACTATTTTCATTTGGGTGAAGTCCAATTCTTAGCTATCGAGCTGATTTCTGTGCTTCTGTGGAACTGCACATCAGCAGTCACAGTATTAAAATACATTCCTACTCGTGCTTCTAAAAACCTGAGGCTTACACCGTTCTTAAACTGGTTGAGGTTTTGCCTGATGGATTTGATCGGCCATTGCTGGTGCAGTAATCTGCCCGTTGAGGGGATGTAGATGGGATTTCATAAAGTACTTGAAATGCTATTCTAAAGAATAGTCAACCGTGGTAAGTGTGAAAGTTTCCTATAAAAGTCGCCCACTGTCTGTGTGACGTGCAAAACACCTGATGTTTTTCTACTGCTATTTTGCTTAGTTAATGTGATAGTTTTTCACTGATAAGATATACAGTTATTGAATAGATGTAATGCATGAGAAGCATCTGTTTTTAACATATTTATACCTGTGCTTCCTTCCGTCTGTTATAAAGCAGGTTTGTCAGTTATTTCTGATAAGGGACCCCAATGGCTGCCTAAAAAAGGCAAGTAGCAAGACAAATTAAATGAAAGAATGCAATTGAAAGTGGTTAATACATTTGTTGCTCAAGAATGCCATAATGAATTATTTTAGTATTTGGTCTCCATTTTAAGCAAAACCAGACTCTTGAGTTCTTTTTGCTGCTGTCAATGAATGCATGTCAAGCTGAAATATCTGTGCAGAAAGTGCTTTTTAGCATGGAGTTCAGTCCTTGGTCAGTCAGTACAATCTGCTTTAGGATTTGTTCACTGTTGTGTATGTACCTTTAAGGGAATAACTGGTCTCAGACTGCAGTACCGGCAGTGACCACCCCTGTATAAAAGGCCCTAGCAGGCTTCTGTAGTTTCAGTTTCCAGGTTGTCTCCATTCAGTAAAGACTTGTTATAATCAACTCCTGCAGTCCGTGTCTCAATTATACACGGACATAATACTGGCGACGAGTAAGAAACGAACTTACCTGCAACTCGGCAGCACCTCAGACGACGTTATTGAAGGTCGAAGCCAGAAGAAAGAAAAAAAAATAATCCAAAAAAACTTGAAACGGGCGTCAACCGTGGGCAACCACCCTCCAAATCATCGAATTGAAAAGTGCAGGAGAGACTGTCGAGAGCCAGGCTTGGTTCTCCAGTCTCTGGTTTCCCAGCTAATCGGGCTGGTGGCAGGTAGTGCACTGATCCTTCCTGGGCTGCGGCGGGCTAGAGCTCGATCGGGTGGCTCTGCAACGGGGCCGGGCAGCGAGTCGGGAAGCAAAGAGAGAGAGAGAGGGTGGAGCACACAGGGCGGGGCCGGTGCTTCGCAGCCGGGTAGCGTTCGGACCTAAGAAGAGGGAGGGAAGTGTCCCAGAGGGACCGCTCCATGACGGGAACGGTTCTTCAATTAACGGAGCAAATATTGAAGCGCGATAGAAAAATAAAAGTACCGCGGAGAGCAGCGTTGGCAGCAGCGATCGGGGAGGCGCGAAGACCATAGGGCGTCGCCATTACAGGATAGTAAAATTAATATAATCGCCAGCAACAGCGTTGGCAGCAGCGGCGGGAAAGCGCGGGAGGCGCCATCTTAACTCGGCGGGGAAGAAGGAAAAGCGCAGGAGGCGCCATTTTGATCCATCGGGGACGAAGGCAAAGCGCGGGAGGCGCCATCTTAGATTCTCAAGATGCCAAAGACTGGCGATATCGCTGCCTTCGATAATGCAATAGAAGACTGGACCACGTATGTGGAAAGAGTCGAGGTATATTGCGAGGCAAACGACATAGCCAATGAGAAAAAGGCATCGGTATTGCTAAATTTAATGGGCGCAAGAACGTGCGGCCTATTGCGGGACCTGATTACTCCAGCCAAACCGAAGGCGAAGAGTTTTAACGAAATTGTTGCTATCCTACAGGAACACCTAAATCCTACACCGCTGCTGATAGCAGAAAGATTTAAATTCCACAGGAGAAATCAGCATAAAAATGAGAGCAATGCTGATTACCTTACGGAACTACGCAAGCTATCAAAGCACTGCCAGTTCGGAGCAGGACTGGCAGATACCTTACGGGACAAATTTGTCTGTGGACTCCTGCGTGAAGGAACCCAGAAGAGGTTACTCTCAGAGAAAGAGCTGACGCTAGATAAGGCTTTCAGCGTGGCAGTATCATACGAAGCAGCAGCAAGGGGAGCTGCGGAAATGCAACAAAAGCCACAGGAATATGGCACCCACGAAATGACACGGGGATTTGCAAAATGTTATCGCTGCGGCAGAACAAACCATGACCAGAAGGACTGCTGGTCCAAGGACAAAATATGCAGGCAATGTGGAAAGATGGGACACATTACACGAGATTGCAGGTCTGGGAAGAAGACCAATGACAACAAAAAGGCTACTAAGGAACCGTACAGGAAAGTACAAAAGATGACGGACAGTAGTTCCGAAGACCAGATGAGCGATAGTGAATCCGGGAACAAGAGACGAAGCTGTCTCAAACTTCACAACGTAATCGCAAAAGAGGATCACCGAACCATTTGGGTCACCCTCACGATAGCAGGGTCCCAAGTCAAAATGGAATTGGATACAGGACCAGCTCTAACCGCCATGAATCGACGAGACTACGAGCGGCTATTCTCACACATACCCTTGAGAGAGACATCCATTGTCTTGAGACGTATACGGGGCAAAAAGTATACCCCAGAGGAAAAATAAGGGTGCCTGTCGAATACAACGGCAAGAAAATACGGAAATTGTATCTCTACATTCTGCAAGATGGTGGACCACCGTTATTGGGACGTGAATGGATCAGAAAGATAAGTTTAGACTGGCACTCCATTCAGGCACTGACGGTGGCTGGTAAAAAGGATGACGACGTCACTCCTGGACGATTGTCAACAATCTTAGCTGACGCCAAAGAGGTATTTCAACAAGAACTGGGCACTCTTAAAGGCGTAACCGCCTCGATAAAAATAGAGGAGAATGCAATTCCCAAGTTTTTCAAAGCAAGACCGGTACCATATGCAATTCGCCCAGCCGTCGAGGCAGAGCTGGAGAATCTGGAGAATGCAGGTGTGTTATCTAAGGTAGACTGGAGCGAGTGGGCGACACCCATCGTTCCTGTCATGAAGAAAACGTTAATCAATAAGTCTGAGGAGCCAAGGAAGGTTCGCATCTGTGGGGACTTCAAGGTGACGGTGAACCCAGTCCTTCACACAGTACAATATCCTCTTCCAAGGATAGAAGATTATCTTCGCCTCACTATCTGGAGGGAAGCGTTTTACAAAAATTGACCTAGCACAAGCATATTTGCAGATGGAGGTTGAAGAATCCTCTAGGAAGTATCTCACGATAAACACTCACAAAGGTCTTTACCAGTATAATCGACTGGTATTCGGAGTAGCATCAGCTCCGGCGATATGGCAAAGAGCGATGGAACAAGTCCTGCAAGGGATTCCGGGGACTCAGTGTTACTTGGACGACATCCTAGTGACAGGTGAAGATGACAGTGAACACCTTGCCAACCTAGAGCAGGTGCTCACTAGTCTATGTGAACATGGGCTACGAGCCAATCGCCCTAAGTGCGAGTTTTTTAAGAAACAGATATCGTATTGTGGCCACGTGATTGATGAAGAGGGGTTGCATAAGTCCCCTGACAAAATTGAAGCGGTAGTTAAGGCTCCAGCGCCTGAAAATGTGTCGCAACTGAGGTCATTCCTCGGATTGGTGAATTACTACCATAAGTTTTTGCCGAATTTGTCCACAATTCTGCATCCACTGAACTACTACGAACGGGAGTAGCATGGAAATGGAGCGATGAATGTAAGCGGGCCTTTCAGAAGAGTAAGGACCTAACCACTTCAAGAGAAGTATTGGCTCACTACAACCCATCACTACCGATAACACTGGCATGTGATGCGTCTCCCTACGGTATTGGGGCGGTACTGTCACATAAATTCCTTGATGGTTCAGAGAGGCCGATAGCTTTTGCATCACGCTCGTTAACTTCAGCCGAGCGTAACTACGCCCAGATTGACAGAGAGGCCCTCAGCCTGGTGTGGGGGGTGAAGTAGTTCAATCACTACCTGCACGGTCAGAAATTTACTCTACTAACTGATCATCAACCTCTCGTCTCCATTTTCAACCCTCAGAAGGGCGTACCGATAATGACGGCACAACGGCTACAGAGGTGGACCCTTTTCCTAGGGGCACACCAATATGACATCGAGTACAAAGGAACTAAACAGCATGGGAATGCTGATGGATTGTCGCGCCTACCGTTGCCGACGGTGGAAGAAGAACTGGCAGTTGATCCAGTGGAGTTATTCCACTCGACTATAGTCGAATGTCTCCCTGTGACGAATGCAAACATAGAAAAGGAAACACGAAATGACCTGACACTCTCCTGGGTCTATGATTTAACGGTGAAGGGATGGCCAGCACATGGCGAACCACTGCTGCCAGCATTCTCGCCGAGAAGAGAACAGCTGTCAGTGTGCAGAGGAACCTTGATGTGTGGATCCAGAGTAGTAATTCCACCCAAATTGAAGGATAGAGTGCTCAATGAGCTTCATGAGGGTCATCTGGGAGGGGTAAAAATGAAGAACTTAGCCAGAGCGTTTGTGTGGTGGCCGGGAATCGATAGAGAAATCGAAGAGATGACCAAGAGCTGTACAGGATGCCAGAAGGTCCAAAACGCCCCACCACAAGCCCCTCTACATCCATCGGAGTGGCCCTCATCTCCATGGCAAAGGGTGCACATTGATTTTGCTGGTCCCTTTATGGACTCGATGTTTTTAATTGCGGTGGATGCACATTCAAAGTGGCCAGAGGTAATAAAAATGTCCTCAACCACCACAGAAAAAACTATCACGGTCTTACGTACCATATTCGCCAGGAATGGGCTGCCTGAACAGATTTGCTCTGACAATGGACCACAGTTTGTGTCTGAAGAGTTCCAGAGGTTCTTAAAGAACAATGGTGTTAAGCATTACACATCCGCCCCATATCACCCAGCCACTAATGGATTGGCCGAGAGGTTTGTTCAAACATTCAAGAAGGCTATCAAGGCAATGTGTAATGAAGATATACCCCTACAACACAAGGTGGATAACTTCTTGTTTGCCTACCGGAATGCGACACATGCGGTTACCAACCAAACTCCAGCCATGATGTTCTTCAATCGAAGACTACGATGCCGCTTGGATTTGGTTAAGCCAAACGTCAGAAGAGATGTGGAGAACAGGCAGTTTCAGAATATGAATGAAAGGCCGACCAGGAGTTTTAAGATAGGTCAACCAGTTTTGGCCCGGGACTATCGCACAGAGAAATGGCAGCCAGGAACGATCTGTACACGGCAAGGACCTCTAATGTATACCGTGGACGTTGGAGAGAGCATTGTAAGACGCCATGCTGACCAGATTCTAGAGTCAATGGAAAACGTCAACTCCACACCACGATCTGATACACCTGGCGATGAAACCGAAGTACCAATTGCATCTACCGCAGAATCGGTGATATTGGAAGCAGACGAACCAAACAACGACATTGATCCCGACTCAACCTTGCCAGAAGAACCTGATATCCCAAAGAGGCGTTATCCAGACAGAATCAGGAAGCCTCCTCAAAGACTGAACTTATAATTGCTTAACTTCAACCAATGTATCTTGCAACCGTAATTGTAATTAGTTGTTATTTAGTTGTTAAATGAATGTTATGTACTGTTTATCTAAAAGGGGAGGAATTGTTGTGTATGTACCTTTTTAAGGGAATAACTGGTCTCAGACTGCAGTACCGGCAGTGACCACCCCTGTATAAAAGGCCCTAGCAGGCTTCTGTAGTTTCAGTTTCCAGGTTGTCTCCATTCAGTAAAGACTTGTTATAATCAACTCCTGCAGTCCGTGTCTCAATTATACACGGACATAATATTCACTTTCATAAGAGAACAGATGTTCGCGTTAGTAGTTTGCCCCAAATGCAGAAAAAATTACCTTAACATGGGCTTGTAGCTTTGGATGAGCAGGAAGCAAATTCTCGTAAAATCTGGCTGCTATGATGGGGTCTGTTTTAACTGGGGATGACTCCTGCTGTCGGGGTTGGCCCTGTGCGGACCTCCCGAATCCAGAAGTTAAAATGCCGTTGCAGCACCATTGACACCGCCGGGCTGCAGCTTTTCAATGTAAAGTAGGCCCCTGCCTGCCTGGGGCAGGTGGCCCTTCTGTGGCTGAATTAAGGTAAGTAAAGCTGGTGGGGGGGCAGGAATATTGCACAACACCCCCTTCCACCCACCCCCTTGCCTGCATTGTTCGCACCGGAGAGGAGGTTAAAATTGAGCCCCATAATCTCTGACTTACTTCAGAATAAACACTCTCTGCAATTCATGCATCTCTCAACTGGATATCTGTAGATGCTTTATATCCACATTGAATAGTGAAACACATACTTAAGTTTTATTAGTTGGCATGGATATGAGAACAGGGCCAATTTAATTCTTCCTGTAGCGATGCAGTTTTCTCAGCGTAAACAGTGAAAGTAAATCCTTTATTGTAATGTACTTACTTTAAGGAAGTATTTCAGGCTTGGAATTTGGTGATCATGAAGCTGTTGCTCTTGGAGACGTTTCAGTTCAGAATCTCCTGCACAAAGTCGAGCACTGTGATTAATTGGCTGTGACCTTGCAGCTTGACATTCAGCTCATTGAAGTGTCCCATAAGGCCAACCAGAAGCACGAGGTCACAATGCCACTGCAAATCCGACAACTCAATGAGTTATATTGATTTTGAATGTATGAAAGTCAATTTCCTACCTAAGCCCAAAAGGTCAATGTGAGATTTTCACATTGCAGGGCTACCCATATCTCTATGTGGTAGCTCATTTGTCCATATTCAGCTGCAATTTTTTGAGGTATGATGGTTTGAGATAAATGGTGTCTTAAACAATAGGATTTCCGCAGTCATCACATGGTTATTTTATTTTCCATAGATCACTCCCTGGTATGTAACACAGTGAATAATTGAGAAAGGAACAGAAGGGAGCTTGTTATGAACTCTGGACTTCTTGGATATAGTGGTGTCAGTTGCTCCTTTTAAGTGGTCTGAGTGCCTACTATTTATGGAAGTTGACCCCCACTGCCCCTATTTCTACTTATGCGCTAGTAGGACCCAGGAGTGTCATGATGAAAATCCCCTGTCACCTGGGCCAGATTACCATGTCTTACACGCGTGCACTGTTTTAGTGTCTGTGAAGGTGAACAAAGCTAACACTGGATGTGGCAACGTTTGGTTTGAATTGCAAATCTGCTTTATTCAAATCAGAACAATGAGGCTGATGAGAGTCTCTTGATAAAATTAGCAAGCTTCTGTCTGCATACTCTTACAAAAATAAAGAACACTTGAGTGCTAGTCAACTCCTATTGACCTCTAACTCAACTTAAAAGTGCAAACGCTCTGTAGCCTGTCATAAAAGGTTTTCTACCACCAGGTGAAAAGTGTCCTTCTGAATAACTAGATGTGGTTAATGAACTGCCCATTGTTTGGGTCTCAGAGAAACAACTTATCATCTCGCATTGTAATTAACATTGCCTACTTACTGATCCACAACCCAATATGAGGCTGTCTTGGGAAGCAACCACTTTTAGGGAGGCTTTTACTAAAAAAAATACATTGTAACACAACTCACGTCCAAGTCCATTTGGTGAAAAAGTAGCCAAAGAATCCCAAACCATGACGGAGCTCATCTTCAATCTTTGCTTTGTGCACCCCCCCTATGTGTGGTGTGCCATTCGCATTGGCACTAAGTAACTTGGTCCAAGGAAAACTGAGACTTTGAACGGCCTGCTCAAGTTGTTCAAAGATATATTTAACTGTCACGGCACTCTGCCTAAGTTCCACTTCAAGCAGTCTCTTAGTGCTGCCTTAATCTGCACGACACCCAAGAATAAAAATGACTAACTATTGTAGAAGAAATATCATGTGTGGTCATCAAGAAGCAATAAAAAAGGAAACTCATGCCCTTGTGGAAAGTTCTGAAGCCAGTTTCAATTTGTTCTTTTTCAGCTAAGCTATTCTTCAAATTTACATTTATAATGGCTTCTTGTAAGGTACATTATCTGCTACTTTGACATTATGCTTCTTATGAACTGGTTCGATGACCGGGGTAATTCGCTGGGACATTATTTTGCTGGCATTCATGGCTTTTATTGGGGAGATGTCTTTCCACATTACTGAAAAACGCACTTCTGAAGCAAAAGGCCCTTATTCGATGTTGTAGCTTTCCTTCCATCTGGACATTTCATTTTTACCATGTGTTTCTGAATGTCTCTTGAGGCTGACTTCTCAACAATTTTTTTTAACATGAGTCAAATTGGAGTGCCATGAGAGTTGGCAAAGAAGTACTATTCGCTTCACAGTATCGGTCCCACAATAACTGTCAACTGTTTCTTTCTTGCTGGATGCTGTTTTTGCAAAGCATGCTTCAGGTAACTACAGCAGATGTGTGTGTGCTGGCGTTTCCTGTAGCAGTGCACATGTGGATGAATCATTGGGCTGTACCTGTGCAAAAACAATTTATGACTGAAGTTAACACTCTAAGTACTGTTCTATATCATGAGAACTATACAAATTTGTAAAATGGATTATGTGTGATTTTATGCAGCCATGTTGGGCAATAAAGCCATCTTTCAATGCTTTTTTGTTGGAGAAAGAAATTGTATATTAAAAAATAAGCTACAAGTTTTAAATATAATGCGTTAATATCCTCACTGTAATTGAAAGTATTTTATGCGAGAAATTTTGAAACATATGTGATTGTGACTCCTGTTTCAAAGAATTTGCTTGAAATTTGGATTGAACTCTCATTTTCACTTTCTAAATTCCCTCCCAACATCCCTATTCACTACCTTAATCCCTCTTCTCGTGTCCTCTGCCTCAATCCCCCTACCATATCCGTGTCTCTCTTGTATCCTCCCACTCCTCATACCCCCTCACATATCCTGTCTCATTCCCACTTACACAGTCCCTCTTTCAATTCCCTTTTTTCTCCGTGTCATTCCTGCTCTCTTCTCACTCCATCTTTCACATTATGTTGCCCTCTTATTCCATCTCTGTCGTTCATTCACATTCCCTCTCTATATCTCATTCTGCCTCTGTTTCCACCTCTTATTCTTTCTCTTTTGTTGCCTCTCTCCTTATCTATTTCATTCCTCCTGCCTAAGTTTGGCTTAGTTAGTAGCACTCTTGCCTCTGAGTCAGATGGTTATGGCTTCAAACACCATACCAGACCTTGGGCACATAATCTAGACTGAAAGTCCAGTGCAATTTTGAGGGAGTATTGCACTGTCAAAGGTGTTGTCTTTCTGATGAAATGTTGAACTGAGGTACCATCAGCCTATTCAGGTGAACACCAAAGGCCAAGGGAGTTCTCATGGTGCCTTTGCAAACTTTCCTCTCTCAACCAACACCACCAAAACAGATTAACTGGTCACTTAGCTCATTTGCTGTTTGTGGGACCTTGCTGTGGGTAAATTGGCTTTTGCACTTGCCTACATAACAACAGGGACTATTAAAAAGTAATTCAATGAGTGTGAATCACTTTGGGACATGATATGTAAATGCAAGCCTGTCAGTCTGCCTCTGAGTCATTATGCCTCATTCACCTAATTATCCCCTCTACTCTAGATAATGCTATCTGGCTCCCTTCTGCAGAGGCTAGTAATGGTGAAAGTTTGTGCTTGCAGTAGCAGTGTTACTCACTATTTTCTTCTTTTCAGGCACTGGACTGATTGAATATAGGAGATCCCCCATCGATATTGTGGCATATTTAGGCTAAAATGCAATGAATCATAATTGATTCCACGGACACACTGATTTAGCTTATGGCAGGTCCATTCTGTTAGCTAAGAAGAAGAACTATGATCTGCAGGTGTTTGTTTCCGGATAGTCCTTGTATATGGTAAACAACAGTCTCAAATATCATGTCCTGAATGAAGCTAAGAAATAACAAAGGGCAGAAAACACTGGTGGGAGTAGTTTATGGGCCCCCTAATAGTTTTGGAGAGTATAAATCAGGAAATTAGAGGAGCGTGTAACGAGGGGAATGCAATAAGCCTGGGGACTTTAATCTTCATTTAGACTGGGCAAACCAAATGGCAAAATTAGCTTGGAGGACGAGTTCATGGAATGTATTCGAGACAGTATTCCAGAACAATATTTGAGGAACCAATTAGGGAACAGGCTATTTTAGATCTAGTATTGTGTAATGAGACAGGGTTGATTAGTAATCTTGTAAAGGATCCTCTGGGAAGAGTGATCATAATATGATAGAATTTCATATTAAGTTTGAGATAAGTCCGAATATGGGTCTTAAATTTAAACAAAGCAAATTATGTAGGTATAAGGTATGAGTTGGCTGAGGTAGATTGAGAAATTAGATTAAAAGATATGACGGTAGATAAGCAATGGCAAACATTTAAAGAAATAATTCATAATTCTCGATGACTCCACTGGAAAAGTGGTACAGCCATGGCTAACTAGAGAAGTTAAGGATAGTATTAGATTAAAAGTGTTAAGTCTGTGTGTTATAGTGAGAATTACTACACATAGAAACATAGAAACATAGAGATAGGAACAGGAGTAGGCCATTCGGCCCTTCGAGCCTGCTCCGCCATTCAATGAGATCATGGCTGATCTTCGTCTGAGATCTTAGCTGATCTTACCAGTTCAGTACCCCGTCCCCGCCTTTTCTCCGTAACCCTTAATCCCCTTAGCCTTCAGAAATATATCCAATTCTCTCTTGAAAATATTTATTGAATTAGCCTTCACAGCCCTCTGTGGCAGGGAATTCCACAGGCTCACCACTCTTTGAGTGAAGAAATTCTTCCTCATCTCTGTTTTAAATGATTTGCCCGCTATTTTTAGACTGTGGCCCCTGGTTCTGTGCTCCCCTGCCATTGGAAACATTCTCTCTGAATTCAGCCTGTCCAGGCCTGCCATAATTTTATATGTTTCGATGAGATCCCCTCTCAATCTTCTAAACTCCAGTGAGTACAAGCCCAAACTATTCAATCTCTCCTCGTAGGTCATTCCCGCCATTCCAGGTATCAGCCTGGTGAATCGCCGCTGTACTCTTTCCATGGCAAGAACATCCTTCCGCAGATGGGGCGACCAAAACTGTACACAATACTCCAGATGCGGTCTCACCAGCACCTTGTACAGCTGTAGTAAGGTATCCCTATTCCTATACTCGAACCCCCTTGATATGAAGGCCAACATACCATTTGCCGCCTTAATCGCCTGTTGCACCTGCATGCTCTCCTTCAGTGACTGGTGCACAAGAACACCCAGGTCCCTCTGCACTTCCCCATCTCCCAATCTATTGCCATTTAGATAATAATCTACCCTCCTGTTTTTACCCCCAAAGTGGATAACCTCGCATTTATCCACATTATAGTGCATCTGCCACGTATCCGCCCATTCCCCCAACCTGTCCAAATCGCACTGTAGCCTCCTGACATCCTCATCAGAGCCCACCCCTCCTCCTAGTTTAGTGTCGTCAGCGAATTTGGAAATATTGCATCCAATTCCCTGATCCAGATCATTTATATATATTGTGAACAGCTGGGGTCCCAGGACAGATCCTTGCGGCACCCCGCTGGTCACTGCCTGCCACTCCGAAAACGAGCCGTTTATTCCAACTCTCTGTTTTCTATCCGCCAGCCAGTTCTCTATCCACGTTAATACTTTGCCCCCAATCCCATGAGCCTTAATTTTGCATGATAATCTTTTGTGTGGAACCTTATCGAAGGCTTTCTGGAAGTCAAGGTACACCACATCCACTGGCTCTCCCCCATCTATTTTACCAGTTACTTCCTCAAAAAATTCCAGCAGATTAGTCAAACACGATTTACCCTTTGTAAATCCATGTTGACTCTGTCCGATCCTTTCCCCATTTGTCAAGTGCTCCGCTATTTTATCCTTAATAATGGACTCTAGCATTTTGCCCACAACCGATGTAAGGCTTACTGGTCTATAATTCCCTGCTTTCTCTCTACCCCCCTTTTTAAATATTGGGGTAACATTAGCTACCCTCCAATCCACGGGTACTGTTCCCGAGTCAATGGAGTTCCGGAAGATGATCCTTAGAGCATCTGCTATCTCCAGGGCCACCTCCTTAAGTACCCTAGGATGTAGTTTATCAGGCCCCGGGGATTTGTCGGCCTTCAGTCCCCTCAACTTATCCAACACCATATCCCTAGAGATACTAATTTCTGTCAGCTCCTCCCTCTCATTAGTCCCTATGTTTGCCGATATTCCTGGGAGGTTATTTGTGTCCTCCTTTGTGAATACAGAACCAAAGTATGAGTTTAATTGGTCTGCCATTTCCTTATTCTCCATTATATATTCTCCCGAATCGGACTGCAAGGGACCGACTTGGGATTTTACCAGTCTTTTCCTCCTGATATACCGATAAAAGCTTTTGCAGTCTGTCTTTATGTTTGCTGCAAGTTTACTTTCGTATTCTATTTTCCCCTTCCTGATTAATCCCTTTGTCCTCTTTTGCTGTATCCTGTACTGCCCCCAATCTTCCGGTCTGGTGCTTTTTTTTGCCAGTTGATATGCCCTTTTTTTTGATTTTATGCTGTCCCTAATTTCCCTCGTTATCCACGGTTGAGCCACCTTTTTAGGTTTATTTTTATGCCAAACCGGTATAAACATGTTCTGGAATTCTTCCATTCTATCTTTGAATGCTTGCCATTGTCTATCCACTGTCAATCCCCCCAGAAACACCACCCAATCAATCTTACCCAATTCCCGTCTCATACCCTCGTAATTCCCTTTATTTAAGTTCTGGACCTTAGTCTCTGATTCAATTTCCTCACTCTCCATCTCGACTGAGAGCTCGATCATATTATGATCGCTCTGACCCAAGGGGCCTCGTACAAGAAGATTGTTGATAAGTCCCTTCTCATTGCACAATACCCAGTCTAAAATGGCCTGATCTCGAGTCGGCTCCTCGACATATTGGTCCAGATAACCGTCCCGAAAACATTCCAGGAATTCCTCCTCCTCAGAATTTTTACTAATTTGGGTAGTCCAATCAATATGTAAATTAAAGTCACCCATGATGACAGCTGTGCTCTTATCGCACGCTTCTCTAATTTCCCTTTTTATGCCTTCCCTCACCTCCATATTACTATTTGGAGGCCTATATATCACACCCACTAACGTTTTCCTCCCCTTGCTATTTCTCATTTCTACCCATACAGATTCCGTTTCATCCGAGTTGATATCCTTCCTTTCCATTGCATTAATCCCCTCCTTTACCAGCAATGCTACCCCACCTCCCCTACCTTTTTGCCGATCCTTCCTAAATATTGTATATCCCTGGATGTTAAGTTCCCAGCCTTGCCCACCCTGCAGCCACGTTTCTGTAATCCCAATCAAATCATACTTGTTTACCTCTATTTCCACAACTAATTCATCCACCTTGTTCCTAATGCTTCTAGCATTAAGATACAAAGCCTTCAGGCTTGCTTTTTTCACACTCTCATTATGAATTAGTTTGGCCCTTTGTGTTTCTCTCCTTTGCTTATTGCTTCTCACCTTTCTACCATCTATTTCTGACTTCATATGACTTCCCTCTTTTCCACTATCTAGGTTCCCATCCCCCTGCCAAATTAGTTTAAATCCTCCCGAACCGCCCTAGAAAATATTACCCCGAGGACATCGGCTCCCTCACAGTTCAGGTGTAGACCGTCCCCTTGGTACAGGTCACTCCTCCCCAAGAACTGGTTCCAATGCCTCAAGAATTTAAATCCCTCTCCCTTGCACCACTGCTCAAGCCACGTATTTAGCTTATCTATCTTACTCTCTCTAAACTTATTAGCTCGTGGCACTGGTAGCAATCCAGAGATTACACAGACCACAAGAGTAAATTCAACGGTTCTGATCGTGCGTTGTCTTTCCACAACGATAACATTTGACAGAACTCAAACCCAATTTGTTTGTACCGAGTTCCGGTGGCCGTAGCTGCATTACTGCCGTGCCTCTCGCTGCGGCCTCGTGTGCTGCTGCCATAGTGACCGCCTTCTCGAGAGACAGCTCATTCTCCTCGAGCAGTCGCCTTTGTGTATCCTGTTTAAATAAACCACACACAAATCTATCTCGAAGTGCCTCTGTCAGTCCCGTTCCAAACTGACAATATTTTGCTAGCTTACGTAATTCCATCAAATATTCAGCATTGCTTTCATTTTGCCGCTGTCTTCTATCGTAAAATTTAAATCGTTCCGCTAGCATCAGCGGCGTGGGGCTAAGATGATTTTTTAGGACAGTGACAATCTGTTCGAACGTCTTATCCGCCGGTTCATCTGGTGATAACAGGTGTTTCAATTGCCCGTATGTCTTCGCACCCATTAAGTTTAGTAATGTTAGTGCTTTATCTGTCTCAGGAATTTTATTTGCCTTACAATAGTTTTGTATGCGTTCTACATACATAGCCCAGTCTTCTATATCACTGTCGAAGGCATTAATGTTCCCATGTTTAGGCATCGTAGCAATTTATCGTATTTTTAATGTTATCTAAGATGGCGGCTTCCCGCTCTTGCCGTCGTCCTCCGCCCACAAAATGGCGGTTTTCCAGCGCTTGGCGGTCTTCACCCGTCCCCCGACGCTGTCTCCGCTTCACCGCGGCTCTCGCACCTTCAGTTTCCCCAGACGCTGCGCCTTTAGCCCGAATGCGGCCCTTATCTCCGGTCGCGATCGATGTCCCGCGCTGCGCCTCTCGCTCGAAAGCGGCCCGGCCCTTCTCTCTGGTCGTGATCGACCTCACCGTCCTTATTCCTCCGTCTTCCCAGCCCCGTCTGTACAGCCAACGCGGTTGACTTTCTGTCGCGTCGCTGCCCGGCTTCCCCACCACGAGGTAGTAGAAGAAGCTGACAGTTGCTGATGGAGGCTTCGAGGTCAGGATGTCTTCTGCACTCCGGTTGCTCGATGCCTGCCGCTCGACGTGTCTTCCCGTAGGTGATGAGGGTGGAAACCTCTCTTCGACGTCCTGTCTGTGGACGAAGTCGCCGTGGAAATTACTGCAGCAGGGTAAGAATCGGACTCGTCGCCACTGTTAAGTCTGTGTGTTATAGTGAGAATTACTACACAGACCACAAGAGTAAATTCAACAGGTCTTTACTGGTTGGAGGTCGGACTATACTGAATACAATATTATTACACTGTGCTTATATACCGGTGTGGTCACCACCGGTATTACGTATACAGCAGCCAAAGAAAGTAGTACCTTTCTTAAGGTGGACCAGGCTTAAGTTCTCTTAAGGTGGAACAGGTTACATACACCACAAAAAGAAGTGGTTTACAATGATGACAAAAAGAGTAGTAAGCCTAAGGATTGTGAGGGTTTTAAAAATCAGCAAAGGATGACCAAGAAATTGAAAAAGGAGAAAATAGAATGAGAGTAAACTAGCAAGAAATATAAAAGCAGATCATAAGGGCTTTTACAAGTAAAAAGGAAGAGAGTAGTGAAAGTAAAAATGGATCCCTTAGAGACAGAGACAAGAGAAATTTTAATAGGTAATAAGGAAATGGCAAAAATGTTAAACAAATATTTTGTGTCTGTCTCCAGAGTAAAAGACACAAAGAACATACTGGAAATTGTGGGGAACCAAGGGTCTAATGGGAGTGAGGAACTTAAAGTAATATTAGTAAAGAAAAAGTACTGGAGAAATTAATAGGACTAAAAACCGATAATCTCGCCTGCCTCCTACCCTGGCACAGAATGTTCCTTCAGTTCCTTCCTCCCCCTTTCCTGCCTCTGCACCTGCTTAAAATCTGTTACATCTCTAGCCTTTTCCAGTTCTGATGAAGTGTCCCAGACCTGAAACGTTAACTCTGTTTCTCTCTCCACGGACGCTGCCAGGCCTGCTGAGTGCTTCCAGCATTTTCTGTTATTTCAAATTTCCAGCATCTGCAGTATTTTGTTATTGTGTCACCAGATTGATTCCTGGGATGAGAGGGTTGTCTGATGAGGAGACATTGAGTAGAATTGGCCTATATTCACTGGATTTTAGAAAAATAAGGTGATCTCATTGAAATGTATAAAATTCTTAGAAGGCTTGACAGGGTAGATGCTGAGAGGCTGTTTCCCCTGGCTGGAGAGTCCAGAACCAGGTGTCATAGTCTCAGGATAAGGGTCGGTCATTTAATTCAATTCAATTCAATTCAATTTTTATTTGTCATATATGCAGCAGACATGTGTACTGCACAATGAAATGTTGATTTTTACGAGTCCTCCCAAGACTGAGATGAGAAATTTCTTCACTCAGAGGGTGGTGAATCTTTGGAATTTTCTATCCCAGAGAGCTGTGGAGGCTCAGTCGTGTTGAGTATATTCAAGATTGAGATCGATTGATTTTTTGGGCACTAAGGGAATCAAGGGATATGGGGATTGGGCGGGAAAGTGGAGTTGATGTAGAAGTTCAGCCATGATCTGATTGAATGAGGGAGCAGGTTCAAAGGGCCGTATGACCTGCTCCTATTTCTTATTTTCTTGCGTTTATTTGGAATTTCACATCTGAATGATTCTTGGTTTTTTTTTTAAAACACAGGCCTATTTCCTTAATCATCAAAATATGACGAAGAAGCTTCCTACAGGTTTTGGTTTCAACTCCAGTTATCAAACTTTCCTCTCCTTCACAACCAATCCTACTATTTGCCTTGAGAACAGAATTGGATCAGAAAATCTTATTTTTCTGAGAACTTCTAATAAAAATGGCAGCTTAGCCACTGTACTGGCCGCACTAGACGTGCTCCTGTCTAGTTATCCAGCAAGTTAAACACTTATTCAAAATAATTCCTCGTGAAGCCGTTTGCTGTTTGAAGCTTTACTTGAACAAATTTGTGAAACTGTAAACAAAGACAAAGTATGTTTTGTACATAAACTGAGTACTATACATTCGATATTACATAAGATATAAACATATTTACAACAGTAGAATAGACTACTTGTATAACTAACATTTGGACTGTACTTCTGTAAATACCAACTATTACTTTTTATAAACATATTATTGTCAAAATACTACTCTGACAACATTGCTATCATGCTAATAGACAAAGATACTCACAGATATTGCGCCTGGCCTAACATAGAAGATCAGATTACATTGGATTGCGAATCCCTCATGGAATCCCCCATTACTCAAGTCAGGTACTTCCTGAGATTCTACTTCCTGGGTCACACAGGAAGAAAGGTAGAAAGGTCAAATGACCTCTCACACAGGAAGAAAGGTAGAAAGGTCAAATGACCTCTCCTCCCACACAAACACTGCTAACACATAACCACCACCAGAGAGTGCTATCTGCATATAAAATGGTCCATCAGTCCAGAACAGCCACACTTGATGCAGTTTGGAGCTTCAGCCTATTCTAGTTATACTCACCCATCTCTGCCGCCAAAAGAAATAGCACCTTTGACCAAATCTGGTATCTGGTGAAGCATAACATTTTTAAACCTAAAGATTGGACACGTGGTTTAGGTCTCAAGAACTTTTCAGTTAATGTCATTTTCCAGAGCCTTTTTGACCAGTGAGGATTTTGGTTTGACATAAATTTCTGTTCTCACCTTATGTCACGCACACAATGATGCCTTCAAAACAATATTGTAAATGAAAA
This sequence comes from Somniosus microcephalus, assembly GCF_052327205.1. Classification (NCBI taxonomy): domain Eukaryota; kingdom Metazoa; phylum Chordata; class Chondrichthyes; order Squaliformes; family Somniosidae; genus Somniosus; species Somniosus microcephalus. The sequence goes on along the minus strand of NC_140990.1, from coordinate 201,591,459 downwards.
AGCAAAGAGAAAAGGAGTAGAAACGGTTTGGGAAGAAAAACACAACTTCTGTTGTCCGTAGTAGTAGATTGGAGAATCTTGGATGATCTCAATCACAACCTAGAACATAATGCCAAACTTATTACTGAACATTGAAGTTCAATAACAGTAGATTGGATATTATGACAAGCAATCTTATTTATTAACATTCCTCCCCTAAAAAAATCAACTTAAAAAAAAATTCGTGCTATTTACTTTGCTAAAATCTACAAATAAAAAGAAAAGAAAGACTAGCATTTATGTAGCGCCTTTCATGACCTCAGGACATCCCAAAGCACTTTACAACCAGTGAAGTACTTTTAAAGTGTAGTCACTGTTGTAATGTAGTGCAATGCACCAGCCAATTTGTGCACAGCAAGCTCCCACTAACAGCAATGAGTCAGATGTTTTAGGCGTTGGTTGAGCAATAAATATCGGCCAGGATGCACGCCCATGTTCTTCTTTGAATAATGCTGTGGGATCTTTTCCATCCACCTGAGAGGGAATGCAGCACTCCCTCAGTACTGCACTGGCGTGTCAGCTGCGATATTTGTGCTCATGTCTCTGGAGTGAGACTTGAACCTACAACCTTCTGACTCGGAGGCAAGAGAGCTACCCACTGAGCCACAGCTGACACCGTATCAGTAGTTCATGTATCCTTGCTGAAATTAGGAAGATGACTGCCTATATTTGAGAGAAAATACTATAAGTAACACTTTGAAATTTTTTAAAAATTGCTTAATCCAACATTTACATTTGGGTGCCAAGTTGATTGAGAGGCATTAAATCTATTTTCTAAAAATAGTGTGTCATATAAGGAAAAGCTTGATTTTTTCAGGATGATGAAAACTGAGTTTAGCAGTAAATACTTAGTAGATTGCAGTTCATTTTTTAAAATATAGGCTAGACACATCAGAAGGAAAGGAAAGCTGCCTGTTGGTTGTGATTGATTGCATATTTTTCTTCTATACTTCACACATCAGGACTAAGTCCGTGGGAAGGCAGCTAAACAAAGTACTCGAAAGCACACCTCAGCCACAAAAGAGCCACATGTGGCTCCTGAAATCTCGGCTGGTCACCCGTGATCTGAAGTCAAATTTTTAAAACATCGCTTCATGTGATTAAAATTTCTGAAGCAAGTAAGCACCATTTGAAGAACACCCAACCCAAGACTCAATACTTCTATAGATTGCTCCTTAGACTTTCTGCCCATTAACTATGAATGGGTTGAAAATTTTATTTTATCTCCACAATTCTGAAAACTAGTTAATTGGCTGTATACCAATGCATGTTTCCCTTGCAGCATAAAGCTTCAATACAGATTGCTGCAAATATCTATTGACCACATTCACACTTAGCCAAGCTTAGTGAAGCAAAAGTATAAAGCCTTTGCCTAGTAATTTGAGTTGCTGAAAGAATTCCAAATTGTGGATTTTACCCTAGTAACTTAGAATTGCAATAGTTTTTGGCACTCTGTTTTCTTTCCTTGGAGTTCCTTGTGTTTGTTTAGTTTTCTTCCCCCTTCATTTTCTTTTTAAATTTGGCTTGTAATTTCACTTATTCATACTTGATTCAACTTCGCAGTTTAAAATTTGTGGTTCTACAATGATGCGAATGGAATGCACAGACCATTCATGTTAGTATCATCATGTTTTTATATAGGTGGTGTGCAACTCATGCCCTTAGTGCTTTTTTCTAATTTCAATGTTAAAATTGGCAGTGTGGCTGATTAGGGACTGCATTATAGTTAACTATTCTGTTTGTGTTGCCGACTTGCTTGCAGCAAAGCTCAGATATGGGTGTAACAGCACCAAAAGATTTGCAGTGAAACCCAACCTTAGAATTAAGCTTAGTGTCCTGTTTGAGGTTAGAAATAGCCATTTACTAGACTGAACTGATGGAAATGGATTGGCCAGCATTTACAACTTGTTATAGGATCTGTGGTGCTATTCTTACTGACCAAAGTTGCAGAGGATAGATTTTCATTGCTCATAAGTTTTCAAATGAAATGTATTTTATGAAAGTAGCTACTGGGTACCATTACAATTAGATGAAGGCGGGTTGGGACCATATGTCAGAAAACACAAGAGAATAGAAGTGATAGGACAGGGCCAAGAATACATCATCACAAGGATGGTATGGTAACTGGACAGCAAGCCCGGACAATCTGACAGGGAGGTTAATGGGCAAAGACTAAAATAATATGTATATACACGAACGCCAGAAGCATTCGAAATAGTGGTGGTTAGGGAGGAAGTTAAAACCCAGATACCCATATGAAAATGACAATGAACAGGAGATGGTAAACAATTAGATTGAGTAGATCACATGGTAGCTGTACATTTTGAGAGGTGAAGTTTTGTTTCTAATTGGCAACTTCACTCTGACTGTACATGGTTATTAGCTAAAATCAGGGAATTGATAGGTTGAAGATGATTTGGCAATTTATTGCCTTCATTCAAGCCAGTAAAATTGGCACGGTATCAGGAATTTTGATTCAGCAGCTCCCAGTTTGTCACTATCTGCTATCTCTGCACTTGCTCCATGCTTCAATCGTAGTCTGGATTAAGGTTAAGAACATAGCTCATCATCTGTCCATGTTCTCGATCCAGTCTCTTTATTGGCAACAATAAACTTTCTCTAATTTCTGAACCATCTTGTAGTCTTTACCTTGCAATTTAGAACAACAGACAGCCCCCCACCCATGCCAAAAAAACCTTTCTGTCACAATAACATTAGATACATGATAACTGCTTTATTTCCTTGAAGCCCTTTGGTCCTTATGAGGTCCAAAGTCACTTCTATATTATTTAATTATTGTTAATGTAATGACGCTTAGTTTGTTGAGAACTGTGCTGTAACCAATTTATCTACTGCAAGAGCTTTTTATACTGGGAATAATTGCTCAAAACTGGAAGAAAATTTGGAATTGTTGAAAAATACATTACAAATCCAAGATTTCTCTGTACAAGACTCTATTTTCTCCTCAATGAATGTGGGGAATCAAGAACTCTAACCATTTTTCAGTATTTAAAAAAATAATCTTTATGCAGCTACATGATTAGGGAAGGTTGGCAGATGACTGTCTATATGTACAAGTAGTGTTTTAGGAAAAAGTGAGGTTGGGGGAAAAAATAGCATCACATTGCCAAAGCATATTAGAAGCTGTCTCAATTTCTTTGTAATTGATCTATGCCCTCTGAAACTAGCAAGATACCAACAAAAGGGTATATTTTCCTGTGTGCAAAGTTAAAGAAAAATTCTTTCACTAAACTTTCATTTATAAATCAATGACTGTTTAATGAAAGCATTTTTGTTTAACTTTGCATCCAGAGGAAAATCAAAGAAAAAGGGGGCTAGTTTCTAGATTGCCATCTGAAGGGCAATGCTTCTGGAGTTTCCATTGATCTTGAGAAACAAATTCTGCACTTCAAACCTCCAGTGAAGGAAAAAGATTTATGCTAGTGGAAAATTAAAACATTGAAATATAAAGCACCAACAATAATGGCTACATATCACAACAAATGAAATTGGACTCTTGACTCCTATAATGATTAATACACAATTCTTTCAGGAGCCATCTGCTCAGACAGTTGTGCAATAATAAAGAAAGCAAAATGGCAGAGAATGTAACAGAGGTCGGGAATATTTGACACCAATCAAGAACCACCTAATCCTAACTACAGAATGAATCGATATGAGGCAATACCAGGAAGTTAACTTCTATATGTATACAGGTTGAACTTCCCGAATCCAGCAACCTCGGGACCGAGGCCGAGCCGGTTTTCAGGTTTTTCCGGACTTCGGAACGTGTTTCTGATGTCCGAAGTCTGGAAAATATCGCAACCTGGGCGCGGGCATTTCTGGACTTCGGACATCAGAAACACGTTCTGAGTCCGGAAATGCCTGGGCCCGGCTAGCGGCGAAAACAGGGTGTCTGGATTCCGGAACATTTTACAGATTCCGGACGACCCTGCCACCAATCGTCCCGGAGTCCGGAACTCTGGATTTTGGGCACTCAACCTGTACTACCATACAAAGATCCTGGCAGGTGACCTGAAAATGTTTGTTATATTTAATAGTGTGGTAAAGGAAAAATTTGCTTTTAATAGATGAATTTTAAATGGAACAGGTGCAGAAAAATTCAGAAGAGAAACCCCTTCAACTCTTCCCTGCTAAAACTCTTCATATTGTTGAGAACTTTGTGATTATACTTCCACAGACTCTGGTAAGTTTGTCATTTGCAGATTCTTAAGGTGGAGTAACACACTCCTAATTTTGTTTTTCTATGTCCTTGGGTATTCTGGCGCAGTCACGACACCACCACTGTCAACATGTGCACTACTTAGAACTCAAATTACACTCCCAACAAAACTGTTATTTTATCTTTATCGCATACTTTCATGATACAGGTGAATTGGAATGAGTTGCAGGTTAGAGGCATTGGACATGACGGTCACTGGAGCAGATAGAGCCTGGTGGAACAGCTTCCAAGCTAAGAATATTATTGCTTCAACAGGCTGTACAACCCCTTTGACCTTTTTGCTGGAAGACATATGAGAGCTGATAATGCAGTTATAGCACTTCGGGTGGCAGGACCATGTATTAGTAGGCATGGAAGCCTAAGGGCTACTCTGAGGGAAACATTTAGAATAGAAGTCTTCACACTAATTATGCGCAAGGCTTGTCAAGGGCCTATTTTTTTAAATTCGTTTATGGGATGTGGATGTTGCTGGCAAGGCCAGCATTTATTGCCCATCCCTAATTGCTCTCGAGAAGGTGGCGGTGAGCTGCCTTCTTGAACCACTGCAGTCCGTGTGGTGAAGGTACTCCCACAGTGCTGTTAGGTAGAGAGTTCCAGGATTTTGACCCAGCGACGAAGAAGGATCGGTGATATATTCCCAAGTCAAGATGGTGTGTGACTTGCAGGGGAACTTGGAGGTGGTGGTGTTCCCATGCGCCTGCTGCCCTTGTCCTTCTAGGTGGAAGTGGTCAAGGGTTTGGGAGGTGCTGCCGAAGAAGCCTTGGCGAGTAGCTGCAGTGCATCTTGTAGATGGTACACACTGCAGCCACGGTACGCTGGTGGTGCAGGGAGTGAATGTTTAAGGTGGTGGATGGGGTGCCAATCCAGTGGGCTGCTTTGTCCTGGATGGTGTCGAGCTTCTTGAGTGTTGTTAGAGCTGCACTCATCCAGGCAAGTGGAGAGTATTCCATCACATTCCTTACCTGTGCCTTGTAGATGGTGGTAAGGCTTTGGGGAGTCAGGAGGTGAGACACTCACCGCAGAATACCTAGCCTCTGACCTGCTCTTGTTGCCACAGTATTTATATGGCTGATCCAGTTAAGTTTCTAGTCAATGGTGACCCCCCAGGATGTTGGTGCGGGATTCAGCAATGGTAATGTCGTTGAATGTCAAGGGGCGGTGATTAGACTCTCACTTGTTGGAGATCGCCATTGCCTGGCACTTATGTAGCGTGAATGTTACCTGCCACTTATCAGCCCAAGCCTGAACGTCATCCAGGTCTTGTTGCATGCGGGCATGGACTGCCTCATTATCGGAGGAGTTGTGAATGGCGTTGAACATTGTACAGTCATCAGCGAACATTCCCATTTCTGACCTTGTGTTGGAGGGCAGGTCATTGATGAAGCAGCTGAAGATGGTTGGCCCTAGGACACTGCCCTGAGGAACTCCTGCAGCTATGTCCTGGGGCTGTGATGATTGACCTTCAACCACCACAACCATCTTCCTTTGTGCTAGGTATGACTCCAGCCAGTGGAGAGTTTTCCCCCTGATTCCAATTGAGTTCAGTTTCACTAGGGCTCCTTGATGCCACACCTGATCAAATGCTGCCTTGATGTCAAGGGCAGTCACTCTCACCTCACCTCTGGAATTCAGCTCCTTTGTCCATGTTTGGACCAAGGCTGTAATGAGGTCGGGAGCCGAGTGTTCTTGGTGGAACCCAAACTGGGCATCAGTGAGCAGGTTATTGGTGAGTAAGTGCCGCTTGATAGCACTGTTGATGACACCTTCCATCACTTTGCTGATGATTGAGAATAGACTGATGGGGCGGTAATTGGCCGGATTGGATTTGTCCTGCTTTTTGTGGACAGGACATACCTGGGCAGTTTTTCACATTGTTGGGTAGATGCCAGTGTTGTAGCTGTACTGGAACAGCTTGGCTAGAGGCGCGGCTACTTCTGGAGCACAAGTCTTCAGCACGATAGCTGGGATATTGTCCGGGCCCATAGCCTTTGCAGTATCCAGTGCGCTCAGCCATTTCTTGATATCACGTGGAGTGAATCAAATTGGCAGAAGACTGGCTTCTGTGGTAGTGGGGACCTGAGGAGGAGGCTGATATGGATCATCCACTCGGCACTTCTGGCTGAAGATGGTTGCAAACGCTTCAGCCTTGTCTTTTGCACTCACTTGCTGGGCTCCACCATCATTGAGGATGGGGATGTTCATGGAGCCTCCTCCTCCCGTTAGTTGTTTAATGGTCCAACACCATTCGCGACTGGATGTGGCAGGACTGCAGAGCTTTGAAATGATCCGTTGATTGTGGGATCACTTAGCCCTTTCTATGGCATGCTGCTTCCGCTTTTTAGCATGCATGTAGTCCTGTGTTGCAGCTTCCCCAGGTTGGCACCTCATTTTTAGTTATGCCTGGTATGTGCTGCTCCTGGCATGCTCTTCTACACTCCTTATTGAACCAGGGTTGGTCCCCTGGCTTGATGGTAATGGTAGAGTGAGGGATATGCTGGGCCATGAGCTTACAGATTGTGGTGGAGTACAATTCTGCTGCTGATGACCCACAGCGCCTCATGGATGCCAGGTTTTGAGCTGCTAGATCTGTTCTGAATCTATCCCATTTAGCATGGTGGTAGTGCTACACAACACGATGAAGGATGTCCACAATGTGAAGACGGGACTTCGTCTCCACAATGACTGTGCGGTGGTCACTGCTACCAATACTGTCATGGACAGATGCATCTGCGACAGGTAGATTGATGAGGATGAGGTCAAGTAGGTTTTTCCCTCGTGTTGGACTCGGCCAACTTGATCAGTAGTGGTGCTACCGAGCCACTCTTGGTGATGGACATTGATGTCCCCCACACAGAGTACATTCTGTGCCCTTGCTACTCTCAGTGCTTCTTCCAAGTGGTGTTCAACATGGAGGAGTACTGATTCATCAGCTGAATGAGGGCGGTAGGTGGTAATCAGCAGGAGGTTTCCTTGCCCATGCTTGACCTGAAGCCATGAGACTTCATGGGGTCCAGAGTCAATGTTGAGGACTCCCAGGGCCACTCCTTCCCAACTGTATACCACTGTGCCAACACCCCTGGTGGGTCTGTCCTGCAGACCAGGTTAGACAGGACATACCCAGGGATGGTGATGGAGGAGTTTGGTACATTGGCTGAGAGGTATGTGAGAATGACTGTGTCAGGCTGTTGCTTGACTATTCTGTGGGACAGCTCTCCCAATTTTGCCACAAGTCCCCAGATGTTGGTGAGGAGGACTTTGCAGGGTTGACTGGGCTGGGTGTGCTGTTGCCGTGTCTGTAGCCGGTGCTGAGGTCGATGCCGGGTGGTCTGTCCAGTTTCATTCTTATTATTGTGTTTCGTAGTGGTTTGTTACAACTGAGTGGCTTGCTAGGCCATTTCAGAGGGCAGTTAAGAGTCAACTACATTGCTGTGGGTCTAGAGTCACATATAGGACAGCAGATTTCCTTGATTGTCTTTCCCTTTTATTAGTGAACCAGATGGGTTTTTACGACAATCTGATAGTTTCATGGTTACCATTACCATTAGCTTTTTATTCCAGATTTATTTAATTAACTGAATTTAAATTCCCCCAAAAAGTTCTGCTGTCCTGTACACATTCGTGCAAGGTCAGCTTATTTGTGAGCAGATGCAAGGGGGCACAAATTAGAGCCAGGCCATTCAGGAATGAAATCAGGAAAGCACTTTTTCACACAAAGGCTAGTGAAAATGTGGAATTCTCTTCCCCAAGACGCTGTGGATGCTGGGCCAATTTAAATATTCAAGACTGAGAGGGTCATATTTTAATTAGGTTATCAAGGGATATGGATCAAAGGTGGGTAAATGAAGTTGAGGTACAGATTAGCCATGATCTAATTAAACGGTGGAACAGGCTCGAGGGCTGAATGGCCTACTCCTGTTCTTCTGTTCATAGTGCCTAAGGAGCAGCAGTACCAGTGGTACTGAGCCTGGATTGCATTATTGACCCCATGCCATCCATTCTGAGGGAGCGTCTGGTAGATCTCAGAATATAGTTGGCTATTAGCGAAAATTGCACAGAACTTGGACTGGGCTCATCCAGCCAGTTGGCTGCCTTGAGCATAAACCAACCTTGGAAGTCTAAGGCCGTATAATTGGACATGTGCTATTGATTTGTAATTTGGTGATCGTATCTCATGTGTTACAACCACAGAAGCCATTGGGTATATTGGACCTTCTGTTTGATACAGGAGTATAAACTGTGTCTGGGCAACTACCTAACGTATATCTCCCTCTTTAAATGGTATTGTGACGAGGGATATAGCAGGCTTACAATTGTCCTCTATTAGGCAATCCCCAGGAGATATTCTTGGGAAGATTTGAGTGAAATAATTTGACTATTTAAATACATTAACATAATCAAGCCACTACGGCTAGATGGGCCCCCATCCAAGTCTAATGATGATTCAAAACCACACAGAACAATGCCTTGCTGAACTGTGCATGTCTCTGAGGTATGAAAATTAGCCAGACTTTAATTTGTATTCATATAACTTTCAGAATCTAAGCAGTGACTAATCTTAACCTTGCGTGTTCAGCATGAAAAAATCTGAGGAAATATAAGACAAAAAAAGCTTCATTTTTAACACACATACCACATTTAGTAACTATCATTATGAACAGTGTAATTTTAGTAAACAACACAAGAATAGTTTTCAAAAGTTCAATTTATTGGCATGATGAAGACATTTTCCATTATGTCACTGCTTTGCCACTGCCAGGACATTGCTCTCTGGGGCAAGCTGTTGAAACTCTTTTTCCTCTGTTTTACATTGGATGTATGTGGTGCCTATGTAACTGACTTTAGTTCAATGCCATTACAAGGTTTTCCACTGCAATTATGGTCACTCAAAAGCCATCCTTGTATATGGTTTGCCGCCTTGAACATTGATCCAGGGAATTTCGCCAATTTATATTTAGTTGACGTATACCAGAAAGCTTTCACATCTATTTCTTGCGTGCATTTGTGCACATCCTGCAGTTTTGGAGGTCCTGCAGTAGTGCTGCCTTGACTGTTGTGTTATTACAACTGGACATTATGCTCTGAACATGCCAGTTTAATTTGTGGAAGGAGTTTGGAAGGATCCTGTGGCAGGAACAGAAATTCAAAGCAGCTGTAACTTTCCCTAACAAAATTATGGGGAATTGACTGAAAACAGACCTTTGTAATGGTCTCCCAGTTTACTTTGACCCACCTCATATATTGATCTTCAGAAGCCCCAAAGCCTATGTGAATTCTTCAATTTGGATATATATGGTATCTCGTGCTCCTCCTCGGAGTGAACAATCTGTGGAGCTATTGCAATCGAGCATGCCATGAGATAGCAAGAACGCACTGGCAGGAATCCTGTGCTGTTTTAAATCAGTCCCAAGTAGATCTAAATTCTGCCTGTGTTGGAATGGTTTCGCTGCAGAGGCTGATCCAGCTGAGACTTGATTTAAATTGATTTGTCATCTAATAATATTTTAAATTGACAGATTTTGACACTGTACTGAAAAATGTTTAGCCCAAGTAAGTAATGGTATAGATAATTTGAATTGCCAGAGTAAGAGCCAAGCCCAGTTTTTCAGCCACCTTCCTGTTGGAAGATGGGCACAGATCTTGTCGACATCAGGACGTTTTTTCACCAACTTCTCTCTCTCATTATTCCAAACTTCACTTTAATGTGGTAGAATTTCTATGGGGGTTCTCCAGATTTACCATCGTGACTTCCGGGGAACATTGGCGGCAACACTGGAGAAATGGCATAAATGGGGTTTCTGTCAAGGTTACGATGAGAGATTGGGAGAAGCCCCTTGGAAATGTTTGATTTTACTTGTATTTAACAAAAAACTGAATTAGACTGTTGGGTACAATTGTACACAGAGAAAAATATTCAGGAGGTCTTTATGAGGGAGAGTTTTTTTATAACAAAATATGTCATTTAAAGTAATGCTGGTAGCTGACATAATCTTTTTAAAAATGTTGAGAAGACAAGTTAATTCTGTTTGTCTTTCAAATGTTCTCAGCATTTTTTTTTACCAGTGAGCTGAACTGAATTAAACAGTGCCCTAGCAATGAATCACCCTTGAGAGAAAAAGCACCACGACATCTGATGAATACTCTTCTAAAACTGTAAAATGTAAAGTAGGTGGAAGGCAAAAACTTTCTGGCGTGTGAGTCGGATTTAATGCATTTAAATAGCTTCAATCATTAATGAAGAGCTCCTAAATTTTTCCACCAAAATAGTTTCACAAGGTCACTTATTAAAAAATAATTTATGCTCACTGCTACTTTCAAAGCTGAAATCGCTTACTGTAATTAAACTTTGAAAATATCATCTAGTGGTTTGGACATACTTCTTTTTACAATACCAGCTGATCCCCAGTCGTGTTGTTCATGGGCAATCTGGGGTCTGGAGTATGAATGTAAAGTTGAGCTTCTAACCTGGCCTGTCAATTTAAGCAGCTGTTCAGGTACTTTCTCAAGGGGGGAAAAAAAGTAGTCTAAATATATATTTTTTTCAATCACAGTTTAATCGCTGTATATTGAGGGATAGTTCCAGATTGCCAGATTAATGTTAATTTCTAACATTAGAATGTGACAGACCCTCTCAAAATGTTTGTATAAATAAATGTCAAAAACTGAATTAAAAATATATATTTCCCTCCTCTGCAGAAGGTGATAATCCTTGTTACTGTATGATTTAATAGACAGCATCAGGCCTCCAATATCTTGCCAAAATGTCTATTATTCATAGGCACAGTGAACCTTGGAGGCTATTCAAACATCCTGCATTACTGCTGTGTCCAATCTTGTCCTCACTTATATTCATGCACATTTTAAGCAGCAAATGTGATTTTTTTTAAAAAGAATTGGTGCAGGCTGCTAGGTATGCCCAGTCTTGATCATTATTGCTGACTTTTTAAAATTCTGATTAAAAATAAGGGGGCACTATCATTTTCACTGCAGAGAGAGAACATTTCTGCATCTAACAATTATATCATGTATGCACAAACAATGCAATGAAGCTTATATGAAGCAGGGACAGGCTTCAATATGTTCTCACTTTGAGGGAACAAAATATTGCCATTTTTTGATGAAGGTGGTGCCCTTTATAAGCTTGCAGAAATTAGTGATGAGTTATCTTAATTTACAGAAACTGACACTGGGTCTGTCTTGCACATAGATGATTTAGACTTGGGCATAGGGAACACAATATTGAAAATTCCTCACTTCATAAAAGTAGAAGGTTTGGCAAATAATGAGCAGAACTGTAAAAGACTGCAGGAGGACATAGACAGGTAGTGAAATGGGCAGACAGGTGGCAGATGCAATTTAATGCAGAGAAGTGTGAGGTGATGCATTTTGTGGGAGGGAAAGCAATGAATGGGCATATGCATTAGTGAAAAGATGCTGAAGGGTGTGGATGTACATAGAGACTTGAGGTTAAAGTGCGACTGCAGGTAACTAAAGTCCTGAAAAAGGCAACTAGCATTTTGGGTTTCAGAACTAGAAGCATAGGTCACTATTTTGCCAACCGTGGCGAGTCTGGTGCGGCCGGAGTAGGCAGCGGCCTCAAACCCCGCTCCAGTCTTCATCCCACCTCCTCCGAGTGATTTTGCCCTGGTTGAGCTTGTTAAACCCGCCGTGTGAGGTTCCCGGACAATTAAAAGGAAGCTGGTCTGATGACGCGTCATCAGCCGGTTCCCTTAAAGGGACTATGTCCACATTCATTTTGACATTTGTGCTGTCAGTGTTCTACAGCAGTGAGATGCTGCAAACACTGACAAGCACTGCACAAGGGTGCACGGCTGCACCCAGGCTCTCCAATGACTCCCTCCATATGCTTATGGGCGGAAGAGACTTCCCCAGGAGACCAACACAGCCTGGTTACACATTGCACAGGAGGACACAAGCAGGGATGTCATCAGGAGGACCAGGCTGCAGTGGCGCAAACCTTTCAATTATCTCAGTAGATCACGAAGCGTTACTGCAAAGCCACACTCAACCTCATCTTGCTGTGCCACTCATCACATCCTCATCACTCTGCCTTCCCTACCCTACTCATGCACATCTTTATTCACACCAACTTACCTTGCACCTCCACCCATCCCTCTCTATCCACGTTATCACTTCCCCATCTCACTAGCCACCCCTCACACTCATCCTCATCCTTGTCCAGTCATTCAAACTAACAACACACAAGGGAAGGCACTTGTGTGCTTTAGCCAACGTTCGTGTAAAGTGTCTGTTAATGTGTTGTCAAGCATTGAAATCTTTATTTTAACACTTTGCCTTCTTGGACAGATTTATGTGCACCTTTGGAAGTGTCTTAATGAGTTGCAGTGAATGGTGAGACATAACTTCACTCCCCCCCCCCCCCCCCCAACGGTGATGAGTGTGAAAGGAATGGCTTGGACATTAAAGGGATGCTTTATGGTGTTGGTGTGGGATGGTGCCAACCTGGTGCATCATGTAGCCGCCAGGGTGTACAGCGTCAAGTGAAGTAAATTTGGCCATGGTGAGGCCATCGCTGGTGTCCTGGGCAGCAATGTGGTCGGGTGCTGATGCCCTCTGTCCTCTGCAGCATCGGTTGATTGCGGAGAAGGTTGGTGCCGTTGTTGGTGCTACTGGTGTGCCTGGTGATGTTGGTGTTGGGGCTGATTGTGGTGGTATTCTGAGGACCAAGGTGAGATTTTTTTCAAGGGCACCGATGCCGCTGGAATAGATGGCAGCTGAAGTTGAGATGACAGAAGCGATCTGTCAATGCTAAGAGAGGTTGCTCCAAGGAGGTGCCAGTGGATAGAGAGTTTACTCCAAACACTTCAAACTGCATACAGCTCAAAAGTGTCTTCCAAATCCTGAAGGCTCAAGCTTCTGACATTGGAAAGTGAATAGCTGTGAAATGGTAGCTTTTATACCACTTTTGCAGCTGTCACCTATTCACAGCAATGGAGAGTCATAGAGAACCCAACACATTTACCTGACGTGGTCCCCAAGCGACGTGAAACCTTGTGGTAAAGTTGGGAAAATGGCTAGAAGGTGGTAAAATGCTGTTCAACAACCTTTAAGGACCCTCTTAACTATCTCAATTGGCTGAACCGCTGCTTAGTGCCGGGTCTGCAAAACGCAGGCAGACCCCTCACTTGGGAAACTGACATGGAGGCGGGTTCAGAGTGAGATCCCGACCCGCTGTTAATCTTTTAGATTTTGACAGTGGACCCGCCTCCGAACCTGCCCTCTGAGTGCCGGCAAAATTTCAGCCATAGAGTACGAAAGCAAAGAAATAATAAATGTGTACAATGCAATGGTGAAGCCACAGTTAGAGTACTATATGTAGTTTTTGGCAGCACAAACATGATGGGCTGCATGGCCTCCTCCTGTGCTGTCAATGTCTATGGTTCTATGGCACATAAGGTGACCTGTATTTTAGACAATCTCCTTACATTTCAGTCAAAAAGCCCAGAACAAAAGATCATCTGTGGCTGGACACAGTATTGCATGGACATTTGGCAAGTATAACATGGCAGCCAGATCCCAATGTAAAGTAAATTTCCACTCTCAACATTGGTCTATACTCGCACGCAAGATAGCCTCCTACTTTGACCACCAAATAAAGACATAAATTTCCCATTTTGTATGTGATACAGCAATGTACAGAGATGGTGTTATCCTGCAGAGATACTAACTTTTGTAAAGAATGTAATTTCTTTTTGTGCCGCATATGCTGATACATTGGCCTAGAAATTCAGTATAGCCACTTTTGGGGCGGTAAAGTCGGGCGGCCGCTAAAGTTTGCGCCCGCCGGAAAGTGGGGGCCACTTCGCCGATATTCAGTAGCTTTGGCCAAGGAGTTCGCTTGAGCGCTAAAACTGGCGTTGCACGGCTATCTTTAGGCACTAAGCCGGCGGTGCAGACTGATACCGCCGAGGCCGGGCGCAGCGCATGTGCGGTCATGTTTTGATTGACAGCAGACACCCTGGCGCCGGCCAGCTCTTAAAGGGGGAAGGGTCGACTTGGTCTGCTGCCACGCCCTGGATACTGCAGCCCTCCAGCTAGGCCTAAACACTGCTGCTGGAGAGAAATAGCGCCAGGAAGGATGCAGAGGGCCCGTGAGCGAGCGCAGCACTTCTCTGCCCATGATTTAAAGGTGCTGGTTAGGGCTTTGGAGAAGAGAAGCCATATCTTGTTCCCGGACAGTGGCAAGAAGCCTCCCAAGAGGGTGTACAGGAGAGCCTGGAGGGAAATCGCCCAGAGGGTCACAGCCAACAGCGATGTCCCCAGGACTGGTGTCCAATGCCGGAAAAAGTTTAACGACCTCACTCGGATTGTCAGGGTGAGTACCCTTTCCAGTGTCCTCCTCATCCTTGCATGTGCACCTCACATTATGGGCAAAGGGACCTCAAAGCCCTAATGGCCAGCCCTCATCCAGCAGCTATGGCACTGGCATGAACATCAATTGCACTTTCTGCACTTGACACACTGGCCAAGCTATTCGACCATGGGAGGCAGTGCATACAGCAACAGGGCACCACACTGGCCAAGCTATTCGACCATGGGAGGCAGTGCATACAACAACAGGGCACCACACTGTACTTGGAGGCCGTCCTTTCTCTTGCAGGCCAAGCTGGCCCAGAATCTGAAGAGCCGGACTGTCACCGGGGGAGGCCGTGCCCAGTTCCAGCAGCTCAGTGACCTGGAGGAGCGCGTGGGTCGAGTCATGGGTGCCCGGGTGATTGGCCCCGTTGCAATTGGAGATGCCGACCCTGTGCTGGGCCCCAATGGTAAGGACATGACCGTTTGGACCTCTCTCGTTCCCCTTGCGCTTCAGATCTACATCCTTTGCCACTGTCCGACCAATGCGCAGAATGCCACCACTCATGCCTCCCTCGCTGACGCCCTGTCCTCACTCTAAAGCTACTCTTGTGCCTTCCTGCTTTCAGCTGGTGAGGAGGAGGTCCCTGAAGCTGCGAGTGTCAGTCCCTCGGAAGAGGAGGACGAGGAGGAGCAAGAGGAAGGCGGCACATCGGGGGAACCCTCATCCGCGCCAGGGGATGGCAATGGAGGGGACACGTGTTCCCTGGAGGAGAGCCAGGGGGAAGTGTTGCAGGGGAGTGTAGCTCCTGTGCCCAGTGGCGTCCAGCCACGCGGGAAGGGTCGGGCAGCTCGGCGGCCTTCTCCCCAGAGGGGGGAAGTGTTGCAGGGGAGTGTAGTTGCTGGGCCCAGTGGCGTGCAGCCACGCGGGAAGGGTCGGCCAGCTCGGCGGCCTTCTCCCCAGAGGGAGAGTCCGGCCTCCAGTCCGGAGATGGTCCTCACCCAGGAGGTGCGCCTCCTTGATCAAATGTCCGCGGACTCGGATCGGCGGCACACCGAGTTCATGGGGGTTGTGGCACGGTTGCCTGAGGCTATTGAGTCCCTGGCTCATAGTGTGTCCGATTTCGGGGCCTCACAGGCCAGGGGTTTCGAACAACTCGCGGCAGCACAGGCCAGGGGTCTCGAACAATTCGGGGCATCACAGGACGCGAGTCGGGCACAATTCGGGGCATCACAGGACGCGAGTCGGGCCGAATTCGGGGCATCACAGGACGCGAGTCGGGCCAAATTCGGGGCATCACAGGACGCGAGTCGGGCCGAATTCAGGGCAGCACAGGACGCGAGTCGGGACGACTTCAGGGCAGCACAGGCAGCGAGTGGACAGTTGATCAGTGGTGCCGTGCAGTCACTGGCTGGTCTGATGCGGGCACAGACCAGGGCAGTACGGGCACTCACTGCTGCCACACTCGCTGTGTCACGCATGCATCGCCAGGGCACCCGCCGCGCTGCTGCAGCACAGTGGTCTGGCCTTCACCAGATTGCTGCGCTTGCTGCAGTGCCAGCCCGGCCGAGTGCCAGTGTCTCTGGCGACCAGCGAGCGCCTGCCATCAGCCAGCTTGCCCCCATTGCTGCAGCCGCCACTGCCACTCCCCCAGCAAAGCTGCGACGAGCTGCTGGAGAGACTGATGCTGCCCAGCCACAGCTGCAGCAGTCAGCAGCCGGCCCCTCGAGGGCCAGAGCTCGTCTAGGCCGACCCCCAAGGGCATCTGCCGTCACGCAATGTGCCCCTCAGGAGCCTTCCCCCAGCCTTGCAACACCCACAGGGCCCAGGTTGAGGCGGAGCAGCAGGTCGTCCAGGGGCCGGAAAAGGCTGGACAAGGACTCGCCCTGTCGGCACACAAAGTAGAGTGTGTTGGCAAATGTTTTTTTATATGGGGGTGGTTGTGCTGTCTATGGGGGGGGTTCTTTTGGTAAGGCCGAGGATGAAGGCCATTTGGATGGACAAGTTTTGTTATTCCTCCCCAGGTTGTGGGAGTGAGATATGTTTTTGACTGTTTTTTGGGGGTGTTGTGTGTTTTTGGGTTTCATGTGGGAAGGGCCCCGAGTTTGTTCAATAAAGCTTTTTCTTTATTCAGCTTGTCCATGTGTGATGTTTGAAGTGGTTGTTGCGTTAACCGGCTGAGGGCTTGCGGAGCGGCTGCATTCATGTGCCTTCATTGCCACAAGCCATTCCCTGACAGGGGGCCTAGAAGTGTCGTTCAATAAGCCGCCGACGGACGGCCCTTGGACCTTGTGGCTCCCTCCTGGGCTGGTACTCCTCCTCCTCCTCCTCATGGTCCTCCTGCTCGTCCTCCTGAGGTGGTGGTCCAACGTGAGGTGGCAGTGCCTGAGTCCTGCGGATAGCCAGGTTGTGCAGCATGCAGCAAACGACGACGAACTGGAGACTCTATCCGGCGAATACTGCAGAGATCCGCCGGAGCGATCCAGGCAGCGGAACCGTTGCTTCAGGACGCCAATCGTTTGCTCTATGATGTTCCTTGTGGCTTGATGGCTTTCGTTGTATGCCTCCTCAGCAGGGGTCCTGGGCGCGCGGAGCGGGGTCATGAGCCATGTACACAAAAGATAGCCTTTGTCCCCGATAAGCCATCCTCTTGGGGGAGGCTGTGCCTGGAACATGTCAGCCACAGTAGTCTGGCGCAGGATAAATGCATCGTGGCTGCTGCCTGGAAAGCGGGCATTGACAGCTAGGATGCGCTGCCTGTGGTCACACACCAGCTGTACATTGAGGGAATGGTAGCCCTTCCGGTTGCGGCAATCCTCGGCATTGTCGATAGGTGCCCGCAAAGCCACATGCGTGCAGTCAATGGCGCCCTGCACCATGGGGAAGTCGGCGATCCTCGCAAATCCGACTGCACGCTGCTCCTGCCTCTCTAGGGTCATGGGGAAGGAGATGAATTGGTGTCTCCTTGTGAAAAAGGCATCGGTGACCTGCCGGATGCAGCGATGCACGGCGAACTGGGAGATGTTAGCTATGTCCCCAGCAGCGGCTTGGAAGGAGCCGCTTGCATAAAAGTTCAGAGCCACCGTGACCTTCACTTCCACCGACAGAGACGTCCTGCACATCAGCTGTGGACGCAGATCTCTGTGAAGCAGCTGGCAGATCTCTGCAACCACCTCCCTTCTGAAGCGCAGCCTCTTAACACACTGCGCGGCAGTCATGGTGAGATAGGACACCTGCTGGCGGTATTCCCTGAGTGGGTAAGGCCTACGTTGCCGACGCCTGATGGCCCCTCTGCGTCTAGGCATGGCTGCCCCTCTCACACAGCGTCTGCGAGCCCTTCGCACATAATGCTGGAACTGAGGGTTGGAACCCCATGCAGCCCCCATAATATACTTGCAAACAGTGAAATCACAATGAGTCAAATTTCCAAGCTCTGGCCAGAAGCCAAAAATACCTCGCCTATGTTGGCCCAAATCAGTAAGGTCTCTTCCTTGGTCTCTGTCCAGAAATCCGTTGCACTAAAGTCATTGCAGCAAAATGGCTGCCCTTTATAGTTCAGTCTAAGTGCCCTTTAATTAGCACTCCCCGAGGCCCGCAGGGCCTCTGCTGCGTTCCACTTCACAGTTCTTAACAGCGCCACGCCCACATTGGGCGGGCGCCACTGAAGTTCCGGTTTGGGGCGCACAAACGGCGTTGCATGACGAAATGACGTCATAAGTTGCACGCGCAGCTGAGCGCGCGCAAACACTTTGCGCCGGCGCTAAATGTCTACTGAAGTTGGGCGTAGGCGCAGATCGTTCTGCGCCCGGCCGCTAAGTGCCTAGCGCTCGAGATCTACTCCTCTTATGGCGCTAACGGCTGGCGAACGCAACTGAATTTCTAGGCCATTATTTTTAGTACTTTACAAATGGCTGTTTTGATCTTAGCCACATGAGAGATGGCAGGATCTCTTGGATTTTAATTCATCACAAATGTTGACATTCCTGCAGCAAACTCAAACCAACATTTTATAATAACCTGCAAAGGACAACAATTTGACAGTGGCCTGATGGCATTCCTTTAGATCATCCATCTATTCCAGAAAATATATGTGAAGTTTACAGAGGACTTATTCCCAATAGGACAGAGTCTGTTGTGTCTGGCTTGGTTTCTTGTTAAGAAACAAGTGTAGTAACTACTTAAAGGGACTTGCCTCATTCCTTTCTGGAATTCATTAGTGATAGTCAATGCATAGTGTGTTGATTCTCTGCAAACCACATTCCACAGTAATTTAAATACTCAATTCTTGCTGCTTGATTCCGTATCAAACTACAAAAATATATAGTTTTTGTGCTCCAGTATCAATTGTATTGCGGTTGCAGGCTCAAAAATATGTTGTCACTTGGATGGTGTACAAATTCCATGGCCGTAATTTCTGCGGGGTTCTCCCAATCTCCCGCCATAACATCGGCAGGAGCCTGTGAGAAAAGGTATTAATGTTTCTCCAGGGTTTCCGCTAAAGGTACGGCAGGAGATCAGGGAAACCTGAGGAAAAAGGAAAGGGAGGTGGGGTAGCATTGCTGGTTAAAGAAGGGATTAACACAATTGTAAGGAAGGATATTAGCTCTGATGATGTGGAATCTGTACGGGTAGAACTGAGAAATACCAATGGGCAGAAAACGTTAGTGGGAGTGGTATATAGACCTCCAAACAGTAATGCGGAGGTTGGGGATGGCATTAAAAGGGAAATTAGAGAAGCGTGCAATAAGGGCACAGCAGTCATCATGGGTGACTTTAATCTACATATAAATTGGGCTAAACAAATTAGTAGCAATATTGTGGAGGAGGAATTCCTGGAGTGTTTACGGGATGGTTTCCTGGACCAATATGTCGAGGAACCAACCAGAGATCAGGCCATCTTAGTCTGGGTATTATGTAACGAGAAAGGATTAATTAACGATCTTGTTGTACGAGGCCCCTTGGGTCAGAGCGATCATAATATGACAGAATTCTTCATTAAGATGGAGAATGAAGTTGTTGACTCAGAGACTAGGGTCCTAAATTTAAATAAAGGAAACTACGATGGCCTGAGGCGCGCGTTGGGTAGGATTGATTGGGGAATGTCACTCAAAGGGTTGACATTGGATAGGCAATGGCAAACATTCAAAGACCGCATGGATGAACTACAGAATTTGTTCATCCCAGTTTGGCATAAAAATAAAACAAAAAAGGTGACTCAACCGTGGCTAACAAGGGAAATTAGGGAGAGCATAAGATCCAAGGAGAGGACATATAAAATGGCCAGAAAAAGCAGTAAACCTGAGGATTGGGAACAGTTTAGGATTCAGCAAAGGAGGACAAAGGGATTAATTAAGAAGGGGAAAATAGAATATGAGAGTAAGCTTGCAGGGAACATAAAAACTGACTGTAAAAGCTTTTCTAGATAAATGAAGAGAAAAAGATTGGTGAAGTGAAGCGTAGGTCCCTTGCAGTCAGAATCAGGGGAATTTATAATGGGGAACAAAGAAATGGCAGACCAATTAAATATATATTTTGGTTCTGTCTTCACAAAGGAGGACACAAATAACCTCCCAGGGATGTCGGGGAACATAGGGTCTGATGAAAGGGAGGAACTGAAAGAAATCAGTATTTGTAGGGAAATGGTGTTAAGGAAATTGATGGGATTGAAGGCCGATAAATCCCCAGGGCCTGATAATCTACATCCTAGGGTACTTAAGGAAGTGGCCCTAGAAATAGTAGATGCATTGCTGATCATCTTCCAACATTCGATGGAATCTGGAACAGTACCCATGGATTGGAGGGTAGCTAATGTTACCCCACTATTCAAAAAAGGTGGTAGAGAGAAAACGGGGAATTACAGACTGGTAAGCCTGACATCGGTAGTGGGGAAAATGCTAGAGTCCATTATAAAAGATGTAATAGCAGAGCACTTGGAAAACAGTGACAGGATCGGACAAAGTCAACATGGATTTACAAAGGGTAAATCGTGCTTGACTAATCTACTGGAATTTTTTGAGGATGTAACTGGTAAAATAGATAAGGGAGAACCAGTGGATGTGGTGTATTTGGATTTTCAGAAGGCTTTCGATACGGTCCCGCATAAGAGATTAGCGTGTAAAGATAAGGCACATGGGATTGGGGGCAAGGTATTGACTTGGATAGAGAACTGGACCCCAGCTATTCACAATATATATTAATGATCTAGAGAAGGGAACTAGATGTAATATCTCCAGATTTGCAGACGACACAAAGCTGGGTGGGCGTGTGTGCTGTGAGGAGGATGCCGAGAAACTCCAGGATGATTTGGACAGGTTGGGTGATTGGGCAGAAGCATGGCAGATGCAATATAATGTGGATAAATGTGAGGTTATCCACTTTGGTAGCAAAAACACGAAGGCAGATTATTATCTGAATGGCAATAGATTGGGAGAAGGGGAAGTGCAACGCAACCTGGGCGTCCTTGTGCACCAGTCGCTGAAGGTAAGCATGCAGGTGCAGCAGGCGGTTAAGAAGGCAAATGGTATGTTGGCCTTCGTAGCGAGAGGGTTTGAGTACAGGAACAAGGATGTCTTGCTGCAGTTGTACAGGGCCTGGGTGACACCACATCTGGAGTATTGTGTGCAGTTTTGGTCGCCTTATCTGAGGAAGGATGTTCTTGCCATGGAAGGAGGTCAGCAAAGATTCACCAGGCTGATACCTGCGATGGCAGGAATGACGTATGAGGAGAGATTGGATCGATTCGGCTTGTACTCACTGGAGTTTATAAGAATGAGAGGGGATCTCATCAAAACTTATAAAATTCTAACAGGTCGAGACAGACTAGATGCTGGAAGGATGTTCCCGATGGTCAGGGAGTCCAGAACCAGGGGTCACAGTCTAAGGATAAGGGGTAGGCCATTTAGGACAGAAATTAGGAGGAATTTCTTCAGCCAGAGAGTGGTGAACCTGTGGAATTCTCTACCACAAAAGGCAGTAGAGGCCAATTCATTAAATATATTCAAGAAGGAGTTGGATATATTTCTCAAGGCGAAAGGGATCAAGGGGTATGAGGAGAAAGCAGGGACTGGGTACTGAATTTGGATGATCAGCCATGATCGCATTGAATGGCGGAGCAGGCTCGAGGGGCCAAATGGCCTACTCCTGCTCCTATCTTATAAGAACATATAAGAAATAGGAGCAGGAGTAGGCCAATCGGCCCCTCGAGCCTGCTCCGCCATTCAATAAGATCATGGCTGATCTGATCCTAACCGCCAATCCACTATCACAGAACCATCTCCTGAATCTAACAGAATTAGACACACGAAATAGGAGCAGGATCAGGCTACACTGCCCCTGGGCCCGCTCCGCTACCCACAGGGCCATGACCGATCCGAACCTAGACTCATGTCCAAATTCCTGCCTGCTCCCCGTAACCCTTAATTCCCTTTACTTCTAGGAAACTGTCTATTTATGTTTTAAATTTATGTAATGATGTAGCTTCTACAGCTTTTTGGGACAGCATATTGCATGGACCTACCACCCTCTGAGTGAAGTAGTTCCTCCTCATCTCAGTTTTGAAAGAGCAGCCCCTTATTCTAAGACTATGCCCCCTAGTTCTAGTTTCACCCATCATCGGGAACATCTTCCCCGCATCCACCCGATCCAACCCCTTCACAATCTTATATGTTTCAATAAGATCGCCCCTCATTCTTCTGAACTCCAATGAGTAGAGTCCCAATCTACTCAACCTCTCCTCATATGTCCACCCCCTCATCCCCGGGATTAACCGAGTGAACCTTCTTTGTACTGACTCGAGAGCAAGTATGTCCTTTCTTAAGTATGGACACCAAAACTGTACGCAGTATTCCAGGTGCGGTCTCACCAATACCTTGTACAACTGAAGCAATACCTCCCTATTTTTATATTCTATCCCCCTAGCAATGAAAGCCAACATTCCATTGGCCTTCTTAATCACTTGCTGCACCTGCATACTAACCTTTTGAGTTTTGTGCACCAGGACCCCCAGATCCCTTTGTACTTCAGTACTTTCCAGTTTCTTGCCATTAAGATAATAACTTGCTCTACGATTTTTCCTGCCAAAGTGCATAACCTCACACTTTCCAGTATTGTATTCCATCTGCCAAATCTCTGCCCACTTACTTAGCCTGTCTATGTCCCCTTGCAGGTTTTTTATGTCCTCCTCACTCACTACTTTCTCTCCCATCTTAGTATCATCTGCAAACTTTGATATGTTACACTCGGTTCCCTCCTCCAAATCGTTAATATAGATTGTAAAGAGTTGGGGACCCAGCACTGACCCCTGCGGAACACCACTAGTTACTGATTGCCAGTCTGAGAATGAACCATTTATCCCAACTCTCTGCCTTCTGTTAGATAGCCAATCCTCTATCCATGCCAGAATATTACCCCCAATCCCGTGATTTTTTATCTTAAGCAATAATCTTTTGTGTGGCACCTTGTCAAATGCCTTTTGGAAGTCTAAATACACTACGTCCACTGGTTCCCCTTTATCCACCCTGTATGTTACTTCCTCAAAGAACTCCAGCAAATTTGTCAAACATGACTTCCCCTTCATAAAACCATGCTGACTTTGTCCTATTAAATTATGATTATCCAAATGTCCTGTTACTGTCTCCTTAATAATGGACTCCAAAATTTTACCTAACACAGATGTTAGGCTAACCGGTCTATAGTTTCCAGCCTTCTGTCTGCTGCCCTTTTTAAATAAGGGTGTTACATTAGCAGTTTTCCAGTCTGCCGGGACCTTTGCCGAGTCCAGGGAGTTTTGGAAAATTATTACCAATGCATCCACAATCCCTACTGCCACTTCCCTCAAGACCCTAGGATGTAAGCCATCAGGTCCAGGTGATTTATCCACCTTGAGTCCCATTATTTTACCGAGTACCACTTCCTTGGTGATTTTGATCGTGTTTAGCTCCTCCCCCCCTTTAGCCCCCTGTTTGTCCAGTGTTGGGATATTCTTAGTGTCTTCTACTGTAAAGACTGATGTAAAATATTCATTCAGTGTTTTTGCCATCTCCATATTTCCCACCATTAATTTCCCGGTCTCATCCTCTAAGGGACCAACATTTACTTTAGCCACCCTTTTTCTTTTTATATAACTATAAAAACTCTTACTATCTGTTTTTATATTTTTTGCTAATTTACTTTCATAATCTATCTTCCCTTTCTTAATCAATCTTTTTGTTATTTTTTGCTGTCTTTTAAAGTTTTCCCAATCCTCTATCCTCCCACTAGATTTGGCTACCTTATATGCCCTTGTTTTTAGTCGAATACTATCCTTAATTTCTTTACTTAGCCACAGATGGCTGTCTTTTCTTTTACACCCTTTTCTTCTCAGTGGAATATATTTTTTTTGGAAGTTGTAAAATAACTCCTTAAATATACACCACTGATCATGTATCGTCTTACCCTTTAATCTATTTTCCCAATCCACTCTACTCAATTCCGCTCTCATACCTTCATAGTCTCCTTTATTCAAGCTTCGCACGCTTGTTTGAGATCCAACCTTCTCACCCTCTAATTGAATATGGAATTCAACCATGTTATGGTCACTCATTCCAAGGGGATCCTTTACTAGGACATTTTTAATTAATCCTGTCTCGTTACACAGGACCAGATCTAAGGTTGCTTGCCCCCTGGTTGGTTCAGTTACATACTGCTCAAGAAACCCATCCCTAATACACTCAATGAACTCATCCTCAAGGCAGCCCTGCCCAATTTGATTTGTCCAATTAATATGATAGTTAAAATCCCCCATAATTATAGATGTTCCCTTATTACAAGCCTCAACTATTTCCTGATTGATACTCCGTCCAACAGAGTTGCCACTGTTCGGAGGCCTATAGACTACGCCCACTAGTGTTTTTTTCCCCTTATTATTCCTTACCTCCACCCAAACTGTTTCATTATCCTGATCTTTTGACCCAATATCATTTCTCTGTATTACAGTGATTCCTTCCTTTATTAACATAGCCACCCCACCTCCCCTTCCTTCCTGATCGTTAAATAACCTGGTATGTTTAATTCCCAGGCATTGTCACCCTGCAGCCATGTTTCTGTAATGGCCACAAGATCATACCCATATGTAGTTATTTGTGCCATTAACTCGTCTATTTTGTTACGAATGCTACGTGCATTCAGATAGAGAACTTTCAAAGATGTTTTGTGACACTTAGTTCCTGCTTTTGCCCTTTTTATTACTTTACCTTTTACTCCATACCTTCTGCCCCTATCTTCTATGTTTAAATTCTACCCCCTCAGTAACTAGCAATGGATGTTTTAGGAATCGGTACGTAATGCTATCCACTAATGTTACTTTCTAACTCTCAATTGTACATTAAATATGACGGTCACAATTAGGTAGAATTAATGGGCGAGGGTATCAGAAATTTAAACTATTAAACCCAGCATTGTAAATCTAAGCCAAATTCGATTTATTTGCTATAAAGTTTAGGACAACACTTCCAGGTCAATTGGGCAACGTTAACTCCATAAAATAGATTTAAGACTATAACTTGATTTTTGCTCATTTGTTCCAATACTCATCCCTCTTTCTGAGCTCTGGAGAAAGACAGAGAGAATTTCCTGCAAAGGTTGGATGCCTGAAAACAGCCAGTAGATAGTTGAAGCTCTAATATTGTTGAAAAGCTATTATTAAATAAAGAGCTGATGTGAAAAATAAATGATCTTTTGTGTAGATAATGCAAAATAAAATTTGATCTTAATTTTTATTCATATAATTAAGATAACCATATTAATTCTATATAAAACGGGAAAAGCTGATAGGAATAGCTGATGAGTGAATGTCAGCAATGGTACTGATTCAATTAGTACACATACATCTCTGGGCTAGCAGTCTGTGTAAGATGAGAATTTGTCTTTGGCAATGCAAAAGGACTCAGTTGAAATCACATGCAAAGGAAGTGTATGGAAATTCAGTCATAAGAATTATAGGGAACATGAGAGAGAATGTAAATAGCAACAAGTGTCCCTGTGGAGTGATTCTAGTTGAGATTTTTTAAAGTTGAAGCCTGTTGAAGAAAATGAGACAGAAGGCACACTGCACAAAATAGAGTTTAATCAGGCATAGCCTATTATTCATCTCTTACAGTATGTTTGCAGTCTTGACACTATTGGGAAATTTATGACATCAAGAAGTTGTATGATAGTTACACAAGAATAAAATGTGGCAATAGAGTCAAGAATTCAGAAAGAGGAAAACTTCTATGAAAAAGGAGAATCCGAAGAACCTACTTTAGAAAGAAATGGCTTGCATCTTTAAAGCACATTTCTTGTTCTCCGAATGTTCCAAAGTGCTTCACAACCATTGAATTACTTCTAAAGTTTAGTCATTGTTGTTTTGTAGATAAATATGGCAGCCAATTTGTGCACAGCAATGTCCCATTAACAGCAAATGAAATACATGGACAATTAATCTGTTTTGGTGGGGATAATTGATGGAGAAATGTTGGCGAAGGCTAGAAAAATCAAACATCAATGACATATCATTGTTCCCTGTGCTTGTAAATGTCACATCAATAATATCACTCTATAAATTAGAAATAAAAGTAACTGCAGAAGGAATCATTGCTTTAGCAACAGTCTATGCGGGCTGGTTTGTCTTGTTGAGCTGCTTATTATAATTTAATCAGTTTCTGAATTGATTTCAAATTTTTACCATTTTCAAAGAGAGTAGTAGGAGTAAAGGGAACTAATTTGTTCAACATTGTCATTGTGAGAGTCCAGTGGTAAGCAAGTAGTGTACCGTGAAATGTGCCATTATCAAAGTTAGCTTAGTAAGGATACAGAGGCCCTAAAGATCTGCAATGGGAAACATCTCTGGCTAAGTGCTGGGAACATCTGCCACTGACCCCAGTGGATTTTCTGGAGTAAGGGGTGGTCCTCTAATTTGGCTGCCAATTGCTAGCGCCACCACCACTAAGCATGCATCTAGGGAACCAGCCTGCCAAAGAGGCTGGAAAATTCAGCTGCGGTTTGACTTGTGGAGGGGGAAGGCGGGTATTGAGTTCTCCTTGGAAATGAACCCAGAAATGTCTCCATGGCTCACTTTGGTTTTTTTTAATGGTCCTTTTCTTCTGGGGTCCATGTCACAATTCCAACCTAAGCCCCCCAGGTAGGTCCCACTTAGATATGCTCAGTTAGTTACACCTGGACTAATCAAGCATGCTGAATCCCACTGTAGGCCCAGGATGTGGGAACCACTGATGGAGGCTGAATCATTCAATTCAAATACACGGATCCTTGTGGGTTTGTTTGAATATATGTTTTGATTGGCTTGAGATACATAATAGAGTGTTGGGATAAATGGTTCATTCTCAGACTGGCAATCAGTAACTAGTGGTGTTCCGCAGGGGTCAGTGCTGGGTCCCCAACTCTTTACAATCTATATTAACGATTTGGAGGAGGGGACCGAGTGTAACATATCAAAGTTTGCAGATGATACTAAGATGGGAGGGAAAGTAGTGAGTGAGGAGGACATAAAAAACCTGCAAGGGGACATAGACAGGCTAAGTAAGTGGGCAGAGATTTGGCAGATGGAATACAATACTGGAAAGTGTGAGGTTATGCACTTTGGCAGGAAAAATCGTAGAGCAAGTTATTATCTTAATGGCAAGAAACTGGAAAGTACTGAAGTACAAAGGGATCTGGGGGTCCTGGTGCACAAAACTCAAAAGGTTAGTATGCAGGTGCAGCAAGTGATTAAGAAGGCCAATGGAATGTTGACTTTCATTGCTAGAGGGATAGAATATAAAAATAGGGAGGTATTGCTTCAGTTGTACAAGGTATTGGTGAGACCGCACCTGGAATACTGCGTACAGTTTTGGTGTCCATACTTAAGAAAGGACATACTTGCTCTCGAGTCAGTACAAAGAAGGTTCACTCGGTTAATCCCGGGGATGAGGGGATGGACATATGAGGAGAGGTTGAGTAGATTGGGACTCTACTCATTGGAGTTCAGAAGAATGAGAGGCGATCTTATTGAAACATATAAGATTGTGAAGGGGTTGGATCGGGTGGATGCGGGGAAGATGTTCCCGATGATGGGTGAAACTAGAACTAGGGGGCATAGTCTTAGAATAAGGGGCTGCTCTTTCAAAACTGAAATGAGGAGGAACTACTTCACTCAGAGGGTGGTAGGTCCATGGAATATGCTGCCCCAAAAAGCTGTAGAAGCTACATCATTACATAAATTTAAAACAGAAATAGGCAGTTTCCTAGAAGTAAAGGGAATTAAAGGTTACGGGGAGCGGGCAGGAATTTGGACATGAGTCTAGGTTCGGATCGGTCATGGCCCTGTGGGTAGCGGAGCGGGCCCAGGGGCCGTGTAGCCTGATCCTGCTCCTATTTCGTGTGTCTAATTCTGTTAGATTCAGGAGATGGTTCTGTGATAGTGGATTGGCGGTTAGGATCAGATGAGCCATGATCTTATTGAATGGCGGAGCAGGCTCGAGGGGCCGATTGGCCTACTCCTGCTCCTATTTCTTATGTTCTTATGGTCTTATAAAATTTCTTTTAGCCTGTCATAGGATTACATAGGGTATACAGCACAGAAACAGGCCATTCGGCCCAACTAGTCCATGCGGTGTTTATGCTCCACTCAAGCCTCCTCCTGTCTTTCCTCATCTAACTCTATCAATATAACTCTCTATTTCCATCTCCCTCATATGCTTATCTAACCTCCCCTTAAATGCTATTCACTTCAACCACTCCCTGTGGTAGCGAGTTCCACATTCTCACCGCTCTCTGGGTAAAGAAGTTCCTTCTGAATTCCCTATTTGATTTCTAATTCCCTATTTGATTTCTGAAATTAAAATTTTGAAAATTAAAATGTATTTCAGCCTGCCATCTTCACAATTGATTGGTCCATCTGAAGTCATTAGATAGCTATAGATGGGTCAGAGAGGTTGCCATTAAGGTTAAGTTAGGGACCTATCGCCAGGTCCAGCTCTGAGTTTAACACACAGATATGACTGTTATTTTAGTATGCTCACAATGCGCTCTCCTCTACATTGGGAGACCAAACGCAGATTGGGTGATGGCTTTGCTGAGCACCTCCGTTCAGTCTGCAAGTATGACCCTGAGCTTCCGATCGCCTGTCCTTTTAATTCTCCGGACCACTCCCACCCTGACCTCTCTGTCCTTGGCTTCCAACACTGATGTGGTGAAGATCAACAGAAGCTTGAGGAACAGCACCTCATCTTTCTATTGGGCACTTTACAATCTTGTGAACTCAACAATGAGTTCAACAATTTCAGATCATAACTACTGCTCCCATTTCTTTGACCAGCAGCTGTTGCTGATGATTCTGATATTCCCATTTACACCTCCTCTAGACCCATCTTTTGTTTCTTTACTTGTCCCATTACCACCCCCTTTTTGCTTTGCACCATCATCCCTTTTGTCATTTAATCACTTCTGCCTTCCACAATATCACAGGCCTTCCCTTTTGTTCTCTCCTCCCCTCCCCCTTTCCCTGCCTCTTTACTTGCTTAAAACCTGTTATATCGCTAACTTTTTCCAGTTCTGACAAAAGGCCATCAGCCTGAAACGTTAACTCTGATTCTCTCTCCACAGATGCTGCCTGACCTGCTGAGTATTTCCGGCATTTTCTGTTTTGTTTTCAGATTTCCAGCATCCACAACATTTTGCTTTTGCCTATGAGATAACTACTTAAAAAGGGCTGACTCATCTCTGCTCATGTTGATTGCTCAACAAATGTTAGAAGACACACAGCCCAACCAGCTAATAGAAATAATTAAGATTGTTTGCAATTAATGGGTGCTAATGGCTATCCATGAGGTGGTCTCGAGAACCAGAATATCATTGTTTTGCTTTGCCTGAAGGATCTTTGAACTGTTTGAGTCCAGTTTCTGAGTTGCTTTTGTGCCTTTGAAGTCTCTTTTGGTTGGCAGTTTTAATTAATTGGTACCTTTTTTATTCATCCCTTGTGCTTACTTGGACAGCAAAAGGAAGAGAAATGTATAAGTAGGCTAGTTAGCTGCATTCAGTGTTTTTCACTGTGGGCCTGAGCTAGTATGGTACTCCATGCAGGTTCAGTCTTATGCATGGTCCAAATTACAGAAAGGAACTGCTAAGTATTCGAAACTTTTACTGTTTTTAAAGAGATCGAGTAAAGTTAATGAAATTCTGTAATCTATCTAAATCTGCTGTGATTTTTCTGCTTCTGTTTAATCTTGCAAACATAAATTAGTAGCTTTTGTTCGCTCAAACAATCTGTCAGTATAATTTTTCTTTTCTAGATCTTTTCATTGCAAACTGCCGACGTGACATCGGCCGTCTCCATTTCTCTGCTCCCCTCACTCACTCCAACCTCCCTCCCTCTGAGCTTGCAGCATTCCATTCTCTCAGATCCAACCCCAACATTGTCATTAAACCTGCTGACAAGGGTGGTGCTGTTGTTTGGCGAACCGACCTCTACCTAATGGAGGCTGAACACCAACTCTCCGACACGGGGAGAAGGCAGGGACAGGGTACTGAATTTGGATGATCAGCCATGATCTCATTGAATGGCAGAACAGGCTCGAGGGGCCGAATGGCCTACTCCTCCTATCTTCTATGTTTCTATGTTACCTCCTCCTACCTCTGCCTGGACCATGACCCCACTACCGAACATCAAGCCACGATTTCCAAGACCGTCACTGACCTCATCTCCTCTGGAGACTTCCCTCCACGGCCGCCAATCTCATAATTCCCCAACCCCGCACAGCCCGCTTCTACCTCCTTCCCAAGATCCACAAACTGGACTGCCCCGGTAGACCCATCGTTTCAGCCTGTTCTTGCCCCACGGAACTTATCTCTTCCTATCTCGACTCTATTTTTTCTCCCCTTGTCCAGTCTCTTCCCACCTACATCCACGACTCTTCCGACATCCTCCATCATTTTGACAGTTTCCAGTTTCCTGGCCCCAGTTCTGATGAAGGGTCATCGACCTGAAATGTTAACTCTGTTTCTCTCTCCACAGATGTTGCCTGACCTGCTGAGTGTTTCCAGCATTTTCTGTTTTTGTTAATTTTTCTTTTTGATCAGTCAGAAAGATCAGGACTGCATGGCAATATCCGGAATTATTTCTAGTACATACCTCAATGGTAAAAGGGTTCATTGTTTGTCATATGCCTCAGTACCCTAGCTACTTACAAATGTTGTGTATTGGTTCGTAGGAAACATGTGACTGCCTATGGCAGCTGAATTTTGTGTTGAGCAGAAATAAAAGGTATGTAGAGAGAGCTCAAATTGTAAGACAAGGTCAACATTACAACAGTACTGTGCTTAGTCATGAATTTGAATTCAGCTCTGGAATTTGCCAGAAATTTGGCAGCCAACCAAAGAATCATAAGGAATTCACCCTGGCTTGTTTGACTTTGTGCTGAGCATATAGTGTGAAAACACTATTTAGTTGTACAGTACAAATAAATCGGGACTAAATATTTATTTGCCACGGGTAGAATTTCAAAAAAAAATCTCCGCACCACTTTGATTTTATAATGCATGTTGTGAAGGTACTATTCCAAATTGGCATAGAGTCAAATAGATCAGACAGTTGAATGGTTGAATGTGTGGCTCAGAGTGGTGTTGGAGACTGGGGTTTCGATTCATGGGGCACTGGCAAAGGTATGAAGGCAGAGTTGGCTAAAGGTGACTGGAAAAATAGATTAAAGGGTAAGACGGTAGATAAGCAGGCAGACATTTAAGGAGATATTTCATAACTCTCAGCAAAGATATATTCCAGTGAGAAGGAAAGACTCTTTAAGAGAAGGATGAACCATCTGTGGCTAAATAAGGAAGTAAAAGATGGTTTCAAAATGAAAACAAAGGCATACAATGTTGCGAAGATTAGCGGTAGGCCAGATGATTGGAAATTTTTTAGAAACCGGCAAAGGATGACTAAAAAAATAAGAGAGAGAAGATAGCTTATGAGAGTAAACTAGCAAGAAATATAAAAACAGACAGTAAGAGCTTCTATAGGTATATAAAAAGAAAGAGAGTAGCTAAAGTTGGTCCCTTAGAGGATGAGACGGGGGAATTAATAATGGGAAACGGGGAAATGGCAGAGACTTTGAACAAATATTTTGTATCGGTCTTCACAGTAGAAGACACTAAAACCATCCCAATAATAGATAATCAAGGGGCTTTAGGGAGGGGGGTCTTATGTTCATTAATAACTAGACATTCTTATTATGAACACAGCTAGCTTCTAGCTAGTCATTTATTCAGTACACGTTCTCTAGGTACAGTATCTGTGGAGATGCAGCATGTGTGCTCCTGTGTGTAGGCTGCCATCTTGACTGTTGCCTTGTGGGTAGCCTAGTGCCTCATGGGTAATGTAGTCTTAATATATATACAGCTGGGTAGTGTAGTCTTATACATACAGCTATATAAAGCTCTACAGCTCCACCTAGTGTCCACTATAGAATGACATGTTATTGATTGTTACATCCCCCTTTCTTTGAGGTTTAACAAAATCAATATCAATCAACTTTCAAGAAAACAATAAAGAAAATATCAGTAACACTTTTGTTAGTGCTCTATAAACATAAACATTTTCAAAACAGTCAACACATTTTCAAAGCTTTACATTGTACTCAAAGATTAAGTCTATCAGGCTCTTTTACTTCACGTGTGGATCTTCGCAACATGGGTAAGTCTGATGTGTCTTCATGAGATTGTTCTGGTGGTGATTGACAAGATGCAGTTGTGGCATTGTCATCAATCTGCTCTTTTATAGATCGAGGTCTCCTTGCGATCTTTGCTTGGAGAGGGTTTCAGTGTCTCCTTCACTCTTCATGCCATAACTCTCAATGTAGTCAATGCACTTTCGAAAAACTGCTGGCAGCTGGATCCCATCATACAGCATAGTCCTCTCAGCAGCCTCGGCTAATGGAACACCAAAGATTGGCCTGAGGGAAGAAGGAGTATCCACCGGAACTGTTTCCTGCTCTGGTGCAGGCTTCTTCTTTTTCTTTTTCTCTTTCCACTGCTTAACAACATCTGCTGCGGTTATATCTTTGGACTTTTTCTCCTTGTGTTTTTCCTCTTTGTGCTTTTCTTTGACCTTAAAGTCTTTTTCTTTCTTCTTGGAGAAACTAGGCTTTTTGAAGACATGGATACCCTTTGGCCTTTTCATCCTTGATGGGCTCTCTGCTTCATCACCTGAGTCATCTGGTCTGCTTATGGCACAGTTTATACGGTAGACTCTCTTGACCAGTTCTAAGTCTTCACAAGCTTTGTCAACTAGTATCGAATCAAGTCTTTCAGCCACAACAGAAAACATGAGATGATGCACTTTGTCTTTGACTGTCACTTTAAGTCTGCATACACCTAAGCTATCTATTTTCTGTCCATTATAGCTCTTTAGTAGTACTGACTTTTTCTGTATTTTGGGCTTTTCTTTCATATTTTTTATGTCACTCATACTGATTAAGTTTGCTTTTGCCCCAGTGTCCAGTTTCAATGTAACTAATGCTCCATTTATCTGCAGTGGGATCATCCATTTGTCCTCTTTTACTGCATTGACTTTATGTTCAGCATTGTCCATTTCTGAGGGCTGCACATTTTCTGTATCCTTTTTGATATCGTCACATGACACCATTCCTACAAAAAATGTCTCACTTAAATCAGTGTCCTCAATCACATTAACTTGTTGCCCTTTCGTTGTTTTTACTTTTGAAAAGCATTGTTTGGCAAAGTGATTCTTTCCATTACACTTTGTGCACATTTTTCCAAACGCTGGGCATTGTCTTAACTGGTGTTTGTAACCACAGCGTTTACAATTAAAAATTTCATCCTCCGATTGCTTTTCATTTCTGTTCTGCCCACGTTTCTTCCCCTTGTAGGACACAGCACCGACAGCAGCATTATCACTCATTACAATCGCATCATTATTGATTTCACTGAAAGTCTTCGCGTGCTTTCAAGCTAGCTCGCTGGCTTGGCATATTTTCACCGCATTTTCCAAATTTAGTTTGGTTTCTCTCAACAGACGTTCCCTGACTTTTTTATCATGAATACCAAACACAATCTGGTCACGAATCATGGATGCTTTGAGCTCAGAGAAATTACATGTCTGTGCTTTCAGTTTCAGATCAGTTATAAAGCTATCAAAAGTCTCATTTTGTTGCTGTGTCCGAGAACAGAAGATGTATCTTTCATAGGTCTCATTCTTTTTGGGAGAGCAATGTGCATCAAATTTTTTTAGCACATCTTCTAATTTTTCTCTGTTCTCCTCTGGATTAAATACAAATGTATTAAATACCTCTATCACCTGTGGGCCTGCAACCGTGAGCAGCAACGCTATCTTCCTTGCGTCTGGCTTTGTACCGAATCCGATGGCTGCAATGTAGAGTTCGAATTGTTGTTTAAAAATCCGCCAATTGTAGTCGACATTTCCCTCGAGATTCAAACGCTCTGGTGGCTTCAAATTCTCCATGTCACTTTTCACAATTTTCAGCAGATCTTCACCACCGACTGCTGCCTTGTGGGTAGCCTAGTGCCTCATGGGTAATGTAGTCTTAATATATATACAGCTGGGTAGTGTAGTCTTATACATACAGCTATATAAAGCTCTACGGCTCCACCTAGTGTCCACTATAGAATGACATGTTATTGATCGTTACAGGGGGGACTTAAAACAATCACTATCACGAGAGAAAAAGTACTCGGTAAAATAATGGGACTAAAGGTGGACAAGTCCCCTGGACCTGATGGCCTGCATCCTGGGGTCTTAAAAGAAGTGGCTGCAGAGATAATGGATGCATTGGTTGCAATCTACCAAAATTCCTTGGATTCTGGAGAGGTCCCAGTGGATTGGAAAACAGCAAATGTAACACCCCTACTTAAGAAAGGAGGGAGACAGAAAGCAGGAAACTATAGACCAGTTAGCCTAACATCTGTCATTGGGAAAATGCTGGAGTACATTATTAAGCAAGTAGTAACAGGACATTTAGAAAATCATAATATAGTCAAGCAGAGTCAGCATGGTTTTATGAAAGGGAAATCATGTTTGACAATTTTGCTGGAGTTCTTTGAGGATGTAATGAGCAGAATGGATAAAGGGGAACCAGTAGATGTAGTGTATTTGTATTTCCAGAAGGCATTCGATAAGGTGCCACATAAAAGGTTACTGCACAAGATAAGAGCTCACCGGGTTGGGGGTAATATATTAGCATGGATAGAGGATTGGCTAACTAACAGTAAACAGAGGGCTGCCCTGGGGAGGCAGGTTTGGAGGCGGGACTGCTGGGAAAATGGCAGAATTTGGGGGCGGGTGCCCAACCAGCCCTCAAGCCGCCTCCATGCCATCTTGCCAGGAGGCGGGTAGCCGTCCCGCGCCGGGTCCCATCTCCTTGGAGGCGGAAAGGGATTACAGCCACTTAACTGCCTGTTAACAGGTAGCTAACGGGCAGAAAATAGGATTATCCCCTTTTTGCCCACACAAGTGACGAAGGATGTTCTTGCCATGGAAGGAGTTCAGCGAAGATTCACCAGGCTGATACCTGGGATGGCAGGAATGACGTATGAGGAGAGATTGGGTCGATTGGGCTTATACTCGCTGGAGTTTAGAAGAATGAGAGGGGATCTCATTGAAACTTATAAAATTCTGACAGGACTGGACAGACTAGATGCAGGAAGGATGTTCCCGATGGTAGGGGAATCCAGAACCAGGGGTCACAGTCTAAGGATAAGGGGTAAGCCAGTTAGGACAGAAATGAGGAGGAATTTCTTCACCCAGAGAGTGGTGAACCTGTGGAATTCTCTACCACAGAAGGCAGTAGAGGCCAATTCATTAAATATATTCAAGAAGGAGTTGGATATATTTCTTAAGGCTAAAGGGATATGGGGAGAAAGCAGGGACAGGGTACTGAATTTGGATGATCAGCCATGATCGCATTGAATAGTGGAGCAGGCTCGAGGGGCCGAATGGCCTACTCCTGCTCCTATCTTCTATGTTTCTCTAAGGCTCCGAAACCCGCCAGGGTCACCGAGGCGAGTAGTGGGTCTGCGGGGTCCAAAAGTGTGCTGTGGAGGAGAGTGATGGGTGCAAGTGTGGAGAGGTGAGTATCTGAGGTAAGTGCAACATGTTAGAAAAAGTGTACTTACCTTTGTTTCTTCCTGCAGGCTTCAAGAGTTGGGTATGCGGAGTGTCTCGCACCTCCGCAGTAGAGATGACAGATGGCCGTTGCATTCTCCAATGCAGCAACCATCTAATTTCTACAAAAGAAAGAGTTTTGATGAGGTCTTGAATTCAAGAACTCATCAAACTACAGCGAATGTCAATGTTTGACAGCTTCACAGAGCTGTCAAATGATGACAATGCATCTGTTAAAAACTTTTGACAGATGAAACGTCATATGTTGATGCTCTCTGTAACTGGCTTTCCCTTAATTGGCCTGCTAAGCCCGCTGGATGGGCTTAACAAGGTCAATCAAGGGAAAATATTGTGGGTTGGCCAGAAGTTGATGGAGGCAGGACTGAAACCCGAAAAGTGGGAGTCCCGCCTCCAAAAGCTCCCATTGGCAAAATCCAGCCCAGAGAGTTGGAATAAATGGGTCATTTTTCAGATGTCAAACTGTAACTAGTGGGGTGCCACAGGGATCATTGCTGGGGCCTCAACTATTTACAACCTATATTAATGACTTCGATGAAGGGACCAAGTGTAATGTAGCCAAATTTGCTGATGATACAAAGATAGGCAGGAAACCAAGTTGTGAAGAGGACACAAAGAATCTGCAAAGGGATATAGATAGGCTAAGTGAGTGGGCAAAACTTTGGCAGATGGAGTATAATGTGGGAAAATGTGAGGTTATCCACTTTGGTAGGAAAAATAAGAAAGCAAATTATTATTTAAATGGAGAGATTACAAAATGCTGCAGTACAGAGGGACCTGGGGATCCTTGTACATGAAACAAAAAAGTTAGCATGCAGGTACAGCAAGTAATTAGGAAGGCAAATGGAATGTTGGCCTTTATTGCAAAGGGAATGGAGTATAAAAGTAGGGAAGTCCTGCTACAACTGTGCAGGGTATTGGTGAGACCACACCTGGAGTACTGTGTACAGTTTTGGTCTCCTTATTTAAGGAGGGATATACTTGCATTGGAGGCAGTTCAGAGAAGGTTCATTAGGTTGATTCTGGAGGTGAAAGGGTTGTCTTGTGAAGAAAGGTTGAGCAGGTTGGGCCTATACTCATTGGAGTTTAAAAGAATGAAAGGTGATCTTATTGAAACATATAAGATGCTGAGGGGGCTTGACAAGGTAGATGCAGAGAGGATGTTTCCCCTCATGGGGGAATCTGGAACTGGGGGGCATAGTTTCATAATAAGGGGTCACCCATTTAAAATGGAGATGAGGAGGAATTTCTTATCTGAGGGCCGTGAATCTGTGGAATTCTCTACCCCAGAGAGCTGTGGAGGCTGGGTCATTGAATATATTTAAGGTGGAGATAGATATTTGAACGATAAGGGAGTCCAGGGTTATGGGAAGCGGGCAGGAAAGTGGAGTTGAGGCCAAGATCAGATCAGCCATGATCTTATTGAATGGCGGAGCAGGCTCGAGGGGCCAAATGGCCCACTCCTGCTCCTATTTCTTATGTTCTTATTGTTCTTATGTACTGGGGAAAGAGGGAGCTGTTCCATTGGGACGGGCTCCACTTAAACCGTGCTGGGACCAGTTTCCTGGCGAATCTAATAACTAGGGCTCTAGATGGGGCTTTAAACTAAAAAGGGTGGAAGGATTCAGGTGAAGGGAGATTTATAAATCTAGAGAGAAAAGTCAAGGCCATAGTAGCGATTTGGGTAAAGATAAACAGAGTGTGACAAGAAGAGACAAATGTTTAACAGTAATAGTGCAACAGTGAATAAGGTCAAATCAGGGAAAAATGGTAAAAAGTTAAACTTAAAGGCGCTGTATATGAATACATGAAACATCTGTTACAGGATAGATGAATTAATGACACAAATAGCAATAAATGGGTTTGAAAAATAGGGAGGTCGCATATTACTTGAAAAATAAGAATCTAAATGGAGTAGAAGAGCAAAGGGATTTCGGCGTACAAATCACTAAAAGTAGCGACACAGGTCAACAAGGCCATACAAAAAGAAAACCAAGCACCACAGACTATTTCTAGAGGGATAGAATTAAAAAGTAGAGAAGTTATGCTAAACTTGTATCGAAGCTTGGTTAGACCACACTTGGAGTACTGCATACAATTCTGGTCACCATATTATAAAAAGGATATAGAGGGAATGGAGAAGGTGCAAAAATGAATTACAAGGATGGTATCATAAATGCGAGGGTATACCTATCAGGAAAGGATGAACTGGCTGGGTCTGTTTGCTCTTGAAAAGAGAAGGCTGAGGGGTGACCTAATAGAGGTCTTTAAAATTCTGAAAGGTTTTGATAGAGTAGACACAGAGAGAGTGTTTCCACTTGTGGGGAAGAGTAAAACCAGAGGCCATCAATATAAGATAGTCACCAAGAAATCCAATAGGGAATTCAGAAGAAACTTCTTTACCTAGAGAGTGGGGAGAATGTGGAACTCACTACCACAGGGAGTGGTTGAAGCAAATAGTATAGATGCATTTAAGGGGAAGCTAGATAAGCATATGAGGAAGAAGGGAATAGAGGGTTATGCTGATAGTTAGATGAGGAAAGAAGGGAGGAGTCTCTAGTGGAGCATAAATGCCAGCATGGACTGGTTGGGCTCAATGGCCTATTTCTGTGCTGTATATCCTATGTAATCCTATATGTAATGATGATCTAATAACCATTACAGAGAAGTGGTTGCATGATGACCAAGGTTGGGAACTAAATATTCCAGGGTACTTGATGTTTCGAAAAGACAGACAAAATGGAAAAGGAGGGGGAGTAGCCCTGATAATAAAGAATGACATAGTAGTGAGAAAGGATCTTGGCTCGGAAGATCAGGAAGTAGAATCAGTATGGGTGGAGATGAGAAATAACAAGGGGCAGAAATCACTGGTGGGAGTAGATTATCGGCCCCCAAAGAGTAGCTATAGTGTTGGACCAGGTATTAATCAACATATAAAAGGAGCTTTTAACAAGGGTAATAAAATAATCATGGGGAACTTTAATCTTCTTATAGACTGGGCAAATCAAATTGGCAAAGGTAGTCTGGAGGATGAGTTCATGGAATGCATTCGAGACAGTTTCCCAGAACAGTATGTTGTGGAACCAACCAGCGAACAGGCTATTTTAGACCTTGTATTGTGTAATGAGACAGGGTTAATTAGTAATCTTATCGTAAAGGATGCTTTGGAGAAGAGGGATCATAATATGATAGAATTTCACATTGGGTTTGAGAGTGAAATACTTAAGTACGAAACAAGAGTCTTAAACTTAAACAGCCAATTACATGGGTATGAGGGGCAAATTGGCTGAGGTAGATTAGGAAATTAGAATAAAAGGTCTGACTGTAGATAAGCAATGGCGAACATTTAAAGAAATATTTCATAATTCTCAAAGAATATACATTCCATTGAGAAATAAAAACTCCACGGGAAAAATTATCTATCCGTGGCTAACTAAAGAAGTAAAGGATAGTATTAGATTAAAAGAAAAGGCTTATAATATTGCCATGAAGAATAGTAAATCTGGGGATTGGGAGAGATTTAGAAACCAGCAAAGGATGACCAAAAAATTGATAGAGGGAGAAAATACAATATGAGCATAAACTAGTGAAAAATATAAAAACAGATTGTAAGAGCTTCCACAACTATGCAAAAAGGAAGAGAGTAGCAAAAGTAAATGCGGGTTCCTTAGAGGCTGAGACAGGAGAACTTATAATGGGGAATAAAGAAATGGCAGGGACGTTAAACCAGTATTTTGTATCTGTCTTCACAGTAGAAGACACAAAAAAAACCCAGAAATATTGAGACCGAAGGGTCTAATGAGAGTGAGGAACTAATTAATTAATATTAGTAAAGAAAAAGTACTGGAGAAATTAACGGAACTAAAAGACGACAAATCCCGAGAACCTGATGGCTTATTGGGTTCTAAAAGAGGTGGCTGCAGAGATAGTGGATGCATTGGTTGTGATCTTCCAAAATTTCCTAGATTTTAGAACGGTCCCAGTGGATTGGAAAGTAGCAAATCTAACACTGCTATTCAAGAAAGGAGGGAGAGAGAAAACAGGAAACTTATAGGCCAGTTAGCCTGACATCAGTCAGCAGGAAAATGCTAGAATCCATTGTTAAGGAAGTGGTAACATGGCACTTCGAAAATCATAATATGATTAGGCAGAGTCAGCATAGTTTTATGAAAGGGAAATAGTGTTTGACAAATTTATTTGAGGACATAACTAGCAGGGTAGATAAAGGGGAACCAGTGGATGCAGTATATTTGGATTTCCAAAAGACATTCGATAAGGTGCCACATGAAAGGTTGTTACACAAGATTAGGGCTCATGGGGTTGGGGGTAATATATTAGTATGGATAGAGGATTGGTTAACAGACAGAAAAGAAGAGTAGGAATAAATGGGTAATTTTCAGGTTGGCAGGCTGTTACTAGTGGGGTGCCGCAAGGCTCAGTGCTTCGGCCTCAGCTATTTACAATCTATATTAATGACTTAGTTGAAGGGCCTGAGTTTAATGTATCAAAGTATGCTGACAATACAAGCTAG
This sequence comes from Somniosus microcephalus, assembly GCF_052327205.1. Classification (NCBI taxonomy): domain Eukaryota; kingdom Metazoa; phylum Chordata; class Chondrichthyes; order Squaliformes; family Somniosidae; genus Somniosus; species Somniosus microcephalus. The sequence goes on along the minus strand of NC_140990.1, from coordinate 201,551,147 downwards.
ATGGGAAAGTAAGCTGAGGAGGAAGATGCAGAGAGTCTGCAAAGAGATATAGACAGGTTAAGTGAATGGGCAAGAAGTTGGCAGCTGGAGTATAATGCAGAGAAATGTGAGGTTATTCACTTTGGTAGGAAGAATAGAGAGAAAAAAATTAAATGGTGAGAAACTATTAAATGTTGGTGTTCAGGGGGATTTGAGTGATGTTGTACATGAAACACAAAGCCAATGTGCAGTTACAGCATGCAATTAGGAAGGTAAACGGTATATTGGCCTTTATTGTAAGGGTGTTGGAGTACAAGAGTAAGGAAGTCATGCTACAATTGTACAGGCCTTTGGAGAGACCACGCCTGGAGTATTGTGTACAATTTTTGATCTCCTTACCTAAGGAAGGATATATACTTGCCTTAGAGGGAGTGCAACAAAGGTTCAACAGACTGATTCCTCGGATAAGAGGGTTGTCCTATGAGGAGTGATTGAGTAAAATAGGCCCATACTCTCTGGAGTTTAGAAGAATGAGAGGTGATCTCATTGAAACATGTAAAATACTGAGATTGCTTGAGGGTAGATGCTGAGAGGTTGTTTTCCCTGGCTGGAGAGTCTAGAACTAGGGGGCATAGTCTCAGGATAAGGGGTCAGCCATTTAGAACTGAGATGGGGAGAAATGTTTTCACTTGGAGGGTTGTGAATCTTTGGAATTCTCCAGAGGGCTGTGGATGCTGAGTCGTTGAGTATATTCAAGGCTGAGATCTATATATTTTTGGACTCTAAGGGAATCAAGGGATATGGGGATCAGGCAGAAAAGTAGGGCCAGATTTTCAGTGTGCCATGAGGCAGGCTGTTAGGCGTGCGGGGGGCAAAAATCCCGAATTCGGGGGTCCCGACACCATCCCGCCCAAAACCCACCTCCACGTAAGTTTCAAAGGAGGCGGGTACCCGCCCTGCACTGGGACCCGCCGACCCGAGGCAGGAAGGGATTAGTGCCAATTAACTGCCTGTTAACAGGCAGTTAACAGGCAGTTTTTAGCCTAATCCCTATTTTGAGCGGTGTCGTGTGGGATTCCCGACGGCTCCAAACCACGCCAGGAGGTGGGCCGTCGGGTTGAAGGACTTGGAGGGGTCGAGATGTCGGTGTACAGGTGAGTGATGGGTGCATGAGTGCAAAGGTAAGTGTGTTTGGTGTGTCTAAAGTGTGTAAAGAAGTTTAAATTACCTGTACTTACCTTAACAGCCTTTCTTCCTCTAGGCGTCGGGAGTCCATCGCTCAGCTGGCACTGAAAGCTGAATGGCTGCGATCTGTCAAAAGTGACAGCCTTCAGCTTTCAGTGCCGGTGACAGTTCTAACTGAGTGCGTAGAAGGACTCCGGTTAGAAGTCAGACTGTCAGTGTTTGACAGCTTCAAGCAGCTGTGAAACACTGATATTTCATCTGTCAAAAACTCTTGACAGATGAAATTTCAGTCTGTGATGTCACCTGTTGCCGGATGGCCCTTAATTGGCCTGCTGAGCCCGCTGGGCGGGCTCAACAAGGTCAATCAAGGGAAAATCGCGTGGATAGGCCGGACGTCGATGGAGGCGGGACTAAAACCCGAAAGTTGTAGTCCCGCCTCCTTCCCGACTGCTGAATGAAAATCCAGCCCGTAGAGTTGAGGTCGAAGATCAGCCTTAATCTTATTGAATGGCGGAGCAGACCCGAAGGGCCCTATGGCCTCCTCCTGCTCCTATTTTTTATGTTCTTATTCCCTCTGCAATTTTATGTAAGATATGTAATTTTAAATGGGCTAACTTCAAAGAAATGTGGGAACAGCTTAAGCAAATAAATTGGGCTTTGTTCAGCAACACTGAAGTGCAGGACAAGTAGAACACCTGTAAGCTAGTGGACAGGTACTAAAAGTAATTTAAAAGGCTAATGCAATGTTGGCCTTTATCTCAAGGAGGCTGGAATACAAAGAGGTGGAAGTCACGCTACTGTTGTATAGAGCTCTGGTTAGTCCGCATCTGGGGCACTGCATTCAGTTCTAGACACCGCACTACAGGAAGGATATATTAGCCTTGGAGGGGGTGCAGTGCAGATTCACCAGAATCATACCAGGGCTAAAAGGGCTAAATTATGAGGACAGGTTGCATAGATTAGGCTTGTATTCCCTTGAATAAGGGGTGATCTAATTGAAAACAAAAGCAAAATACTACGAATGCTGGAAATCTGAAATAAAAACAGAAAATGCTGGAAAATACCCAGCAGGTCAGGCAGCATCTGTAGAGAGAGAAACAGAGTTATCTCATTGAGGTGTTTAAGATGATTAAAGAATTTGATAGGGTGGATAGGGAGAAACTATTTCCTCTGGTGGGAGCGTCCAGAACAAGGGGGCATAACCTTAAAATTAGAGCCAGGCCATTCAAGGATGATGTCAGAAAGCACTTCTTCACACAATGAGTAGTGGAAATCTGGAAAACTCGCCCCCAGTAAGCTGTTGAGGTCAATTGAATATTTCAAAACTGAGATTGATAGATTTTTGTTAAGCAGGTGTATTAAGGGTTATGGAACCAAGTCAGGTAGATGGCATTTAAAATGCAGATCAGCCATGATCGCTAATTGATTGGTGGAACAGGCTCAAGGGGCTGAATGGCCTACTCCTGTTCCAATCTCCCTGTAAAGGCATAATCATGCTAACTATATACCTAGAATCAGCAAACATAGATTAAACAAATGTGACTCTAAATAGAAGAACAAGAAAATCAGAATTGAAATAAGAAGGAAAATCAGTCTCTACAAATTATGAAAGAGCTCACTGGGATGAATATCGGAGCTTGCAGAGAGATATGTTAAGATGGTAGTCAGAGCTGAAAAGAGAGACAGAGAAAGCAGATACAAAACAGTAAGAATTTTTTTTTAGAATACATCAACAGCCAGAGGACAGGGATGCAAACAGGGCTGAAATAGAGAAAGATTACAAGATAGTCAATGGCGCAGAATTTGCTGAGAAAATAACGGTGAGTTTAATGTGCATGCCATTATTAGTGTATAAATGACACAGTAATTTGTGGCGAGGAAGAGATACGCTGTCGGCTGCGAATTGCTACAAATTGCTGAATGATTTGCTCTACTCTGCCATTAGCCTCCCGGAAACAGGCACTTGCCATCAACCTCCTCATGGGTGTTAAGAAATTGCTGCATTTGCGCTGTTGAAATGAATTAACATTAAACTTGCTGCAGAAAGTTAGGGCTGGAACTTAATGACGTAAGGACCCTTTTTAATGACAAGATTTATGTTCCTGCAATGCCATTCAAACTCTCGGCCCAGAAAGAGAACAATTGATGCTGCGGAGTCTCATTCCTGCAGGAAGTAAATTAATCCTAGAGGTTTTTAAAATTTAAAATGTAATTCTTTTTCCTTTTCTGTCTCTTTCTCTCTCAATGCAATCTTTCTTCCCTCTTTCTCTTTCTGTATGTAAATTGAATCTAATTCTCACCCTATTTCCTTCCCATCGTTCCTCTTTATCCTGAAGGAGATAGACTGTTGGCCCCATCATTCACCAAGGCCCCAGATGCGCCGTTGATCCCATTATCAACTCTCACTTCCAGCAATCTGCGGCACAAAAATTTTTCAAGCTGAAGGGCGTGAAAAAAATCCAACAAATAGGACATGCTGCGAGATTTCCCACCCCAGCAAATTCTGGGCCATTATTCTGAACGATTACTTCCTCCAAGTATTCACAAGGGAAGTCATGAGCAAATTGCTTCCTAAGTTGCGATAACTCAAATAGAGTTAATGACTGATATAAATAAGATGGAAGTCCTAGATGGGCTAAAAGGTCTCAAAATATCCCCAGAGATAGTTGGTTTTTAATCCAGGAATACCAAGAGAAATTGAGGATCTTTGTGAGTCATTGATCGATAAAAAGGGATTTCACGAACACTGGAGAGATTCCGGTAGAGTGGAAACAGACTAATGTGTTGCTGGTTTTCAAAAAGCAGATGCAGGAAACTACTTCATTGCCATGCAGACTAATGACACTGACTATTAGCTGTAATCATGGGAATTGTCTGTACAATGACCTAACTAACAAACAATCAACATGGATTCAGAAGATGGGAATCCTGCCTAATGAGCCTCTTGGACTTTTTTGAGCAAGTGACATTCCAAGTGGTTTGTGGAAAGCCCTATAATATGGTGTACCTGTACTTACCTAGGATGTACGGCACAGAAACAGGCCATTCGGCCCAATCAGTCCATGCTGGCGTTTATGCTCCACTCGACCCTCCTCCCGTCTTTCCTCATCTAACTCTCAGCATAACTCTCTATTCCCTTCTTCCTCATATGCTTGTCTAGCCTCCGCTTAAATGCATCGATACTATTTGTCTCAACTACTCCCAGTGGTAGCGAGTTCCACATTCTCACCACTCTCTGGATAAAGAAGTTTCTTCTGAATTCCCTATTTGATTTCTTGGTGACTATCTTATATTGATGCTCTTCCCCACAAGTGAAAACACTCTCTCTCTATCAAAACCTTTCATAATTTTAAAGACCTCTATTAGGTCAACCATCAGCCTTTTTTCAAGAGAAAAGAGACCCAGCCTGTTCATCCTTTCCTGATAGGTATACCCTCGCATTTCTGTTCTCATTCTTGTAAATCTTCTCTGCACCCTCTCCAGTGCCTCTATATCCTTTTTATAATATGGCGACCAGAATTGTACGCAGTACTCTAAGTGTGGTCTAACCAAGGTTCAATACAAGTTTAGCATAACTTCACTACTTTTCAATTCTATCCCTTGAGAGGGATAGCTTGGTTTGCTTTTTTATTGCCTTGTTAACCTGTGTCGCTACTTTTAGTGATTTGTGTATTTGTACTCCGAGATCCCTTTGCTCCTCTACCCCACCAAGACTCGCACCCTCCAAATAATAAGTGACCTCCCTATTCTTCCTACCAAAATGTAATACCTCACATTTATCTGTGTTGAAATTCATTGGCCAATTATATGCCCATTCTGCAAGTTTATTAATGTCCTCCTGTAATTTGTTGCAGTCCTCCTCAGTATTGCCTATTGCCCCCCCCCCCCCAAAATTTGGTGTCATCTGCAAATTTAGAAATTGTGTTTTTGATTCCAAAGTCCAAATCGTTAATGTAAATTGTGAACAGCCGTGGTCCCAGCCCTGATTCTTGTGGAACACCACTACCCACCTTCTGCCACTGTGAATAGCTACCCTTTACTCCCACTCTCTGCTTTCTGTCCTGAAGCCAGCCAGCAATCCATTCTGCTACTTGTCCCCTGACTCCGCATTCTCTGACCTTGTTCATCAGTCTATTATGGGGTACCTTATCGAAGGCCTTTTGGAAATCTAGATAAAATTTCATCTTCTGCATTACCCTTGTCTACTCTCTGCTACCTCTTCAAAAAAATTAATGAGGTTGGTCAAGCAAGATTTTCCCTTTTGAAATCCATACTGACTATTCATTATTATATTTTTGGTTTCTAGATATTCTTCTATTTTCTCCTTTAGTAGGGATTCCATTATTTTTCCTACCACCGATGTTAAGCTGACTGTTCTATAGTTCCCTGGACATGTTCTATCTCCCTTCTTAAATATAGGTATTAAGTTAGCTATCCGCCAGTCTTCTGGCACTACACCTTTCTCTAATGAATTATTAAATATGTGTAGTAATGCCTCTGCTATCACTTCCTTAGATTATTTTAAAATGCGCGGACCAGGGTTTTTTTCCTCTTTCAGTTTGATTAGTTTTTTAAAATATATCTCCTCTTTATTTTAAATCCAGTTATTTCATTACTAATCTCATCATCCAATGTCATGTCCACCTGTTCTATCTCCCTGGTAGATACTGAAGCAAAGTAATTATTTAATATTTCTGTCATCTCTCTATCGCTGCCTGTGGTATTATCCTGTCTATCCCGACCTTTTTTTATTCATGTGCCTGTAAAATATTTTGCTATTGTTTTATGTTCCTTGATTATTTAATTTCATAGTTCCTCTTTGCCTTCCTAATTGTTTTTTTTCACTTCTCTCTTAATCTCTTCGTATTCTCCCTCATCCTGATCTCCCCTGCTGTCCATGTACTTAATGTATGCCTCTTTCCTTACCCTCAATTTTCCCCTTCTGGCTTTATTCATCCATGGTGTCTCGTTAGTGTTTAGTTTTTTTTAGTGGAATATATTTTTCCTGGACTCTGTTGAACACCGTTTTAAATGTTTCCCATTGCTGTTCTACGTCATTGTTTGCCAATATTGTTGTCGATTTTATTTTTCCAAGTTCTATTCTCAGCCCCTCAAAATCAGCTTTTCTCCAATCTATTACCCTGGTCTTTGTCATTCTTATGTCCTTCTCAATTATTATGTTAAAGCATATTGTATTATGGTCACTATTGCCTAGATGTTCCCCCTAGTTTTATTTCTCTTATCTGCTCTGGTTCATTCATCTTCAATAATTCCACTTCAATAATCATGTTGGATTCCACCTGGAAGCCTACTCATTTATCTGAGCTGCAGGGAATCAGGGTGAACCTTGGGAATGGATAAACAATTGACTGAAGGATATAAAACAGTGGATACTAGTTAGAGATGTTGGGGAGAAGTTTCCTCTAGTTTTGCCTCCAGATTCAAGTGCAATCTGGGTGGAATTGGCAGAATCAGTGCAAAAGATGGAAGAATTTAAAATATAAGTGAGTTACGCTCCAAACCATTGGGTGCTCAACTTGCCATGCCCCCAGGTTAAAATTGCAAGATTCCGCTGGTTCGGGAAGGCTCTTCAAATTGCAGATTCTCTTGTTTTCTTAGGCGCACAGGCACTAGTAGGCATGGTTTAATAGTTTTGTCATATCAAAAAATATTTAAATTACTAAAACTGACTAGTGTACTCGAATGGAAATATTAAATGTTTCAGTATAATTTTAAGTCATTTTCAGTGCTTTTAAATCCGGTTACTCACAGGTGGAGGACAAGACACCCTTATTAAAAATGCTTATTTTTAATGATAAACTCATTGTTAGCTGTATTAATAAAACTGCACCAGTTTATCACTCTTAAATACATTAAGGAATATTTTTTAACAGAAAAATAAACTATTACGTTCTATTACATGGCCCAGTTGCACTGGTTTATGAATGATTTTAGTTAGTGATTATGCAAATTAATTTTTGCAAAATCTTGAAACATACCCTAACCAGTGCAATTTCAAGCACATTTTGGGCACAATTTCCCATGAATGGTGTTGAAATGACTAAGAATAAAATTGTAAGAGACCTAGGGATCCTAGTAGACTTGACACTCAGCTTGTCCAACTACTGCAGAATAGTATTCAACAGAGCAAATAGAATATTAACTATTTAGCCAAAACAGAATTGGATACAATACTGCAGCTGGGGCCGAACTACTGTTTTATATGTTTAGCATAACATTCTGTCTTTTGTACTCTTTGCCTCTATTTATAAAGCCTAGGATCCCATATGCTTTATTAACTGCTTTATTAACCTGTGCTGCCACCTTCAAAGATTTGTACACAAGCACCTCCAGGTGTCTCTGTTCTTGCACCCCCTTTAAAATTGTACCATTTAGTCTGTATTGACTCTCCTCATTCTTCCTACCAAAATGTATCACCTCATGCTTCTCTGCGTTGAATTTCATCTGCCATGTGTCCGCCCATTCCACCAGCCTGTCTCTGTCTTCTTGAAATCTATTACTATCTTCCTCACTGTTTATAACACTTGACAGCAGCAGAACCATTTCCAGCACCAGCTGTCTGAAAAATTTTTGACAGTGGTTATGATCTGAAATTGTTGAACACAATGTTGAGTCCGGAAGGTTGTAAAGTGCCTAATTGAAAGATGAGTTGCTGTTTCTCGAGCTTCATTGAAACAATGTAGGAGGCCAAGGACAGAGAGATCAGTGTGGGAGTGGGATGGAGAAGTAAAATGGCAAGCGACCGGAAGCTCAGGATCACCCAATCTGCATTTGGTCGCCCCAATGTAGAGGAGGCTGCATCGTGAGCAGCAAATACAGTATACTAAATTGCAAGAAGTACAAGTAAATCGCTGTTTCACCAGGAAGGAATGTTTGGAGCCCTGGACGGTGGGAAGGGAGGAGATGAAAGTGTAGGTGTTGCATCTCCTGCACTTGCATTGGAAGCTGCTGTGGGAAGGGGAACAGGCGTTAGGAGTGATTGAAGAGTGGATCAGGGTGCTGCAGAGTGAACGATCCCTTTGGAATGCTGAAGGGAGCGGGGGTGGAAAGATGTGTTTGGTGCTGGCATTGTGCTGGAGATGGCAGAAATGCCAGAGGATGATCCGTTAAATGTGGTGGCTGGTGGGGTGGAAGCTGAAGACAAGGGGAACCCTATTGTGGTTCTGGGAGAGAGGGGTAAGGGTAGAAGGGCGGGAAATGGGACGGACACTTTCTAGGGAACTGTCAACCACAGTGGAGGGGAATCCTCGGTTGAGGAAAAAAGAAGACATATTGGGAGCACTGGTGTGGAAGTTGACATCGTCGGAATAGACGCGACGGAGACAGAGAAACTGAGCGAATGGAATAGAGTCCTTACAGAAATCAGGGTGGGAGGAAGTGTAATCAGGGTAGCTCAGGGAGTCTGTGGGCTTGTAGTAGATATTAGTTGACAGCCTATCCCCAGAAATGGAGATACAGAAGTCAAGGAAGGGAAGGGAAGAGTCAGAGATGGTCCATGTAAAGGCGAGGGAAGGGTGGAAATTGGAAGGAAAGTTAATAACATTTTCCTGCTCGGGCCAAGAACAGGAAATGGCACTGATGCAGTCATCAACATACCGGAAAAAAAGGTGAGGGAGGGGACCTGAGTAGGACTGGAACAAAGAATGTTCAACATATCCCACGAAAAGGCAGGCATAGCTAGGAACCATAGGCTACAAGAGTGACACCTTTTATTTGGAGTGAGTGAGTGCAGTCAGAGGAGATGTTGTAAGTAAGGATATACCAGTCAGATCACAATTTGAGAACTGCGCCCACTTCTAGTTGTTGAGACACAAAGCGGCTATTCAAGTGTTGGAGGCAATTCAGAGAAGAGCAGTGAGATTGGTCCCTAGGGTCAGAGGTTTAAATTGTGAGGAAACACTTTGGAAAAGCTTAGACCTTTCAGCCTTCAAAGGAAAAGATTGAAAGATGATTTTAGAGGTATACAAGATGGTAAGCAGGATGCAAAAGGTAAATCTGGCATAGTAATACAAAGTAAATTGTGACGAGAACAAAGGGACACAGCTTCAAACTAGTAAAAGACAAATTTAGGACTCATGTCAAGGATATTCTTCACACATTCAATGGATTTTGGGTAGAGTGGTGGGCGAAAACTCTGCATCAAAACTCAACCTTTCCAATAATTTAATGGGGAGAATGTAAAGTCTTTCTGTGTGGATGAATTAAGGTGAATCAAATGGCCTTCCTCATCTGGCGATATACTTGTGTATAAGATCGCCTTCCTAATTTAAACTCACCTAACAGTAACATCAATTTCTCACTTATATGGGAGTAATGGGTATTGAAGCCATTTTACTTTTACTACAATAAAATTGAATTAAAGGGGCAGTATAAAATCTGTTTCTACATCATTGCTCGAGCTGTGCATATAATTAATTACACTGGGTGCAGCTGGTCCAAGGTTGTAATTGCCCTTTGTTCCCTAGATTGCCAAACACTCCCTTGACCAGTCATTCCTTGCAGTTGGAAATCAGGGCTATTTAAATTATATATTGAGTCTTCTGAAACACCTCATTTCTCCCAGGGTGTAGCAGCTGTTTAAAATGAGCATTGAACCAGCATCTGAAGCACATCTTGTCCCTAAGGATACATATGTGTCTTAGTTGATGTGTTCAGCCCAATCTCATCCCTGGCTGATCGCAATTGAAGTAGCACAGGCAGGGAGGGTTATTTATTTGAAAGAGCATTATGCTCTTAAAAGTTTTCATTTACAAATGAAACATCACAAATTATTATCATTGATCCTTCTGAAACTTCTTTACAAAAATGGTGGTTGATTTTAAAAGAGGACAGCAACTAATTTCAATGTTTCCTCTTCTTCCTACAAGATCAATTGTTTCACGTTATCTCCCCCTTATACCAGCAGACTGGCACAGCAGGTTTCATCATCACCAGTGTCCTTGTGCATTCAAAATTACTGCAGGTGCACGCACTGGGTTGCCAGTTCGAATCTGATTAAGATTCTCTTTTTGATGCCTAAATTAAGCGTTAAAAGTTGACCTACATGTACGATGGTGTGCATTAGCTGATATGGAATGAAAATATTTACAGAGTGTTTTAAAATATATTTGTGGCCAATGCTTTCAGGCCTTGACACAAAGTAAACATTCTGACTCTCTGGTTCTTGTGTTTTATTTTAACATGGTTGTTGGCTGAGTCATTGAGGTTTTGTAATCAAATGGCATTTAGCAGTGAGTTAGATTAAGGGGAATGTAAGGGAAAAACAAAGTTGGATACTATTACAGATCAGTAACATGAACGACAAATATGGGAACACAGGCCCGCAGCAGTTTTTACAATAGGCATTTTAAAAGTGCAATCTTCACACAGTTTTCAAATGAAAATTATTTTGTGACATTTACACTGAATGTGTCACTTGTGCTGATGTACAAGTTGAACCCTAAAGTCACAAGAACATTCATGAAAGCGTATCTTGTTCACTGGATTTGATGATGACTAATGGCACATTTACTTTGGAGAACTGCTTCAAGATGGACTGTCTAATAGCAGCTTCCAATTCTGCTTTTTGTATTGCAGGGTGGGTATCTAGAGAAGCCGTATGGACTTTGAAACAGCTGTAGAAATGTTGTGCTGGTGCATCCGGTGATTGAGAAAAGGCAAATTGCTTCACTGTCTGTGAAGAGCTCAGTCAACTGTTTTGACTGTCACGTGATGTTATGCTACTGGCCTTGTACATGGAACATGAATAATCCTTACCATTGGTGTCAGGGCTGAAATAAAAAAAGACTTCCATTTAGACAGCGCTTTTCACAACCACTGGACATCCCAAAGCTCTTTACAGCCAACAAAGTACATTTTGAAGTGTAATCACTGTTGTAATGTAGGAAACACGGCAGCCAATTTGCACACAGCAAGCTCCCACAAACATTAATGTGATAATAACCAGATAATCTGTTTCAGTGATGTTGATTGAGGGATAAATATTGGCTAGGAATCTCCCCTGCTGTTCTTCGAAATAGTGCCACTGGATCATTTACACCCACCTGAGAGGGCAGAGGAGACCTCGTTTTAACATCTCATCTGAAAGACGGCAACCTCTGACAGTGCAGCACTCCCTCAGTACAACCCTGGAGTGTCAGCCTAGAGTTTTGTGCTCAAATCTGTGGACTGTGTAAGGGGTGGTGTTTGGGGTCAGCTTCGCCTCTGACTTATGAGCGGTTCGAATCGCTCCCACTCCCTTGGTTCTAGACCTTGGACTTATTTGGGGGCTGTAATGAACTTGCAACAGACAACTGAGTTGGTGAAAGAACTTGGATTTTATTTGAGACAAGAAAATATACACAACACAACAATCTTATCACACTAAAAAGGGGGAACACTCCGGAATATACGAGGGAGACTAACAATAGACAGAATACTTCACCCCTCCCAATCCCACTACACTAACTTAGTTGGACTCCAGAGGACCAGGGAAAATGCTCACCAAATGACTTCCTTGACAGTTGTAGAGGTTCGCGATTTCGGGGTTCTCTAGGTGTGGCGGTTGGGGCCTGCCGTACCCCAGACGCGGTAGAAGACTTCACCTGCGTTGCTTTTTCAGTCTCAGCGTGTCCGCTGATGCGTATTGGATCTATCGGGTAAGTACCCAATTTCTTTCGGTCAGAGATAGGGTTTAGAATCTTTTCATCAAATCTTACCCAGGGGTAAGTCAGGATAGTTTGTAGAGAGGAAACAAACTTGGGAATCTTCGGTTTCTCCCCGGTTGGTTTCTTGTTGGCCGCGGTGGCCCAATATTACCTAGTTGCTGGTAATATTTTTGGTTGTTTGTTTCTTGGGGCCTTTGGCGTCTTCTCCTGGCTCGGATACTCGTGACTCGTCGTAGATTTTGAAGTACGTTTCTTCTCCGAACCGAACCGAACTCCTTGACCGAACGAGCCGATTCCTCTCTCTTCCTTTCTCCATCTCTCTGTGCGATGAATGAGCATTTCTTCTGAAAAAGCAGGCCCCAATTATACCATTTGAGGCCTTGCTTATCTGCCCACCAAATCTTCTCTGTCCCATTGTCATTTTTGGCGGGCTCGTTAACATTAATAGTTTTGAATTCTTTAATGGGTTTCGAGCTGGTCCCATCTATCTTAATTGGTTTCAGTTGGTGTGAATTAGTTTTGGGATGGTCCATCGAAACCTAAATTGGTTTTAAATGAATGTTTAATCTTTGGTCCGATTTGTCTGATTTGTCTTTTCCTGCTGGGGTCAGGGCCCCTTTTGTTGGTCAGTGACATGTTCTGCATTATCCATACTTTGGATGGCTCTGTAATTTTTGGCGGGAACTGCTCTTCCGTAGGCCTATTGTCATTATGTAAAATGACTGAGACAGTCCAGAACGTTCCCAGACAGTTTGGCTTATGCCAATACCCAAACTGCTTGTTTTACAGAGGCCCAACACAACCCCTTTGTCGCAGCCTTTCACAGGCCTGGACATGCCTTTTTAAAATAACCAAAATCCTGGGGTTTTGACTTTAAGCCCCCTTTTTGGCCCAATATTCTTTAAACAGTCCAAAAATCTCTTCTTTGGGGTAATCTTCTTGGTTTGGGGACTCTGCAGAACTTTGTGAACCTTACAACTGGGACTACGAACCCACAACCTTCTGACTCAGAGGCGAGAGTGCTACCCACTGAGCCACAGGTGACACAAAAACCCATCTACTTTAGAGATACATGACTCCTCCAATGGCAGAAGCACTGCTGTATTATATTAGGAGTATGTCAGTGACGGCAGCGGAACCTTCAGCAGCAAACTCAATATAAATGGGTTTGAAAAGGTCTTCCTTTTCAAATGATTATAATGGCCCTGCACCTCATTCACAATTCTTTAGTGTGATTAACCAACTGCCGAAGTTTAAATCATCTATATGTGCCGAGAATAAAAGTGGACCCACCACTGAATCTTGGGATACTCTACTTCCAAACCTCTAATTCAAGCAACACCCATTGCCCTAACCCTTTAACATTTCAGATGTAGACCCTTCAACAGCACTGAAATAATTACAGATGAACTGCATTTAAAAGGAATGGAACAAGGGAAGGAAAAATTCTCACTCACTCATTCACTGGCCCCCTCCCACACAACCACATCTTCAAAATAAACTTTATTAAATTTGTCAAACAAGACTTTCGAAACGTCAACTCAAATTTCTCTCCACGGATGTTGCCTGACTTGCTGAGTTTTTCCAGCATTTTCTGTTATTTTTAACAAATTCATGGTCACTGTCCTTGATTAACCCATGCATTTCTAAATGCCCACTAATTGTAACTCAAACTATGGATTCTATTAGTTGGCCCACAACTGACGTTGGACTAACTGGTCTACAGTTACCCACTTTGTCGTGCTCTCCTTTCTTGAACAAAATAGTTGGCTACTCTCCAGTCCACTGGCACAATTTATGTATTTAAGGAGAATTGAAAAATTGTGGCCTTTATCTCCTCTCTGATGCCATCGGGGCCTAGTGACTCATTGGGCAATTTTGCCAGCCCTGGAGAGGCGGGGCTGCTGGGAAAATGGCAGAATCTGGGGGCGGGTTCCCATCCCGCCCCCAACCCGCCTCTGTGCCATCTTCCCAGGAGGCGGGTAGCCAACCCGTGCCGGGTCCCGTCTCCTGGAGGCGGGAAGGGGATAACAGCCACTTAGCTGCCTGTTAACAAGTAAACAGGCAGTTAAGAGGATTATCCCCAATTTTCCTGCAGAGGCGCGGACTTCCCAACATCGGGAAACCCCCCCAGGTCACCGAGGTGAGCAGTGGGTCTGCGGGGTGCAAAAGTGTGCTGTGGAGGAAAGTGATGAGTGCAAGTGTGGAGAAGTAAATATGTGAGGTGAGTGTAAAGTGATAGAAAATATTTACTACCTTTGTTTCTTCGTGGAGGCTTCAACAGTTGGGGAACCGGAGACTCGCACCTCCGTGTTGGAGATGACCGATGGCTGCTGCATTCTCCAATGCAACGTTCTCTGTCACTGGCTTTCCCTTAATTGGCCTGCTAAACCCGCTGGGCGAGCTTAACAAGGTCAATCAAGGGAAAATAGCGTGGGTTGCCCACAAGTCGACGGAGGTGGTACTAAAACCCGACAAGTGGGAGTCCCGCCTCCAAAAGCTCCCCATTGGCAAAATCTAGCCCATCCATCTTGAGAAATGCTCATTTTTTTTAAGAACCAGTTCGCTTTCTACGGTAGTATCTAACAGTTGTTTCATATCCTCCTCTAGTACACCTACATTCTCACTTCCACCATAAATTGTAAAACCCAATATAAAATATTTATTTAATATCTCCACCATACCTTCATCCTCCACAAGTTAACTCCCTCCTTCATCCCTGAGCAATGCTACCCTATGTTTAACAATTATTTTACTTTTTATATGCTTATAAAAGCCCTTACCATTTTGTTTGTTATTTATTAGTCATTTTTCATATTCAATTTTAGCCCTTCTAATATTCCTTTGACCTCCTTATTACACTTTCCATATTCTCATGATTTTCTTTGGTATTGTTAACCCTAGCTTATCATATGCCTCCTTTTAAGTTTTAGTCTTGCTATTTATCCACAGAATTCTGCTTATTTGAAAATTTCCTACTGAAAATCTCTACCCACTAAATTGAGGCCAGGTCCCTTCTTGCTGAAATTTGCCTTTTTCCCAGTGCAACACCTGTATCTTTGACTCCTCATTATCATTTTTCATGATTGGATTGAATCGAACTATTGCTGCAGTAATGTTTTCCACCAGCTGATGGCGATAGGTTATACATAATGGCCCAGATTTTGCGCTGGGTAATGATGGCGAACTGTCAGCAGTCGCCGTCAATATCCCTCTGAAACTGACTAACGTCAGGATTTAGCGCATGCGCAGCTAAACGTGGAAATCCTGAAGTTAAGGTCAGTCATTCACTGCTCTGACACAGGCTGGGCTGTGGACACCCCCCCCTCCCCCCACCCTACATAGCCGGCAATCTGTGAAATCAGTGGAACTGATGAAAACTTGAGCTTTTCTGTGCTAATATCACTGTTAAACATCCCATTAAATGTTGAGCCTTGTTGGAATAGGTGTAACTGGGGTTTTAACAGTGTATTGACTGCTAAACAACTGTTCTGGCTCTGAAAACTAATTTTATATTTGCGGAATGTCAAATTTCTCATTATGATAAAAATTCTTAGATTAAAAAAAATATATATTTTTTAAAGTTTGTTCATGATGTTTCAGCTTCTACCTTAACCCCACGAAAATGGGATCTCGCGCTTAACCTCCCCATGATTTTCATGAAGTTGCTGCATTTGCACATTAATTGCCCATTTAACACACCACAGAAAGTTAAGTTTAGTAATTAGTAGTGTCGGACCCTTTTAACAATGTGATCATTGTTAATGATTGCCAATCAGCCCCAATCTTCATTTCGCTCTCTAGCATTTTAAAAAGTGCAGATAATCAGTGCTATTATAGTTCCTGGTTTGCCGTCTGTGAGAATTCTTCAATGTAATTGGCTGCTTAGACAGCTTGATGACGTCACTGCTGCTCTACGCTGGGAATCCCCTATTGACAGCTCTACAATCAATTACACATCAAAGAAGCTAAAGTTTTCCTTACAGATACCTGTGGGCAGTTTTCTTCGAGGTCAGTGGCTATCGCTTCGCCGCTGACCGCAAAGTATGGGCTAATGGTTTTAAAAATCATTTTACACAACATGCCCAGATTTTGCTGAAAAAATAACCTCGCCTGAACAATGCACACAGTTATTAATGCGCAAATCGACCAACAACTTGTGGCGTGGAAGAGCTATCTTGTGAATTGAGAATCACCACAAGTTGCTGGCCGATTTGCACCACTCCGCCATTAACTTCACGAAAATGGGATCTCACGCTTAACCTCCCCATGATTTTCATGAGGTTGCTGCATTTGCACATTAATTGCCCATTAAACAAGCCAAAGAAAGTTAAGTTTAGTAATTAATAGCGTAGTACCCTTTTAACAACATGATCATTGTTAATGGTTGCCAATCAATCCCGCGTGTCCAGAAAGTGAACAGTTATAAGCGTGAAGTCTCATTCCTTCAGGTTGTGAATTGTTTTAGATTTTAAAAATGTCAAATTTTAAAAATTTTATTTCTGTCTTTTCCTTTTTCTCTCTCAATGAAATCTTTCTTTCACCCTTTATTTCTCTTTCTGTACATGACATTGAATTCACCCACTCTAATTCGCCCTCCTTCTCAGTCCTTCCTCTGTTTATTTCTCAATCTTAAATCTCATTGGTTAAGGAGATACACTGTTTGTTTGTCCCATTGTTCACCAAGGTCCCTGTTGCCCGCATTGTGCTGTTAGCTCGCACTTCCAGGAACTTTGTGGGTGAAAAATTAAAAAAACCTAAGCATACACGAACAAGTCTAAGCAACTGAGCATGCTGCGAGATGCCCCACTCCAGCAAAATCTGGCCCTACAGCACCATCTCCTGTGACTTCACTCCAGCCATTTATAGAGGAGTGAAAATGTGATGATGGGTTTTTGTTCTCCATTTTATGCACACACCACACAACAAAGCTGGGCTTGCTTCTCCTCCACCACCAATTAGGGAAAAAAATACGTAGCAAGAAGGTGGTTCCTGCTTTTACCAAGACAGGATCCTATGAAGGAATTCGGCCTTAAATTATCCGAAATAAAGGAGAAATAAGTTTGTAAATTTAGTTGGGAAAAATAATCCTTGGAATTTACATGGAGAGTCTTCTGAAGCCAGTTCTGGAAAAAACAAAATGTCAGAAAAAGTACATTCCAAAGGGTAGGAATTCTTACAGTGGGAATGCCACCAATGTAGTCGTGAATAGTAGTTTCCAATCAAATAATCTCCATGGTGTGCAGCAGTTTACCACAGACAGTAGCTATAGTGACTGAATCAGTATGTTACGAAAAACAAAAGCAAAATACTCTGGATGCTGCAAGTCTGAAATAAAAACAGATGCTGCCTGGCCTGCTGATTATTTCCAGTATTTTCTGTTTTTATTTCATTTTTTCTAAAAAAAAAAAGACACTGACTCTGAGGAGATTTCTGTTACAGTCCTGTTGTCTCCTCTTACTCGTACCACATGTTAATATAGGAAACAACAAGAGAAATGGGGGAAAAAATCCACTGAGCAGCTTTGTGCACACAGCAATGGATGTGGGTGTGCAAGTGCACAGTTCTGGTACTTTGGTTTACCAAGAGACTATGTACCAGTGATGGGGAGGAGAACATGGGAAGAGTTATTGTTTAAAAACAAATGCACAAAGCAACATTTTGAGTTTAATTATTTATTTCCTAGCAAAAGAAGATTTTAGGTAGACAATACCGTACCTAAGATCAGCAGAAACAACTTCAACAAGATATGATCTATAAAATCACGGTACACCCCTGACAGTGAAATCACAGACCAATGTGTTTCCAGTGTAGAGAAAAACCACCTGTAATGCTGGTGACTAAATTGTCACAAACGGTTTTCTTTTTAAGCGTTTGACATTGGTCATTAAAGTAGTTACTGTAAATTATCTGAAAGTGAAATTGAGTGAGGAGGAGTGTTTGGGTTTGTGTGGTTAGCAGTCAGTCTTAATAACTGGCACAATTATTCTAATTACAGCTGAGAGTTTGACAAAGAAGAATGGCAGATGACAGGAAGTCTGAGGCGAATGCACCGCAGTGGGCCTCGAACACTCTCCTCGAGGCTTCTTCACATCAGTTTGCTGCAGATTTTAAAGAGCAGAGTGCTTCAGGTGAATGTATATCCAGGACTGAGAATGGCTACTCGTTCAGAGAGCACCCTGCAGAGGCACAGGATGGAAGTCAAACAGCCTACACAGTGACAAAAGCAAACGGGATCAATGGGAAATTGACTGCCAGAGATGGAGCAACAGCAGGTAAAACAAATTCTGCTCCTTTTATCTTCTCTATAGCATATAACAGGCAGTCCAGTGCCTGATTATCTGTTATACACATTCTTCATGGTTGCTGCTTATATTTCTCTCTATGCCTTCAAGTAAAAACTTTAATGAAAGCATTAAAAGACAATTAATTGGATAAATGCAATCATGTCATTTTGAAATATGTATTTTCAGAAATACATATTAGAAAACTAAAAAAGATTGTTTAAACCTTTATTTTGTACATTAGAAATTTAAGTTACTGAAAAAAAGAAATGGCATTGGAAAAAATAAATCAGAAACCATTTTGAGAGATTTGTTGGAATCCAGTGGGAAAATTTCACAATCTGAATGATGACTTTATGTAAGCAAAACTCATTAAAAATGTGCGCATAGGAATTTGTATTGGGAAAAGTATGACACAAATGAGATATTAGAAAGTCAAGTTGTATAGACCAGCCAGCAGCTCCATACCTGCTAGCTCTTCCTAGCCATATACCAGCTCCTGATGTGGCCATCCCAGCACTACCGTAGCCCTTCTATCTCCAATCCCCAATTATCAGCTCCACTGTCTTTCAAAGCCACAAGCCAATATTGCCAGTTCAAGGTGCGTCTTCTCATGCCTCGCATCCCGTCATCATCGTCTCCCACGCTGCCTTTCTCGGCAGGTCCAACAGCCCCAGCCTAAAGTTACTGATCAAATGACTCTGCCTCTAACTTTAAAAAGAAAACACCTTTACTGATCCTGCATTCATTAAGTAGAGAAAACATTTTTTTTTTTTTTTTTAAAGCAGTTTTTGTCTCAGGCAATACTTTAATGGTGCTTGCCATATATGCTGATTGGGGTATGCCTCCCCCTCAACCATTCTCTCCTCCTCCTGTCTCCTCTTTCCTTCCCTCTTTCTCTGCTCCATATCCCACTTCTTCCACTCCCCTTCTCCTTCAAACCTAGCCTCTGAACCTACAGTATCTTCCCCCGACTCTAACTCAGTGGTAACTTCCCATTCTCTCTGCTCTACCTTCCCCCTCACCCCAGCCTCTAACCTTTCTCTACCTTTAGAAGTTATTGAAGGGAAAAAATAGCATTTGAAATAAACTTCAGGAACCATTTTGAGTGATTTGTTGGAATCCAGTGGTAAAATATCACAATCTGAGTGATTTTACATAAATGTGGGCATAGAAATTTGTATTTGGAAAGGTTGGAATCAAAAAGTATGACACAAATGAGACAACACCCCCTCCATGGCCAATATATCCTTCATTTCTTTATCTGAGTCTAAAATGGTTCTTCTTGAGTTATTTTACAACTTCCAAAAAAAACATATTCCACTGAGAAGAAAAGGGTGTAAAAGAAAAGACAGCCATCCGTGGCTAAGTAAAGAAATTAAGGATAGTATTCGACTAAAAACAAGGGCATATAAGGTAGCCAAATCTAGTGGGAGGATAGAGGATTGGGAAAACTTTAAAAGACAGCAAAAAATAACAAAAAGATTGATTAAGAAAGGGAAGATAGATTATGAAAGTAAATTAGCAAAAAATATAAAAACAGATAGTAAGAGTTTTTATAGTTATACTAGCTGAAGTGCCCGGCGGTGCCGAGGGTCTTTTGAGGGCATGTTGTTGTTGGAAGAGAGAGAGCGAGCGACTGGGGGGAAGGAGGGGGGGAAAGAAGAGGGGGGGGAAAGGGGAAAGGGGAGGGGGGGAAGAGGGGGAGGGGGGAAAGGGGAGGGGGGGAAGAGGGGGAGGGGGGAAAGGGGAGGGGGGGAAGAGGGGGGAAAGGAGAGGGGGGGAAGGGGAGGGGGGGAAGGAGAGGGGGAGAGGAGGGAGGGGAGGGAGGAAGGAGAGGGGGAGAGGAGGGAGGGGAGGGAGGAAGGAGAGGGGGAGAGGAGGGAGGGGAGGGAGGAAGGAGAGGGGGAGGGGGGTGGGGGAGGGGAGGGGGGAAGGAGAGGGAGAGGGGGAGAGGAGGGAGGGGAGGAGAGTGGGGGGGGAAGGGGGGTGTGGGGGGAGGAGAGTGGGGGGGGAAGGGGGGTGTGGGGGGGGGGTGTGGGGGGGGAAGGGGTGGGGGAGGGAGGGGAAGGGGGGAGGAGGGGGGGGAAGGGGATGAACGGGAGGGGGGGTGTGGGGGGGAAGTGGGTGTGTGGGGGGGGAGGGGTGTGGGGGGGAAGGGGGGGTGGGGGGTGTGGAGGGGTGTGGGGGGAAGGGGGGTTGGGGGGAAGGGGGTGTGAGGCGGGTGTGGGGGGTGGAAAGGGAGGGGGGGGAGATAAACTTAAAGTACAGGAAACTTTGTGCTATCCGGCACCCACTCTACAGAGTTAATGTTGAGAGATACGGAGATTCTTATCTCTGTATTTAACAACAAACACTGTTGCTTAGCAACAGCTTCTAAACACTCAGGTGTGGCCCTGAAGCTCTGTAGCTAAAGCTGTTGCTATAGCGACAGACCTTGCACAGCTACACAGTCGATTGTCTGTCACAGACACAGATTTGGAGCACAGAAGCCCCACCCACTCTATGTTCCTGTACTAAGATGGCCACGCATGCACTCTGTTACACACTGAATCAAAATGGCGTCGCACTGAAACTTTTTGCCCTCCTTGACAAAGATGGCTGCTGCAAGCCTGGGGCTGTCTGCAGAAGAAATTTCCTCAGCTGCAAACACAGGATCTTCAGATTATTATTCGGGGCTTGCGACCTATCCCAGTTGCTTATGAAGCCTCCCCACCTACTGACCCTGGGAATGGAGCTGAGGCAGCACACCCTCTGCCCTCTGCCAGTGTTTGTCTCTGTCTAGGCCGGGAGCCTGGGTCTAGAGTTGCACTGCTGGCAGTTGGAGAAGCCTAGGCCCCGGGCCTGGAAAAACGGTGAAAGGTAGGAGAATTATAGACGTTAGAGAAAAGATTTACAAATTAATTAACTTTTTTAAAAAACAATTTGTGTTTTAAAAGCAACTTTTTTTTTGCTGGAAATGTATATTTGAAAAGAAAGACGCAGAAAGCAGGAAAAAGAATGGAAGCAAGATGGCGGTGACTCACCTCGGTTCAGAACGATAAGGCCCGCCCACACACGCACCGATTGGTCGACCGTCAGGTGACCAAAGCGTAGGATTGGTCAATCGTCCCGTCACTCGACCGTAGGAGGGCCCGGCCGCACGCGGCAGCAAGCCGGCGTACGATTGGTCGACCTCGAGGTCACTCTCGCTAATGAGCGGATAATGAGATGCTAATGAGCGGAATGTTGAAAGTTTTTCGGATACCGCGGGCGCAATTTTTGTCCGGCCGAAACGTAAATACGCTTAAGACCGTTTTGGAAAGGTAAGCTTTCTTTCGACGTAACGCACGCGTAGGTACACCCTATAACTTTCGAGCGCATAGCCGCCCAGACGCACATGCGAGGATAGACAGACAGAAGGACAGAAGGAGAGAAGCATCGCTTTATATATATATATAGACTAGCTGAAGTGCCCGGCGGTGCCGAGGCTTTTTCGAGGGCATGTTGTTGTTGGAAGAGAGAGAGAGCGACTGGGGGGGAAGAGAGAGAGCGACTGGGGGGGAAGAGAGAGAGCGACTGGGGGGGAAGAGAGAGAGCGACTGGGGGGGAAGAGAGAGAGCGACTGGGGGGGAAGAGAGAGAGAGCGACTGGGGGGGAAGAGAGAGAGAGCGACTGGGGGGGAAGAGAGAGAGCGACTGGGGGGGGAAGAGAGAGAGCGACTGGGGGGGAAGAGAGAGAGCGACTGGGGGGGAAGAGAGAGAGCGACTGGGGGGGAAGAGAGAGAGCGACTGGGGGGGAAGAGAGAGAGCGACTGGGGGGGAAGAGAGAGAGCGACTGGGGGGGAAGAGAGAGAGCGACTGGGGGGGAAGAGAGAGAGCGACTGGGGGGGAAGAGAGAGAGCGACTGGGGGGGAAGAGAGAGAGCGACTGGGGGGGAAGAGAGAGAGCGACTGGGGGGGAAGAGAGAGAGCGACTGGGGGGGAAGAGAGAGAGCGACTGGGGGGGAAGAGAGAGAGCGACTGGGGTAAGAGAGCGCGCGACGGGGGGTAAGAGCGCGCGACGGGGGGGAGGGAGGGCGGGGAGGGAGGGTGGGGGGGGATGGAGGGCGGGGGAAGGGAGGGCGGGGAAGGGGGGGGAAGGGAGGGGGAGGGAAGGGAGGGGGGGAAGGAGGGGGCGGGGGGGAAGGAGGGGGCGGGGGGGAAGGGAGGGGGGAAGGAGGGGCGGGGGGAAGGGAGGGGGAGGAGGGGGGAGGGAGGGCAGGTAGGGGGAGGAGGGGGGGAGGGAGAGAAGGGGGGAGCGGGGGAGAGAAGGGGGGGAGAGGGGGAGAGAGACAGAGGGAAGGAGAGAGAGAGGGCGAGTGGCCCGCGGCCGCAAATGGAACCAAGCCCCGAGAACAGGCGTGAGCCGGCTTGAGGCTGAGATACGGCCACGGCCATGCCCGGTTGCTGGGGTAACCCTGCCGCGCCGCCCCGCCCCGCACTCCCGAGAGCCCCGCTCTCCAAGCCCTAGCCGCCCCGCACTCCCAAGCCGAGAACAGGCGTGAGCCGTCTTGAGGCTGAGACACGGCCACGCCCGGTTGCCGGGGTAACCCTGCCGCGCCGCCCCGCCCGGTACTCCCGAGTGCCCCGCTCTCCGAGCCCCAGCCGCCCAGCCCCGCCCCGCACTCCCGAGAGCCCCGCTCTCCGAGCCCCGCACTCCCGAGAGCCCCGCTCTCTGAGCCCCGCCCCCCCCCGGCCGAGCCGGCTTGAAGTCCACCGATTGCGGCTGAGAGAGACGGCCGGCGGGCCCAGTTGCCGGGGTAACCCGCGCAGTCTGTGAAACTAAGAGAAAATTTTTTTTTTTTTTTTTTTAAAGCTGCCACGGAGAAGGAACGCGCAGTCTGTGAAAGCAACAGAATTTTTTTTAAATTTTTTTTTAATAAACGGGTGTTACGAAGATGGGAGGCCATCTTGAAAGTTTTTTAATGTTTTTAAAAAGCTGCCACGGAGAAGGAACGCGCATTCGTGCTGAAAACACCAAAAGTTATTTTTTTTTAAACGGCTGTTAAGAAGATGGGACACCATCTTCATTGTGTTTTAACATTTTAGACATTGGCCCAGAAATTCCAGAACGGGGCTTGCAGCGCGTGCAAGCCCCGTATTTGCACTTACCCCGCGCTCGTGCCGATCAGCTTCTGGGACGCCTGAACTTGCAGAAATAGAAAGCACATTCCCGGGCAGCGTATGACGTCACGCCGCCCAGGAGTGCAGCCAGCGCGAAGCCAGGAGCGTGCAGTGTAAGTGAGACACGCCCCTTGAGGTCTCAGTTTCACTGGACACGCCCCCAATGTTTCTGTCAAGCTGGTAAGGATTTTTACATGTAAAGCAGCAGTTTAAATAGGTTTTTGGAAGTTTTTTGAAGATTTTGGTAACTTTTATAAACTTTTTTAAATGTTTACATTATTTTGAGTAATCTGAAGTAGTTTTAAAGAGAATTAAAGCAATTTAAAGACTTTTAAAAGCCCTAAAAGAATTTTTTTAATTCCATTTATTTATTTAGCAATGTCGTCGTCATACGTGTCTTCACACTGTTCCCTTTGGGGAACTGTATGAAGTGGTGGAAGGATTTATGGCCGTGATTAACGCTCATTCCGTGACCGTAACCATCTTTGAACCAGCCATTAGGGCGGTTAGTCCTATGGCGGGAGGGTTTTACGGGCTCCCACAAGCTATACAAGGAGGGGGGGCCACCCACACCCACGGACGCAAATATCCCACTGGATGTCAACCCAGAATTTAGAGCCGGAGCTCCGACTCCACTTGCCGGGACTGTCTGGAGCGGGGTTCGAAACCCTACCCTGATCTGGCCCAGCGGCGGGGATCCTACCGCTATGACAAAGGCCCAATCCGATTAGCAATGTGAAATGGCAGCATAGGGCTCCAGTCACGGGGAGGGAAAAGGCGCAGGAAACGTATGGGTGTCACCTTTTGTGCGGAGTGGGCCTTTTGCGTAGCAGTAAGCATCCCCGCCGCTGGGCCAGAAGGAGTAGGGTTTTGAACCCCACTCCAGACAGTCCCGGCAAGTGGAGTCGGAGCTCCAACTTTAAATTGTGGGTGGACATCCAGCGGGATACTTGCGTCCGTGGGTGTTGGTGGCCCCCCCCCCGCCCAGATGGGTTGTGGGAGCCCGTAAAACCCTCCCGCCATAGGACTAACCACCCTAATGGCTGGTTCAAAGATGGTTACGGTCACGGAATGAGCGTTAATCACGGCCATAAATCCTTCCACCACTTCATACAGTTCCCCAAAGGGAACAGTGTGAGGATACGTACGATGATGACCTCTTGCGCAATGCACCTCCTTGGGCCCTCAGTCGCAGATGCGAGGGGGCAAGTCGTGCAATTGTTAAATTTTTTATTTTATTGACATGTAAAATGTTGGCCCAGTAATTCCCTTCCAAATGCGCTAGTACGGTCGGGGTACTTACGCATCTGGCCGGATGAAATGCCGGTTTTCAGCATTCACAGTGCATGTGGGGAAAACCGGCATTTCCTGTCCTCTGAACGAAGGGGTTCAGAGGCAGAACGCGTGCAACTGCACAGGCAGCGCGTGCGCAGTATAATTCGCCGCTTTCATTAATGCTTTCAGTGAGGTCCAGTCATTACAACTTACACATGAAAAAAGCATGGGTACAGTTGCTCCACAGGCTGCGGAGGAAGATATTTCTTATCGTGGAGCTTCTGAGAGTATGTATGTCTGTATATATTCCTTTGCGTGTTATGTATATATTCCTTTACTTATGTGTATGAATGTATTATTTAATTATGACTTTCAGAGAAAGTAACTTATTGGAAAATCATAATTAAAAACATACATTCAAACACATTAGTAAAGGAATATAAAACATACATATACGTAAAGGAATATATGTGGACATACATACATAACTCATTCTCACATTCCATTCACACAGCCACAATTGCTCCTTCTACCTACCATTCTGAAAACCCTTTTTAAAAAAAAAAAAAAAAATTTAAACTTTAAAACTTACTTAAAATTTCTTAAAATAACTTCCCTCCCTTTCCCAAACAAAAATATTGCATTTCAAAAGCTCCACGATAAAATATATCTTCCTCCGCAGCCAATGAACAACTTTACACTTGATTTTTTCACGTGTAACTTCTAAGGACTTACCCTCACGGATTTCAGGAATGAAATCCACGAAGTTCACTGCGCAAGCGCTGCCTGTGCAGTCGCACGCGCTCGAGGTCTGGAAATGCCGGCGTTCCCCGCATGCGCTGTTCATGCTGAACGCCGGCATTTCCAACGGCCAGAAGCGTGAGTAAGCCGACCGTACTCACGCTTCTGGCCTGGAATTTCTGGCCCATTGTGTTTTGACGTTTTACACATTAAAAAAAAATCGCTCCTAACAAATAAACACACAGAAGGTGAGAATAAAGATGGTGGCCACTCACCTCAGTTCAGAACGATAAGGCCCGCCCACACACGCACCGATTGGTCGACCATCAGGTGACCAAAGCGTAGGATTGGTCAATCGTCACGTCACTCGACCGTAGGAGGGCCCGGCCGCACGCGGCAGCAACCCGGCATACGATTGGTCGACATCGCGGTCACTCTGTCGCTAATGAGCGGATAACGAGATGCTAATGAGCAGAATGTTGAAGGTTTTTCGGATACCACGGGCGCGATTTTAGCCCGGCCGAAACGTAAATACGCTTAAGACCGTTTTGGAAAGGTAAGCTTTCTTTTGACGCAACGCACGCATAGGTACGCCGTGTAACTTTCGAGTGCATAGCCGCCCAGACGCACACGTGACACAGACAGACAGACGGACAGATAGACAGAACGATCCTTTTATATATATAGATAAAAAGAAAAAGGGTGGCTAAAGTAAATGTTGGTCCCTTAGCGGATGAGACCGGGAAATTAATGGTGGGAAATATGGAGATGGCAAAAACACTGAATGAATATTTTATATCAGTCTTTACAGTAGAAGACACTAAGAATATCCCAACACTGGACAAACAGGGGGCTAAAGGGGGGAGGAGCTAAACACGATCAAAATCACTAAGGAAGTGGTACTCGGTAAAATAATGGGACTCAAGGCGGATAAGTCACCTGGACCTGATGGCTTACATCC
Organism: Somniosus microcephalus; assembly: GCF_052327205.1. Lineage (NCBI taxonomy): Eukaryota > Metazoa > Chordata > Chondrichthyes > Squaliformes > Somniosidae > Somniosus > Somniosus microcephalus. Next base: position 201,524,912 of record NC_140990.1, on the reverse strand, counting down.
TAGGGTCTTGAGGGAAGTGGCGGTAGGGATTGTGGATGCATTGGTAATAATTTTCCAAAACTCCCTGGACTCGGCAAAGGTCCCGGCAGACTGGAAAACTGCTAATGTAACACCCTTATTTAAAAAGGGCAGTAGACAGAAGGCTGGAAACTATAGACCGGTTAGCCTAACATCTGTGGTAGGTAAAATTTTGGAGTCCATTATTAAGGAGACAGTAACAGGACATTTGGATAATCATAATTTAATAGGACAAAGTCAGCATGGTTTTATGAAGGGGAAGTCATGTTTGACAAATTTGCTGGAGTTCTTTGAGGAAGTAACATATAGGGTGGATAAAGAGGAACCAGTGGACGTAGTGTATTTAGACTTCCAAAAGGCATTTGACAAGGTGCCACACAAGATTATTGCTTAAGATAAAAAATCACGGGATTGGGGGTAATATTCTGGCATGGATAGAGGATTGGCTATCTAACAGAAGGCAGAGAGTTGGGATAAATGGTTCATTCTCAGACTGGCAATCAGTAACTAGTGGTGTTCTGCAGGGGTCAGTGCTGGGTCCCCAACTCTTTACAATCTATATTAACGATTTGGAGGAGGGGACCGAGTGTAACATATCAAAGTTTGCCGATGATACTAAGATGGGAGGGAAAGTAGTGAGTGAGGAGGACATAAAAAACCTGCAAGGGGTCATAGACAGGCTAAGTAAGTGGGCAGAGATTTGGCAGATGGAATACAATACTGGAAAGTGTGAGGTTATGCACTTTGGCAGGAAAAATCGTAGAGCAAGTTATTATCTTAATGGCAAGAAACTGGAAAGTACTGAAGTACAAAGGGATCTGGGGGTCCTGGTGCACGAAACTCAAAAGGTTAGTATGCAGGTGCAGCAAGTGATTAAGAAGGCCAATGGAATGTTGGCTTTCATTGCTAGGGGGATAGAATATAAAAATAGGGAGGTATTTCTTCAGTTGTACAAGGTATTGGTGAGACCGCACCTGGAATACTACGTACAGTTTTGGTGTCCATACTTAAGAAAGGACATACTTGCTCTCGAGTCAGTACAAAGAAGGTTCACTCGGTTAATCCCGGGGATGAGGGGATGGACATATGAGGAGAGGTTGAGTAGATTGGGACTCTACTCATTGGAGTTCAGAAGAATGAGAGGTGATCTTATTGAAACATATAAGATTGTGAAGGGGTTGGATCGGGTGGATGCGGGGAAGATGTTCCCGATGATGGGTGAAACTAGAACTAGGGGGCATAGTCTTAGAATAAGGGGCTGCTCTTTCAAAACTGAGATGAGGAGGAACTACTTCACTCAGAGGGTGGTAGGTCCATGGAATATGCTGCCCCAAAAAGCTGTAGAAGCTACATCATTACATAAATTTAAAACAGAAATAGACAGTTTTCTAGAAGTAAAGGGAATTAAGGGTTACGGGGAGCGGGCAGGAATTTGGACATGAGTCTAGGTTCGGATCGGTCATGGCCCTGTGGGTAGCGGAGCGGGCCCAGGGGCCGTGTAGCCTGATCCTGCTCCTATTTCGTGTGTCTAATTCTGTTAGATTCAGGAGATGGTTCTGTGATAGTGGATTGGCGGTTAGGATCAGATCAGCCATGAACTTATTGAATGGCGGAGCAGGCTCGAGGGGCCGATTGGCCTACTCCTGCTCCTATTTCTTATGTTAACACCTCTAACACTCTTAAACCAAGACTCTTATAGATGTTATGGAATTATGGATAGCAGAAGCTGGTTATGAACATCAGCTCAACCCCAATATTGGGCTTCAGCTAGGAATTACTCCATTTTTACTGAGTAATAATACAAAAATATATACGGGATCTTTATAGTTGTCATTATTCCCAACTGTGTATGGGGGACAAGGGGAGGACCAGCTTCACGTCAGTAACAAGTTTTAGTAATAAAAGATCTTTTGGAGTTGAGCAGTTTTTCTGCTGCTGGGGGAAAATGATGATTTAACGAAGCATGGAACTTTGCTTTGATACTGTTCTTGTACAGCTGCTGTTCTTCTAGTAGCTGGTCAGTTTTTGTGGCTAACTGGTAGCTGAGAACATGGATTATGACCTCCATAGACTGGTGTTAAACATGCTGGCGACATCATTGCCACTGGTTTATGAAGAAGTAGTCTGCAGTTTATTCCAAAAGAATTACATGTTCAATTTAAATGACTAAGGATTATTAGAGCTGCATAGACTGTTAATATCCTGTTCCAATCAGTGTCACCTCACTGGTGATTTGCAATTTAGGATGCATTACTATGTAGTTCTCGGACTATAATGGATGAGTTCAAGCACAGCGAGCTCTCCGACTCAAATCTCTGTTTTTCTGGTTGTCACATAAGCACTCTTTCCACATTAATGTATATTCTGCCATAGTGATCTTTCAAGTAGCATTTTATGAGGAGTAGATAAAGCCCATTTGTTAATTTTGCCAAAATAATTGAGCTAGATTACCTTCACTGTTTGAGTAACTCTGTAAATGCATTATAGGATAATTATACCTAAATCCAACTACTTATGATTGTGTTATTTCTCTACCCTGCCACCCCCACCAGCCCCCCACACTCACCATTGAAATTACCATATTTTCCGTATACAGTACTTTATCACAAGCAGGGGCATGGTCATAAATTTGAATTTCAACCTTGTTATACATGATTGGCCACTGCTATACTTTCCCAGCATGTATTCTCTTTTTTGGTTGTTTTGTTCTCATACTAAAAATATAAGATGTTGAGGGCTCCAACTGCTTCTTTCATTCTCTTCCCTTAAACCTCTCCCCATCCGGAATGGCATTAGCAGCTTATAAGAACCAAAAATAAACAGAGATGCTAGGTTTATAGTTAGTTTGAACATCGCTCATAATCCAGGGTCTGTCAGGAATGTGTATCCACTGGCTCTTGGACAGCAACTAGTTTGCTTGCTGAAGGCTGCTACCAAGAAATACACAGCTCTCAAGTCACTGCTCAATGCTTCCAGCAAATATGTTTATATTTTTCCCTTGATGGAGGCTTCAGGAGTTGCACAATAAATGATGATGTTGCTGTAACTTGCTCCAAGGTGCCGAATGCTTTCAATTTTAGATTGGAGAACTATGACCCATCAAAATTGGGAAGTTATACAAGATCTGCATCAGAATTGTGTGGTATGTCAGCCACAGGAACATAGGGCTGCTTCAATATTTCCTGCTTCCAGGCTGACTGCTTTGCAAGAGGCTTGACTGATAACACAAGAAGCAGGACATTTCAGGAGTTCTTTTGGCCACCAAGCCCCCCTCTCTCTCTCTCTCAAGCCCGCATTCCCACCTTCTCTGCCCCTTGTTACAAATTTGGATCTGCCATAGTTATGTACTCAGTCTCAGTGGTGTTGGTTCCTCCCTTAAGTAAACCGGTTAACTGCTTTTTACAGAAGTTGGCTCCTGCTGCCTATATCTGCTAGCATAGCAGTGGGACTTGGGAGTGTAACGCCCTGTTGCTGTGGACTAGATTTTTGTGTTTTAAGCACATGGACTCCTTAACTTGGTCTGCCTTCAAATAGATTAAACACAAGGCAAGGTGTTGCTTGGTTGGATCGTAAGCTGCCTTATTCTGCGATCGACAAGACATACAGCACACTGAGTATGATGAAGGTCACTTGGTACAATCGGTTCAACTTCTGTTTGCATGCCATTCCAAAAATAAAGAACACATGTACATAACCCCACTTGGAGGGATTCTTGCTTAAAGTAGAAATGTAGATTTGCTCTGCTATCTATCTTGTTGATAGTGCAGATATTATTAACTCTTCTTCATAGCCTTTTTGCTACTTTCCTGACTGACTTCTGGTGTTCATGTTGATGCTTAAAAAGCCTCTCTTCAAAGACCATTAGAGGTCAAAGAAATTTATCAACACAAGGTACTTGTGTCTCCTGAAGGATCAGACATTGCTAACGAATGGGCCATTATTTGGGATCTGTGCAAAACAACTACCCATCCTGCATTTGAATCACCTCTCTTGTCTGTCTGTGGATGGCAAATCCAACATGGAGCTATCTGCGGAAAGTATTCCCTTTCAAGCAAGCTTTTGGCCAAAGTATGCAAGACATTTTGTCTAGGTCCCATTTGTGCAAAAATGGCCACAGATTGCTACTGTGAGGCCCATCTATTCCCCTTTCTCCAGAAAAATATCAAGATGTTTATTGAACCAATTTGCCTCAATTAGATTTCCTGCTAACTTGGTTTGTATGCCTGTGAAAAGAAATCTGCCTGAACTCATTGTTCATTGTTAATGGTAAACGATATCTTCATTTTTGATGTTGGTTAGCAATGTCTAGTGAATATTTAAGTTAATGGACCAGTCTATTGAGTAAGCTAGTTAGAGTAACCATCTGTGTATTCCTATAGTCACATTGATCTGTTTGCCTCCTGCAGCCTCAAGAAACTTGTTGGTAACAGCCCCTGAATAGGATGCTAATTCCTCCTCCCGCTGCCTGTTTGGCAGATCTGTTTTATTGAGTCACGTCTGCTTTATTGGGTCTCATCTGCTTTATTGGGTCACATCTGCTTTATTGGGTCACATCTGCTTTTCTTGGGTCTCGTCTGCTTTATTGAGTCAGTGTTTTCAATTCTGTCATTGGGCTGTCATTGACTCGTCTGCTTCCTGTCCTCATTCCCACCTGAAATAATAGCGTTAAGTTCTTTGTCTGCAGATTCTTGTGTTGTAAAACTTACAGAAGGTTTCACTTAGGTCTAGGTATTACTTTTTTTAATTTGGTGGAGCCTACATGTAGAAAAGGGGAGCAATTTCCACATTTTATACAATCATATTTTTTTGTGTATCCACACTACTCCTGGCAAAAAGTCATTCACGAGCTATCACCATATCTATTTCCCTAGCAGCACATTTGTATTGATCCTGAATCATAGAATTATAGAAATGTACGGCACAGAAGGAGGCCATTCAGCCCATCGTGTCTGTGACGGCCGGAAAAGAGCTATCCCGCCTAATCCCACTTTCCAGCTCTTGGTCCGTAGTCTTGTAGATTGCAGCACTTCAAGTGCATATCCAAGTACTTTTTAAATGTGATGAGGATTTCTGCCTCTACCACCCTTTCAGGCAGTGAGTTCCAGACCCCCACCACCCTCTGGGTAAAAAAAATTCTTCTCAACTCCCCTTTAATGCTTCTACGAATTACTTTAAATCTATGCCTCCTGAGTATTGACCTCTCTGCTAAGGGAAATAGGTCTTTACTATCCACTAGGCCCCTCATAATTTTACATACCTCAATCAAATCTCCCCTCCACCTCCTCTGTTTCAAAGAAAACAATCTCAGCCTATCCAATCTTTCCTCATGGCTAAAATTCTCCAGTCCTGGCAACATCCTCATAAATCTCCTCTGTACCCTCTCCACTGCAGTCACATCCTTCCTGTAATGTGGTGACCAGAACTGTATGCTGTATTCTAGCTGTGGCCTAACTAGTGTTTTATACAGTTCAAGTATAACTTCCCTGCTCTTATATTCTATGCCTTGGCTAATAAAGGAAAGTATCCAGTATGCCTTCTTAACCACCTTATCTACGTGTCCTGCTACCTTCAGGGGTCTGTGGACATGCACTCCAAGGACCTCTACACTTCAGTATCCTACCCTTTATTGTGTATTCCCTTGCCTTGTTAGCCCTCCCCAAGATACCTTGAAAGATACCGCTGAAAGATGCCTTTTTTGGCAGTTATCTACACAACATTCTCTATGGGCTAGATTTTGCAGGGTGTCAGTGGGCGCGATCGGTGGCAGGTCAGGTGGGAAAGTGTTTTTTTTCCCCCAGCGGGTCGGGATCCCGCTGTGAACCCGCCGCCACGCACCTTTACCAAATGTCGGGTCTGTCAGCACTGAGCAGACCTGACACGCAGCGGCAGGGGAGGCAATTAAAATCATTAGTGGCTTGTTTACAGCCACTTACCAATGGTTTTTTCGCAGCTTTTGGATTTGACACGTTGCCCACCGGTTTCCTGCTGTGCCTAGACCTCATCTGTGAACTTGAGGTGGGAGGTCAGTGACCATTGAATCAACTGATGAGTTGACAGCTTTAAATGTCAAGGCAAAGCTCCCAGCTGATTGAGATATGTTCCCTTAACCACTAGCTTCTCTAGACTGCATTACCACTACAGATTCAGGATGCTGCAAGTCTTTACACAAGTCTCCATCCAGTCTGACCTCATTATCTTCCCCACCATTGACAGATCGCTTCTGTCATCTCTACTGCCATCTATTCCATCAGCATGGGTGCCCTTGAAACTCTCTCACCTTGGTCCTCAGAATCCTACCATGATCAGCCCCAGCACCAGGCACACCAGCAGCACCAACAATAACACCACCAACCTTCTCCGCAATCACCTGATGCTGCACAGGACAGAGGGCATAAGCACCCAAGCACAATGCGGCCCAGGAGGCCAGGGATGGCCTCATCATGGCCAGATTTACTTCAGTTGACACTGTACACTCTGGCTGCCACTTGATGTGCCAGGTTAGCACCACCCCACACCAACACCATAAAGCATCCCTACAATGACCAAGCCATTCCTTTCACACGCATCACCTTTGCGGGGGGTACCGTTATGTCTCACCATTCACTGCAACTCACAAAGCCACTTCCAAAGGTGCACACAGATCTGTCCAAGAAGGCAAAGTGTTGAAAATAAAGGTTTCAATGTTTGACACCGCATTAACAGAAACTTTACATGAACATTGCATAAAACACCCAAGTGCCTTGTATGTTGTTAGTTGGTATGATTGCACTAGGATGAGGGTGAGTGTGAGGGGTGACTAGTGAGATAGGGATGTGATAATGTAGATAGAGAGAGATGGGTGGAGGTGCAAGGTAAGTTGGTGTGAGTAAGGATGTGCAGCAGTAGGGTAGGGAAGGCCGAGTGATGGGGATGTGATGAGAGGCACAGCAGGATGAGGTTTAGTGTGGCTTCTCGAGGGCAATTAGGGATGGGCAATGCGACGCCCACATCCCATGAACAAATAAAATTTTACTAATGTTTTGTGATCTACTGAGATCATTGAAATGTTTGCGGCACTGCACCCAGGTCCTCCTGACTATATCCCTGCTTGTGTCCTCCTGTGCAATGTGCAACCAAGCTGTGTTGATCTCCTAGGGAGGTCTCTTCCGCCCATGGGAAGGGAAGAGGACCTCCCTGTGCTCTGTGACTCACTCCATATGGAGGGAGTCATGGGAGAGCCTGGGTGCAGCCCTGCACCTTTGTGTAGTGCTTGCAGCACTTCAGTGCTGTAGAACACTGACAGCACAAATGTCAAAAGAAAGTTGGCCATAGTCCCTTTAAGGAAATGGCTGATAACGTGTCATCAAATGACATCACTTCCTCTAATTGGCTGGGAAACGCTCATGGCAGGCTTAGCAAGCCCAATCAGGGGAAAGTCATTTCAGAGGCCGGGATGGAGCCAGCAGCGGGGTCGGGACCCGTCACTGACCCACCGAGGTTTGTAAAATCCAGCCCTATATTTCAAAAACGAATTCATTGTGTGAAGCGCTTTGAAATGTGACGAGGTGCTATATAAATGCTAGTTTAAAAAAAAATTCATGTGAACTCTGTGAATCCTTCTATACTTCAGGTGTAAATACAATTCTTCACATGTCTGATTGTGAAGGAGCACCATACATTAATTGTGTAAGGGGAAAATGCATCACATTTTAATTATAATTCCATGTGTGACAAATATATTTTTCCATGTAATAATTGGTGACGAATGTAAAACATCGTATTAACATCAAAGTCTTGCTTGAATCTAAACCACTGGAATTATGTAGTTCAACCCAAGTTTCCTCTTCTTCCTCTGTGGCCTCTAATCTTGAAGAAGTCTCCTACTTTCTCCTCTGCATGGGGCTAATGCTTTTGCGATGGTGGTTCCCCTGTATGCTGAGATTGCCATCGAAGGTAATCTGAAATTTTTCATTTTTTTCTACCAAGTTTTGTCAGTCTCTTCGCTTTGGAGTGTTTATTAATTAGGCAACTTCTGACCATTCAGCATGATGTTCACTGGAACTGGGAATGCAAATCCTAGATTTACTGCAGTATTGAAAGTGGAGCTTGTTCCATTAGGCTTTATTGGTAAGTGTGCAGGATACTAATGGATTTACCACAATACAAATGTCCTTCAGGAAATAAACTTTAGCCCTGAAATGTTGAGCTCAAAACCAATTACTATCTGTCACTTAGATGAGCTCATCAGTTTCTTTCCTGCTTCGCCCATCCCTATCCCTGTAACCTCCTCCAGCCCTACAACCCTTTGAGATCTCTGCACTCCTCCAATTCTGGCTTCTTGAGCATCCCCGATTTTCATCGTTCCACCATCGGCGGCCTTGCCTTCAGCTGTCCAGGCCCTAAGCTCTGGAATTCCCTCCTTAAACCTCTCTACCTCTCTTTCCCCCCCCCTCCTTTGACGCTCTTAAAACCTACCTCTTTAACCAAGCCTTTGGTCGCCTGTCCTAACATCACCTTATGTGGCTTGGTGCCAAATTTTGTCTAATAACGCTCCTGTGAACTGTCTTGGGACAGTTTAATACATTAAGGTGCTGTATAAATGCAAGTTGTTGCCAGTATTTGAAGCAATGCTGGAGAAATCCATGCTGCAGATAATTCCACCCTCCCTTGAAGGGGATGTAGGCCGAACAAATCAAGAAAATTGAGAGGAGAAAAAAGATCTAATCTGATCATCACGATGGACAAATTTTCTTTTTTTAAATTACCTGACCAGGGCATCCTTCATTCTGTAGCTGGATCTTCATCGGTGCAGAAAGGACAGCCAAACCATACACAAGATATGGAAATGTTCTGATCTGTAATGCACTGTCTGAAAAGGTGGTGGAAGAAGATTTGAGTGGTAGCTTTCAGTATGGAATTGGATATATACTTGAAAAGGAAAAATTTGCAGGACAATGGGGAAAGAGCGGGGGGCGGGGGAACGGGGCGGGGGAACAGCTCTTTCAAAGAGCCGGAACAGACACGATGGACCCAATGGCGGCCTCCTGTACTGCATGATTCTATGAACAATCGATGCAAATTTGCTAACTGGGACTAAGTAAACAATTTGATATATCCTAGCCAATGTTCTCTCTAAGCTGCGTGCATGCGCGACAACGCAATAATCTGGAACATACCATGCAGGCCACTCACAGGCTTTTCCATCTGAAATACCACGCATGCGTAGAAAATTTAAAAGGACCACGCATTGAAATAAACAGGCCGCGCACGACAAAGACAATTTAGAGGGAACATTGGTCCGAGCACACTTGGTGCTGCAGTATTTTTTTTATTCAGTTCTGCCTCAGTGTTTCCATGACAACAACATACTGCATATATTGCAAATTCTTGGCACAGCTACAGTAGGGCGAAGAGGAAGAAAGCGTACTTGGACAGACTCATTAATATTCAGGTTATTGTGTGAACAAAGCAACCCAGACTCTGCCTTTGGTGAGATCAGCCATTACAGTGGCATCCTTGTGAGTTTCATTAGCTGCTGCATCTGCCTGTGCAGCTGTTGACTTCTCTTCATTCACTGCATTTTAGCTGTATTGTGCGACGTAAGTAAAAGATGTTTTTCTGCTTTGTACGAGAACTCCATGCTCATATTGGTGCTACATTGTGTCATCATTGCTGCAAAGATATTTTAAGAAAACATACATATAAAAAAAAACATGCTGCTGTTTTTTTTTTAAAAGACCGCTCATGACATGCAAGGAAATAATCCTTCTGATTTAACCTCTGTAGCACAAGGTCACTTAGTCTGACATATATTGTCTATATACTAAAAAAATCTGAACATTATTTCCTTTTTTTTTAAGCTTTAATCACTTCAAATTTGTACTGTCTACTTTTCCTGAAAAACAAAATCATTCTTCAGCCAATAACCTTTTTTTTAAAATAAAGCTATATTCTTGATGACAATGTTTTTCTCGGTGGAGAAAATACACCACAAGTTAAATGATGGATTAGTAAAGATAATGAAAATAAATCAGACATTTCAGCACAGAAGCAGGCCATGTGACCCATCATGGCTGTTATGGTACCAGCTGCAGATGAGAACTATCTACTCTAATCCCATCTCCTTACTCTTTCCTTGTACCCCTTTATATTTTTCTTCTGCAAACGTTTATCAAATTCCTTCTCAAATAATAGAATAGAGCTCTAAATATAGCTGGCCGAAAAATGAAAATTAAGTGCCTTGTGCATCAAATACTTGTTACACTGTTCATAACATTTTCAGAGATGGTTTTGTTACATATACTGTTAATACATAAAGAGAAATGTTTGCAATTTTGTGTAGAATGAGATAAATTTAAGAAGCATACAACTTAATTGACACTGTTTTCTAATAAACTGAAATTGCTCTTGTTTATATATTTATTTTGGTACAGAAATACAGCTATAGTACATTTTGTAGCATAGTACAAAATTCACTTGCATTCTAAGAAGAAAACTATAATTAAAATGGAGACAAATCTGTTAGATTATTTCTAGATGACAATTTTGCTTGGTGTCATAAATTTTGCTAATGGCATATTCAGGAATTCTTTTCCCTCAGAAATTTCCCAACAATAAGGTCTTACAATATTGTGATTTTCAAGGTTATCTTTCTGTATAGCTTTTCAAACTTGACATAAAAATCAATCTTTATTTAGCATCCTGGTAGCTCACAGGCACGTAACATTTAAATATGAAGCTTAATTTTTGTCCATGTAATGACGCTGTTATAGAAGGGATCTAAGATGGTCAGAATTCTAGAAATTTCCCACAGGTTGTAGTCCACTGCACAAAGCAAAAATGTTTATCTCAAACAGCTGCTGTTCAGTGCCAGACAAAATTGACATTCATGAATCAAATGAATTGAGAACCAATTTTTCCTTACTTCAGAGGAGTTTAATTGTTACATTTACAGTAATTTGTATGGAAAGCGAGCCAAAGATGACTTTGTAGTAGCTTGCCTTAGATCCTAGAATAATTGTGCATGCAAACCATAGTTGCCAAAGAAATTCTCATGGGTTTTCCAGAGTGCACAGTTCATTAATATTAGTATTTCTACAGCTATTTGTTGCGTATATTTTTCTTGTCCCAAATTGAGTTAAAAAAAAATTAACCAGCTTTCTTAAGTATTAACCTAGCTTTAAATAATATAGAAGGAAATGCAGTGATGCATACTAATATAATTATTGCACATTCTTCAGTGAAGACAAAGGATAACATGACATTTGGTTTACACATCAATTGTTCCAGATGCTAACTTGTGTGACTGTCCTTGTTTAAAGCATTACAAAGTAAGAAGCCTTTCTAGTAATGTAATCGCAAAATACAACATGTAAAAGCTGGTTAAAATTAAGTTGTTTAGAACAATTATCTGCTTGCACCTATAACAGTTCACTATTGGTGAATTCAGTATGTTAAAGTTCTAGTCAGACCAACAATTGTGCTTAAAGTTTCACTTTCATGTAAAGGTGACCCAATCCACTCGTGTATTTCAAATGTTCTAAAAATGCAGCATTAACTTACGAATGAATGTCATTTTGCTGATCACTGCCTTCCATTAGCGGCACCATGTTATAGCTTTCCACAAGGGTTTGTAAAGTCATGGACATGGCCTTCCATTGAACCCATTAGATGTAGGTGTAAAAAGGTTTACTGCCATTAACCCTGCACTTTCGCCACCTTGTCATTGGGGAAAGAATTGCTTCAAATAACTACTAATCTATGCCTTTAGCACAGGTTTGTGAATAATGTTTACTGAAATGAAGTACAACAAACTCTAATGCAAAAGGCACACCTTTTTGTGCATCTTTTTTTTTCTAAACTAGCAGATCTCCTGTGCTGTTGATCACGGCGAGTTGGAGGGAGCTGGGGTGCACTTCTCCACTGAGAGAATTTGTAAATTAAGTTTGTATTTGATCAGAAGCTGAAGCACCACAGCCACCTAAATCATTAATATCTCCATGTGAGAAGCCATTTACGATTTCAAAAGCAGACACTGTTCCATCAGTTTAGGGTGTTGGTTTGGCCTCACTGGGATTTAGGAGCATTGCAGTAGGGGTTCTGAAGTTTAGCAGCATGGGGCCTCCTTTGGTTTGCCATCACTATGGAGAGGTGAACTTGGGGTTTGGCAAAATTGGCAGGGGGGCTGGTGGTGGTGGAATGTAGGATTTAGCTCATTGATGAATTTCCAAGGTCTGTCAGCATTGGGGAAAGGGTCCAGGTCTGGCATCAATGGTTTATAAGAGATCTGCAGTCATGGAATCGTGCTTTTAAATTGGTTTCTGAAATATAACTAAATTCTGTTTTCCTTTGTTAAATAGCTGAATAAATAAATAAATGTAAAGATTCCACTCTATGGGCTGGATTTTAAGGAGGGGGGCGGGTTTCCCCACAGGCCCTGCCGACTTTAACAACAGGGCCTGATTTGCATGCGAGGCCTCGGTTTCCCGCCCGCGGCGCTAGGCCGCACAAAGGAGAGAGAGCGGGAGGGATTGGGGGTCAGGCCGTGCCATTAAAATGGTGGTGAGGGGTGGGGGTCATCCAGAGATCGGGGATCGGGCCGTTAAAAGGGTGGAGAAGAGGGGAACGGGGCCGGATGATCAGGGTGGTGAAAGGAAAATCGTGGCCGGCCACCGGAGGATCTTGCCGGCCTCCGCATCATCGGTTTGGGGGTGGGGGGGGGGGTGGTGGGTGGTGATCGTAGACCTCATGAGGGAGGTCTGTGATCATGGGGGTGAGTCAAATAGGGACCCTGGATCCAGGAGGTAGGTATAAAGGATCTTACCTCCTGGATGCCGCAGTCTTTGCCTTGCTGCAGCTGCCGAGTTTGTAAAACCCAGCCAAAACAAAATGGACATCCCACCTCCTGGGAGCGGGTTAGTTACCCACCCCCATCCCGCCTCCGCTAAAACCGGAAGTGGGCGGGTTCAAGTCGGGAATGCAATTTTTAACAATTTAACTACCCCCCACGCTCCAAACCACATTTTTTTTAGGTTAAAATTCCCACCTATATGTCTGCCTCTGCCTCCTTCGACCAGAAAACAATATATGGATGTTTTAGTAAAATTTGAATCTCTCACTAACTCGCGCTCTCTTTCATTCAAGCATTCTCTTTCTGAAATAAAATCATTACATTTCCTGAAAAATGTCCCCTAGTTTATCCTTCAAATAATTTGGCAAAACAATCTCAAACACACACATAGACCCAGATTTTCAGTGTACCGCGAGACGGGCTTTCAGGCGTGCGGGGGGTAAAAATCCCGAATTCGGGGGTCCCGACACCATCCCGCCCAAAACCCACCTCCACGTAAGTTTCAAGGGAGGCGGGTACCCGCCCCGCACTGGGACCCGCCGACCTGAGGCAGGAAGGGATTAGTGCCAATTAACTGCCTGTTAACAGGTAGTTTTTAGCCTAATCCCTATTTTGAGGGGTGTCGTATGGGATTCCTGACAGCTCTAAACCACGCCAGGTTAGAGCAGACGGGCCGTCGGGTTGAAGGAGTTGGAGGGGTCGCGATTGTCGGTGTTCAGGTGAGTGATGGGTGCATGAGTGCAAAGGTAAGTGTGTTTGGTGTGTCTAAAGTGTGTAAAGAAGTTTTACTTACCTTAACAGCTTTTCTTCCTCTAGGCTGCGGGAGTCCATCACTCAGCCGGAACTGAAAGCTGAACGGCTGCGATCTGTCAAAAGTGACAGCCTTCAGCTTTCAGTCCCGGTGACAGTTCTAACTGAGTCTGCGTAGAAGGACTCAGGTTAGAAGTCAGACTGTCAGTGTTTGACCGCTTCAAACAGCTGTGAAACACTGATTTCATCTGTCAAAAACTCTTGACAGATGAAATTTCAGTCTGTGACGTCACCTGTTGCCGGGTGGCCCTTAATTGGCCTGCTGAGTCCGCTGGGCGGGCTCAACAAGGTCAATCAAGGGAAAATCGCGTGGATTGGCCGGACATCGATGGAGGCGGGACTAAAACCCGAAAGTTGTAGTCCCGCCTCCTTCCCGACAGCTTAAGGAAAATCCAGCCCATACTAGTAGATGCTGAAGAGAAACAGTGGCCTCGATATTAACACCACTGCCCCCCCCCCCCCACATGACAGGCGGGGGAGGTTAGACCCTAAAAAACATGAAACACGACCCCAACCTGACACATAAGCGCCTGCTGCCATTTTTATGGCAGCGGTTAGCGAGGTGTGCGAGCGTCCCGTCTTGGCGGGACAGTTCATTAACAACTTTAAATCAGGCTCCGACAGTGCAATTGGGAGCCTGATTTAAATTTAACTACGTCACGCATGTTTCCCAAGGCTCGGGAAACCAGACAGCGCTATGGAGATGGGAGTTGCCAGCTCTAGAATGTGGTTGTCTTTTATAGCACTCCTTGTGGGCCAGAAGAAGGAGGAGTGCTCCCCCCTGGCCCCCCAAGGAAGCCTTCGGCCTCCCTTCTGCTGATAGCGGCCTCTCTCCCCACTCCCCCCAAGCCTCAATCTTCAGCTCGCGATCACGCCCTCCCCCTCCACGCCAAACCCCGATCTGCAGCCTGCTCCGCTTTCGATTTGCCGGGGACTGTCCCGAATGGTCCCTGGCTGCGGGCTCCTGCCACTGGTTTTCCAGCCTGGCAGCCGGCCAGCATCGCAATCTTTCCGACTGCTAGACTGCAAACAGGATTAAAAAATTATAATGAGGTCCTGCCATTAAATTGGGAAGGGCCTCCACATCCCCAGCCTTTCCAGGTTTCCCCTGCACCTTCCCCGCCTCCCCGTAAATATCGGGGACATTATTTCAGTAGAGCTGACAAAATCTTAGTGATGCATCCTGGCAAATATGTGTACTACATATGCTCAGACTGTGGGATCTCCCTTAAGTGAACCAATTGATAGTTCTGGCGAAAGTATTAAGTCCAAGGCCAGATGTTTGAGCGAGTAAATACATTAATGAAGATATTGAAATATACAAACAACTTTTTAGTTAACTTAATTGTACTTTTTGTCCTATGGTACAAACTTTACTTTAGCAATTCGTGATTTCAGTTGCTAAGAATTATTTTTCAAAAAAAGTAATTTTATTGGTTTATGTTCTCCCTTTTGTTGGCAGGTTCTCCTGACTTATCATTCAGGATCAATTGTTTTCATAAATCCTTGGTGGTTTGTCATTCATCGTTTTCCAGCCCCTTTACTTTTGATTTGTATGTTTTCTACCTCTTTGGTCCTGAATTGTTCCCGTTTTGGTATCGGACAAAGTTTGAAGGGAAAGTGGTACAGGAAGTAAGTGTTACACTTCCAGGAAGTAATAGGTGCGAGAGGATCGCCTTTGGCTTGGCTTAGAGTAAATTGTATGATGGGCTGTTTTACAAGGACAGGAGTGTTATATTATGCAATGCACAAAGTATTATTCTGCTAGAAAGGTGAAGCTGTATCCCCTTTAAATACACAAAGTCCAATTGTTAACTAAATGGACCCTTCAGAGTTTAATTGTTTGGAAGGGAACTTTGCATCATGGAATGTTCTTGTCCATTTCGGGCTCCAGTTCAGAGGTGCACAATATTATATTATTTTGTATATGTGACAAAAGTGTAAAGACTGCATGTGCAGACACACTGGTTTTAATATATCAAGATACATATACTAATACGAACTTACAGATTTTAATGGAAAAATTAGATGAGTGATGTCTGCACAGGATTTCACAAAACCCTGGTATGCTCTGTGAATTTAGAATTGGAAAAGCCTGGGTTGAGTCTACATGTAGCTGCAAGCTCTAGTCGTTAGTGATGTCAAGGAGCTCTCGCTGTCTGCCATGTTCGGTTTATAGCATGTGATGTAAGCATCCAGCTAGATTCTTTACTTTTTGTAACATTGTGTATATACACATACGAACGTCAATAAATATATTGGCGCTGAATTTGCGGTCGTTATGACTGCGTACTCTGAGTACGCCGTCACACCGCCTTTGAAATTAACCGCAAGTTCGGGATTTCCGCTTCCGCTAAATCCCGAACTTGCGATCTTTCAAGCTCCAAATAGACGGATGATCTGCTGCATCTTCATTAAAATTAAAAAGTTGGGCTAAACTGCACACCAATTACGCTGGAAAATTTTACGGCTGGTGCAAACAGGCCGCAGGAGCCTGTTTGCGCAGCGTATGGGGAGGGGGATGAAAAAATTGTATAATAATTAAAAAGGAACACATAAAAGAACCTACCAGGCCACACTAAATGCTGGGTTTGAGGGATGAGATCGTTTTAATCCTTTTTTAAATCTTGCAGAGTCTTCCAGTAAATGTAATTACTCCAAAGCCAAATACTGTACCTGTCAAATAAATATAATGAGTGTCACACCGTTTAATTTACAAGTTCTTTGATGTCGGGTTGAAATATTTCCTGATTGGTTAGTGAAAGGAGCACCGCCCCACATGATCCCAAGTATGCAAAACGGTACGCTCCTGGGATCCGTGAGCCATTACGCTGCACACAACTCTGCAGCGTTTCAAAGCAAGTTTTCGCTTGGAGCTTCGCAAGAGGTAAGTGTGGATTTAGTTCGGAGGCCGGCAGCGTATTCCTTAGCTACGCTGCCGACCGCAATTTCATGGCCATTATTAGAGCAAAATCTCCTGGAGATATATAACAGAGCAAGACTTCTTTATCATATATTTTGATTTAGGCCCTCTGAACACTGGCCTGTTTCTCCACCTAAGGCAGTAAACACTGGCGCCACTTTTGGACCGACACTGGTTCTCCCCCAGTTGGACAATAGCAAAATACTGCGGATGCTAGAAATCCGAAGTAACAACAGAAAATGCTGGAAAAACTCAGCAGGCCAGGCAACATCCGTGGAGAGAGAAATAGAGTCAACGTTTCGGGTCAAAATCCTTCTACAGAACTGAGAGAAAAGGCAGGAAATGAAACAAAAGGCAGTTTGGGGGCTGGGAAATGGGGGAGGGGATGAAAGAAGAGACATTTAAGAGATATTCAAGGTGAGATGAGATAGTAATAGGACAGGTAAAGAAACAGACAATTGCTCTAGCTGAAGTGTGAAATGCGCTGGCAGAGTGAGAGACAGCTGCCATGTGGGAGAGAGAGGAAAAGGAAAAGTCACAAACCAAAAGTGTGGATAAAAAATATAAACATATAATAGGGGCCGAGGTTATGATCTGAAATTGTTGAACTTGATATCGAGTCCGGAAGGCTGTAAAGTGCCTAATCAGAAGATGAGGTGCTGTTCCTCGAGTTTATGGTGAGCTTCCGTTGGAGTCCAGTCTGTTATGAATAATAATGGGCGTGGATCTTTGTAGAAAGTTTGAAATGAGATTACAAATTAACCACTATTCCCGGCCATTGTGGAATGCATTTTCAATGTCTGGCTCATTAATATATAAATGCCTCTTTCTCTCGGCAGCAGCGTGTGGCTGTAAGAATTTTAAAACGATGTAAATCCATTTTAACTTAAAACACACCACTTAAGTGTAATTTATTTCCAAATTCTTTCTGTGAATGCCTGGTGCAGAAATCTGAAACATGACATACATCAGAGAAAAAAACTAGGTAGTGGAACCGTAAGGCCATTGTTACGCTGCCCTTTCACGTCAATGCAAAACTGTTTCACTTACACATCAAGACAAAAGTGTCAGTTTGACTTAAGAATCAGGTCGCAGATCCGACTCCTGAGCACACTGACCTCCGACCCAGTGTGAAGCCAGGTTTTAGAAGCACCCATTAGATCTGGGAGATTTTAAAATTGGAATGAAATCTTTTTTGATATGAGAAAGCAAATGGTCCCACCTGCTCCCTTGTAGTATTAAAATGAGTGTGCAGGAGTGGGCCTCTCCTTGGTTGGGAAACATGCAGAGCAAGATGCAGCCGGTAGTATTACTCATGTCTGCAGGCTGAGCATTGCATTATACAGGCACTGGTCTCTGACTGATACTTACTGTGTAGCAGCAGGTAAGGAGCAGTGGCCTTGCAGACTGGCCTGAGAGTTTGCAGTTCACCAATACACCCATGTATTTTGCAAATGATTAGACAACTGGATCAATGGCACATGTGCATTTCTGCTCATATTTCATAAATTCTCTAAGTGATTTTTTTGTGGTGTAGTACAAGAAATCTTCTTATCAAAACTGGAAATGTCTCCAAAAGAAGACATTTAGGGGGAAAAATTGAGTTGCGCCCCCTTTGGGGCGCTAACTTCGCCGGGGCCGAAATTCATCGTTAGCGCCCCAAGAGGGAAGTGGGGTGCTACTGGAAGTGCCCTGCCTCCCTTTTGGGGCGCTGCAAGTAAATATCATGGCGCTACATGCCGCGGTACTGCAGGCCTTCCTCCCCTTCTTAAAGGGGAGGGGCCTAGCGCACCACGACCCAGGGCCCAGCTGGGCCACCAGGGATCGGAGTGCCAGCAAAAGAGCCCAGCACTCGAGAAGTGCCAGACTCACGAAGCACAGCCGACACTCCACGGAGGGGGGGGGGGGGTGCTTCAGAGGAGGCCGGAGATGGCAGAGGGGGCAGGTGCTGGCAGGCGGCCAGCAACAAAAATGGCCGCTCAGCACCTTCCCTTTAATTAGCGCCGCCCTGGCCGCAGGTAGGCTCCCCTGACCCCATCGGACATAGTGTCCGGTGGTAAGTCAGGGGGCACTACCGAAGATTGCGGCTGGGGCGCTGCGCACGGTGCTGACATCATCGCCGGCGGCGCGGGGCACTAACAGTTACCGCCGCCGCTAACCTCCCGCTGAATTTCGCGGGAGGCATTGGCGGTGCTGCGCCCGGGTGCTAGTTGCTTTGCACCTAGCACCCTCTTAGGGCGCTAATGGGAAGCGCAAAGCAACCGAATTTTTAGGCCTTATACTTGTATTACAGACTCACCAATATCCAATTTATTGTTGTAACCAGCCTAGTGTATATTTTCTATCGGTTGCATTTTTTTCAATTCCATTTCATTTTGTCGTGTTTGTAAAACCTTCTTTGGGCCAACCTTCAGTAAACGAATCCTGCGTCTTGTCTTTGGACGAAACACTAAAGATTATGGGTTTACTCTTCAATCTGGTGGCTAACAGCCACTGTAGTTCCTTCATTTCATATATATTCCTTGTATTTATGGCAAATGGTATCACAGGACTCATGGAATTAAGATAATATTAACAAAAATTCAAAGGCAATTAAGAAAACAAACCTGTCTAAACCAGTAACAGCTTCTGTTTTATTTGAATTGAGCTTCCTGCTCCTCATTAGTATCACTTTTGTGAACATGTGTTTACTGTCTTGAATTCTGGAACTTCTTTAAGGAAGTTATTGTCAGTTTTAAGGAACTTTTCCTGTTGTATTTTGGGTCAACTTCTGCCTTGTCAGTGTGTCTTTGTAGGAAATTAATTGAGATTTCACTCACTAAGGCCTTGAAGCACAAGACTGTTTTATTCCTAGTTACCCTTGATGGGTCTCCATGTTTAATGGATTCCTAGATGAAAACCTTGATGTTATTTAAGAAATGATTGGATGCCACATGGGGGATCAATAGGGTCTTTGGTCCACCTGCATCCTTCCCTTCACAATTATCATCTGTGTTTATCTTTCTCTATCATGAATAGAATGTCTTTCTCCCTTGTGGTATTTTGTTTCAGTAGCTGCTGAACCACATTGACCTACAGGTCATTATCAGAAATCACCACAATGCCATTACATTTCTGTCCTTGTTGAATGCATGCAGACTTGAACTCTGCGTGAGTCAGCTAATCAGCATATGGCAACTTCAGCATGGGGATAAGCGGAATAATCACTGAAGGTTATGATCTTATAGCATAGTGTGCCTGGAATTGATGAAGGAATAACACTGGGAGTGGAGGGATAGAAGTTGACTTAAATTCACACTGGAAAATAGCATTGGGTAGGTACTAGTGATAGTCCATGGGATTCCTGGTGAATTTACTGAACAAAGTGCCAACATACCTACATTATATATGTTAGATACTTGATTAAAGCAATATAAAATGGAATACTGCTTGCCTATCTTTGCTTATGATACTATCAAATCTTGCATGACATTGCTCACACTGAGTCAGAAGATATGCTAAATTGTAAAAGATTAGCTGGTCCTCTTGATTTTACTTACAATCCAGTGCAGGTATGTGTTGTAATCTTTGGATCCAAATGTGTTACAGGTACTAATATTCTTTGCCCCTATTATAGGGGCAGCAGAAAATGATAACCATAATAACCAGAAAAAAATAATACTCTTAATAAAAGGGCGCATTTTCAATGCATTTGCTAAATGCGACTGAGTTGTAAGATATGCTCTAGAGCTCTACATATTTTTGCTGGGCACATCTCTTGCCTTTCACCTTATTATTTTAATTGTTAAAATCAGCATTGCATGTGTAGCATTTGGTTTTATTCTCAAGGTGATGCCTGTGTGCCTTAAACTCAACCTTTTTCCTTTATTCCTTTGTCTCCTTTTCCAATTTTTTTCTTGCAGCATCTGGAAGAAGTACTGACATTAAACCAGTTCCTGCACCAGAAGGTACAATATCTGGCTTGCATTATGCCCATTATCAAAAGCATTGATACATTGCTCAAGTTAAAGAAAAGCACTTGGATTCACATTGTTTCATGCTACATCCACAAATTGTTGCTAATGTATTGTTGATGCCTTCAGAACTGATTGAATTTTTTTTGTATGCCAAGAAAGTATAGAATTGATGTTCTTAATATACATTGGAGACAATGTGATGGGCCGAGTTTTGCATCAGTGGACTTTATGAAGGGTAAATCTCAGGAGGCTAGCAAGGAGGATGTTGGGAAAATTGTGTCTTGAGGTAAAAAGGTGAAGATAAGTTTTTATAGCAGTGAGGGTGAGGTAAAGATTGGAGGCAGACGATGTTGCAGAGGCAGAAGTAGCGGTCTTTGTACTGGATAGGATTCATGAGGTATGATGCTCAACTCGTGGTCAATTAGGGCACTGAGGTTGTGCACTATTTAGTTCAGCTTCAGGGAGCAGCCAGGATGGAATCCAGATCAGTGGTCTATAGAGTTTGGCTGGAGCCAAGTTGGATGTTATCGGTCTTCTCTGTGTTCAATTAAACGACATTCTGGCTTATCAATGACTTGATGGACATGCAATCACACCATACAGAAGTGGTAATAGAGTCGAAGGTGGTGAAGGAGAGGTTATGCTGGGTGGTATCAGCAGACACGTGAAAACTTTTTTACATGCCTATGGATAATGTCCCCAAGGGACAAACATTTAAATGAGAAAAAGGAGGGTGGGAACCAGATGGTACAATGAGTGAGACAGTAACCTTTCACCTCAAAGTCCAGGCAATTATTTTTTATTTGCTGGTTTGTCCCGTTTGAGTTATGTGATGGCTTGGAAAGGACCGTTTTTAGCATTGCTTCATTAGCAGATTAATCCTAAATCCAAACATCAAGGCCTGTTAGTGTATGGAAGGTAGTCTGTGTGATCAGCCTCACTACTGTACATACCCTAAAGGATTAATGTTCATGAAAACATGTTAATTAAATTGTTCTGTACAACTCTGTTACTTTTTTCATGGTATTCTCTATTCTCTGATATTTAAAAATATTCCTGGTTGGAGCCAATGCCAGTTCTGATTGAGAGTTCAGGACTTGCTTTTCAAATTTACAACCCCCTCACCTATATGTCATACTGATGTATTTTAATGATTGGCCTCTCTGTTAACTGATTTTAGGATGAAAGCAAGATGTTGAGTAGTGCTATTAACGGATGAAAAGTCCCATTTCCAATTTTGACTGGTCTTATTCATTTGCTTACTCAATTCCTTTTGTTAAAATCAGCACTCGGGGAAATAATGGCCCAGAAATTCGGGTCGGGGGCTTCCCGCGGGTGCAAGCCCCCGACCTGCACTTACCTACCATGCCGGCCGTTGAGCTGTGGGCCCGCGTGGGATTCCGATCCTGGGCCTCCTCCAACTGCTGGCGCGCAGTGCTTGCGTATCCCAGGGGCGCAGTTAGTTCGATGCATCCCCTGGGATCACGTGGGCCATGGAGAGCCAATGGTAGCAGGGAATGCTTCATTCATAAGTTTGACAGGAAGAGCTGTCAAAACCATAAATACTATAAGCCCCAAAACATCACTAAATCTTCAAATAATTTTTTTTTAAATCACATTTTTAAAATAACTATAAATTACATGAAATAACTATTTTAAACAATAATTTGAATTTTTTTTTAAATTAATTACATTTTCTAACGGGGCTAAAAATAAACTTACCTTTCTTTAAAGTATTAAAAAATAAACCTGTGGAAAAAATGTTTTAATTTTAATTAATTCACCACTTACCTTGTTAAAAGCAGGCCTTACGCCTGCTTTTTATATGTGTAACTCCTGGAGACTTACCCTCCCGGAAAAACTTGGGAAAAAACCGTAAGTTCGATGCGCACGCGCTGCCTCTCCTGCGCACGCGTTCCACCTCTCAACCCCTTCTTTCAGGGGAACGGAAGTGCCGGTTTCCCGCGCATGCGCAGTGCATGCACGAAACCGGCACTTCCATTGGGCTTACGGGTGAGTACCCCGTGCGTACTCACCTGTGGAGACCCGAATTTCTGGGCCATTATGTTCGAGCTGCAGCTGATTGAGCCTCTATTAATTAATTACCTATAAAAGTGTCATGGGTATGGTAGTGTAGTGGTTATGTTGCTGGATAGTAATCTAGAGAACATAAGTTCAAATCCCAAATTGGCAGTTTGAGAATTTTAATTCAGTTTAAAATAAATAAATAATCTGGAGATAAAAAACTGGTCTCAGTAAAAGTGACTATGAAGCTGTTAGATTGTCATAAAAACCCAACTGGAAGGGAAGGAACCTGCTGTCCTTACCCGATATCGCCTATATCTGTCTCCAGTCCCACACAAACGGCCCTCTGAAGTAGCCTAATAAACCAGTCAGTTGTGAGAGGTGAGTAATAAATGCTGGATTTGCCTGTGATGCACACATCCCCAGAATGAATTTTTTATAAAAGCCTGTTTTACTCTGGACTGTTCGTAGTTCTCATGAATTCATCCTTTTCCACCCTTGAACTTTCATTGAACCCCAGTGGAAAATAAAAGGGCTGAGTACGATACTCTTAATCCGCAGGTTTAGCAAGGTCGGATTGTTATCACCAGAGATGACACAATTTTACTAATTCATCACTGAGTAAAACAAGTTATCATTAATTGTTCACCTATGGTTACCACATATAGGATGTTTCTAGTGGTTTTGATGAGGTTCATTTTTGCAGCAGAGTGCAGCATAATAGGTGCAGTGTTGGTATCCCTGATCCTCTGCACTATGTCTTTGCGGTCTTGGCCATTCTACTGTGAGTGAAAGCATAGATACTTGCCAACAAGGAAGAGGAAGAGAAAGTTGTCCCAACCTACATTGTCCCAATCTCATTCTGCCAGCACATTTCACACCTAATCTAGAGCCGTCTTTTGTCTCCACTAGTCCTATCACCATCTCGTCTCGTTTTGAATACCTCTTAATGTCTCTTCACTTCTCTTTTTGTTCTCTCCCAGCCTGGCCTTTCAATCTATTTCATTTCCTGTGCTTTTCCAGTCTTGACAAAGGGTTTGACCCGAAACATTGACTCTATTTTCTCTCCACGGATGTTGCCTGGCCTGCTGAGTTTTTCCAGCATTTTCTGTTGTTATTTCGGATTTCCAGCATCTGCAGTATTTTGCTATCCTACATTGATGCATCCCCAGCAGTACGATTGAGTGCATTGGTGAGAGCATGGGAAAAGTCTGCATGTGGCAGAGGGAGCAAATACCTTTAGGAAAAAAAAGTCTCCCCTTCAACAACAACAAAACATTTTTTCACAAAAGCCCTATCGGGAAATTTACAGTGTAAATTAATTTTACAGCAAGATGACTGTGCAGATCAGACCTGACCTTTCACACATTAAGTGGAGTTGAATTCCATGATGAGCTTGGATTATGGTTAATAAGTTCCTTTTAGTAGCTGTGAGTTTGAAAGAGGACAAATAACCATTCATATCTTACTGTATATAGTAATCATTAGAAATCCTTGATCAAAAATTAGGCTATGCATGAAAACACATTAGATATTCCAATTAAATAGGTGGCTTTATTATTGTTATAGAATGTGAATAAAATGATAATGAAGCATTTTGTATTTTACTGATTTATAAAAGCGCTCTCAACCTGACCATTACAATAAAGAGTTGGAGAAAAGTCAGATTTATATTTGTATGTATTTAGTAGTCCTTCCATTTTTAATATTGCCTCTTTGCAACAAAATAGAATATGCTTTTTTGAATTAATTCTGCTGTAATTTATTGAATTCTTACATTTTGATTAAGGAATGCCGTGTAATCTAATTTTTAATTTTTAAAATTATTTTCAAACTGAATTTTTCTTTGGTTTTCTTTTTGTGTAATTTTTCACTTTGCTTTTCAGTCTCTCTGTTCTCTTGCCTCACTTCTCCTTCTCTGTCCTTTTTTGTACATTTGTTTTACTCCTGCCTTTTTATTGACATTTTAGAGTTATGCCCTAATTCCATGCTGTGAATGTCAGGGTCACTGAAATGCATGGATAATAGAAAGAAACCCGTTGGGCCAGAAATTGCTGCAATGGAGAACAACGTTAATTGGACTATTCAGCTCAACATTGACATGTATTTGCATCACATATTGCTGGAAGGCCGCTAGGATAATGGCACAGCAATGTCAGTGTCACATCTGGGACTTCATGAACATGGTGCTCAATGGATTATCCCCTGAACCAATAAAAGATAAAGATAGAGAAAGAAACCGTTCGAATGATGGAGAAGGAAATAGTGTCAAATTAGAGACAGAAAGAAAAATAGAGAAAGAATGAAGGAGATTGGATTGAGAGAGAGGGAGAAAAGAGACAGAGACAAAGTAAGAATTTTTTTTTTTAAACAGAAAAAGGGGACATTGTAACCCTGTTGTATTTGAGAATTATTGTATTGGTCCTCAAGAAGTTAATGAGTGAATGGCAGGGTAGGTGTGCTGAATGTACAAACATTCTTGACTCTTGATGTAGAGAACCAGCAGCCCCGTCCGTCCATGATCAGGAACAGTGGAATGCCCAGTGGGTACACCATTGCACTGCTTTCATAAGAACATAGGAATTGCTAGATGAAGAAAGACCAAAGTCCCTCTAGTTCGCCTTTTACCATCCTGGTAATTACATGATACAATGATAATGGAGTTGTTGACTAGTCATAGCAATCAATGTCTATCAATTAGTCTACAACGGACCCAGAAATGACATGACGAAAACCCCAGTGGTGGAGACCTTTGGGAACCATAAGTCCAAAATCACAGTTTTCCTCCCAAGCATGTTGCACTCAAATTACTCATATACTGTATCCCAAAATGTTATTTCCTGAAAGAAATCCATCTGATTTGAATTTCTGAATTTCAAAACAGTTTTGAATCCTGAAAATTATTGCCTTCTGACACTAACAGGAGTGTGGATGGTGAGACTGACCCAGAAATACTAACAAGACAGATGAAAACATTTTTAAAACCATAGGGACCATTCACTACCTGCTGGAGTGAGACTCCACAGCTTCATTGTTCCCTTTCTGGGCCTCCAAAGTTGAGTGTCAGGTCAGGACCGTAAATCACATCATTAACATGGTCTCCACAACATGAATAACCAGCCCTAAATGGCTGTGGTGGGAATTATTTGTACTAATGTCGTAAATCCAGCAATTTCGTGACACGCAATTAATTTCAATGGGGAGCCTCACGATGAGAAGGTACTTTATCGGCTTTGGCAAGGCTAACGGCAGAATGGCGCAAACCGTCCTGAAATTTGAGGAGAATTGGACTCATTGCATATTTCTTTTACGCCGCAAATTGGTGGATTTATTATGAATTAATAATGGCGAGTGCCGTTAATGCATCATTATAATCCCAGCAATTTCTGGCCCATGAAAATTTGCACCAGACTCCTAATGTGAAACCATCAGAAATTATGAAAAATCTTACTTTATTGTGTTCATAGCTGACGTTACTTTTGTATTTGTCTGAATCATCCACAGCTGTCTGGAAACTCAGAAATTGTTCTTGATATAATATTTGAACAGGAATAGGCTGAGGTCAGGCAGGGCTATTTTAGAAGAATTTATCTAATTGCTGCAACCCCCTCCTCCACTTCCTCTTGTACCCTTTTATTCCTACAACCACACTTTTCTGTGAAAACTGAGGCAATGTACTCATTTAGAATTTGTCCTTCATTATCCATGGCTTTCCTTTTTCATCTTTAATCAGCCCTATTCTTTTTAACTATTTTACTTTTGAATCTGTTTATACATTTTTTCACTATTTTCCTTTATATTCCATGCTAACCTTCAGATTTTTTTGCTTGCCCTCTATATTATGTTTTACACTTGATTTTATTTTGCATTATTAGCTCTAGATTAAAATATTATTGAGTCTCATTTTAATTTGAAATCCTCTACTCATCCAAGGAACTCCAGTTTTTGTTGCACTATCCTTACGTCCTGTGGGAATATGTCTCTCTCTGTCCCAATCATCTCTTGTTTGACACTTTCCCATTTTTTGAGCACTGTCTTATTTGCCAATTTTTCTTTCCAATTTATCTAGTCATGTTCTCTTTTCATCTCATTGAAATTAGAAGAGAAACACAATCTTTAGTTGCTATGAGGTAAACTATATTATAATACATCGTATGTCACATGGTATTATAATCCAGTCATTATAAAATAGTGTATCTTCTGACTAACCATGAAGAACACCACAGATATATGCTAGTGTCAAAAATACAAAAAAAGAAATTAGATATTTTCTCGTAGTGTTGATTGATAACCTGGCATCTTCCCAAGGGCAGGAGCAACAGTTATCCACTAATTGACCAAGATGTGCCTATTTACCCCATTTCCCCATAGTGAGTAGCTGAACAGTAACCTTAAAGGGATAGGACAGGTTAAACATTGCTCCATCTTAGCAACTAAACATCACAATTTGTAGACTGCTTATGCACAACACATTGGGAGAGCAGCTGAGTGGAATAATATAAGTGGAATAATATTGTTTTCCTCAAACCAGATTACTGTACAGTAAGACATTTATGTTTCAAACACTGAACCTATATTGTAACAAGACACAAAACATTTTCTCTCTTGATCACAATACATTTTCTTTGACTTATCTATGTTACTTTCCTTTTTATTTATTTATTTATTTTTATTTTGGATGCTCAAGTGTCAAAAACAAATTTGATCACATGCCGAAACTGACTGACCCTCTTCTAATCTGTTCAGAAGAGATCTCTGCCAGGATTGTACAGGAGGTCACAGCTGAAGCAGTGGCAGTGCTCAAAGGAGAACAAGTAAAAGATACAGTACCGAGGGAGCAGCCAAAGCAGCCTTCTGCAGGTAAAGAAGCCATGTGCTTGATGGTATTGTTTACAATGGTACACAGAGACATTGACTTGTTAGGAATGCCACTTGAAGCCTCCTCCTGCACTTTAAAACTGAAATGCATTTCACCAATGTGTAGAGTATCTATTATCCAGAGGGATTGGGTTATGATGCTATCTTTTTTCTTTTTTATTTGATCTGGTCCAGATTGATGAGGTGGAAACTTACTCTGACAGCCATAAAGGGCCTACACAAAATAAGTTTGGAACAGTTTAACTTAATTACCCACGGGTGGAGGAAGAACATCTATAGCACATCGTAGCTCATAAATTGGTACTTAGTCAGTTGTAGTGTTTGTAGAACATGCCGGAATCCCTAGCCTACATGAAGAGTGTGACAGATGTGAAACAAATATGTAAAATTAACAGAGACAAATGAAGAATGATGCCTGGATGCTCCGATCTCAAACTAGAAACTGGCACCCTTGATTTTTCTTTGTTCCACATTATCTCCATGACCTCGGAGTCAGGTCCTAATCCTATTGGTTCCTGAGGAACATGTTTTCAGCATGCAAAAATCTAAATCATGATTGCCATCTGTACCAGTCCCAACATTCAGCCTGCTGTTCCCATCTCATAGAAAGGCAACAGACAGTTTGTTGTTGCTTCTAGCATCAGTCACGTAAATTCTTGGAACTGGCTGCAAGATCTAGGCAGCATAGGCTTTTTCTCCCTTAGATTGATTGTTGAGTTTTGAAGTAAAATCTGCTTGGAGAATCCTTTTCAGCCTGCCTTCCAACAAGAGGGAAGATAGAGGGTATCTCTTGTCTGTTGCCATGAGTTGTTGGGCTCAGTATAATGCTTCATTGCTCAGATACTGGTGAGCAGACAGACTGCCTCAAGGCAGAGGGGTCACCAGCAAGTCCTTCCCTGCTTGGTTAAGTAATAGGCCACCATTATGTTGCTCATTTGATTTTCTTTGAGACAAGAAATTGTTCCATCATTTTATCAGCTGCCCAATCAATCAGAATTGCAGTATCAATTTCATTGTAATGTCAAACATACAGAGCAGAGTGACCGTTTCCATTAACACCATAGGAAACAAAGTAAACCAGTGACTAAACAGGATAGCATTTTACATTATGGCCCAGAAATTCGTGTCGGGGGCTTCCTGCGGGTGCAAGCCCCCGACCTACACTTACCTAGCGCGCCGACAGTTGAAGCCTGAGCCTGCGTGCATTTCCTGTCTGTGGCCCGGTTCAGCTCCCGGCGCGCTGTGCTTGCGTGACCCAGCGGCGTACTTAGTGCGATGTGTCGGCTGGGATCACGTGCGCACTGGGCAACCAATCGGAGGATGCAAAAGTTCATTCATGAGTTTGACAGTAAGAACTGTCAAACTCATGAAAACTCCGGGCGCCCAAAACAGTACTTAAACTTGAAATAATTTTTTTTTTAAATCACACTATTTAAATGAACTATAAATAACTTTAAATAACTGTTTTAAACAATAAATTAAATTTTTGAAAAAAATAATTTTATAAAAAATCAGGGCTAAAAATACACTTACCTTACTGTAAAGTCTTTAAAAATAATAAACCTGTGGAAAAAAAATTCTAATTCTAATTATTAGACCACTTACCTTTTAAAATTAAGTCCTTACGTCTGCTTTTTTCAAGTGTAAAAAGTGGAGGCCTTCACGCACGGGCAAACCTGGAAAAAAAAAGGAAGTTCAACGCACACCCGCAGACTCCTGCATGCACGCGTTCGACCTCTGAACCCCTTGGTTCAGAGGATCAGAAATGCCGGTTTCCCGCGCATGCGTAGTGCATGCAAGATTCCGGCACTTCCATCGGGTCCACGCATGAGTACTCCGTCCGTACTCACGCGTTGGGACCCGAATTTCTGGGCCATAGTTACTGTGTTGCAGTTAAGGAGACGTGTGAGCAGGTTAAAGGTCATTTGACCTGTTCCATGGCTATTTCTTGGACATCTTTCAATCAGTTTGATAATACTTGCACGGTTACCATGTGGAATAACCTGCACACTTTTACTAAACATTACCTTATACAGTTGACAGGTCCAGTGAGTAATGTATTTGGTCTCTCTCCTCTTAAGTTAGTATGCTCCTATGGTGTGGAGAATGTTGGATGAAGAGGTAAAATAAATGAGAAGGGTCGCCATTTTTCGAACAGAAGTATTCTATGATCCCACTAATCCATCATCACAGGTTCTGCTGAGTGGTAGACCTGGGGTTAGGGGAATATCAACCAGTTAGTTGATGCAGAATAAGCTGATGTGCAAGCATTGTCTTTATAGCAACAAGAACTTGCATTTATATAGCGCCTTTAACATGTCTTAACATCGCATGTGGTTTCTGCTAAGTGACCAAAAGCTCGGTCAAAGGTAAGTTTTAAGGAGTATCTTAAAAGAGGAGAGAGAAGTAGAGGTGAAGAGGTTTAGGGAGGGAATTCCAGAGCATAGGGTCTAGGCAGATGAAGGACAGGTTAACAAAGCAATTAATAAAGCATATGCGATTCTGGGCTTTATAAATAGAGGCATAGAGTACAAAAGCCAGGAAGTTATGCTAAACCTGTATAAAACACTACTTCAGCCCCAGCTGGAGTATTGTGTCCAATTCTTGGAACCACACTTTAGGAAGGACGTGAAGGCTTTGAAGAGGGTACAGAAGGATTACAGTTATGAGGGATTACAGTTACGTGGATAGACTGGAGAAGTTGGTGGTCTTCTCCTTAGAACAGAGAAGGCTAAGAGGAGATTTGATAGAGGTGTTTAAAAACATGAAGGGTTTAGATATAGTAAATAAAGCAAAACTGTTTCCAATGGCTGAAGGGTCGATAACCAGAGGGTACAGACTTAAGGTGATTGGCAAAAGAACCAGAGGTGACATGAGGAAAAACTTTTTTATGCAACGAGTGGTTAGGATTTGGAATGCTCTGTCTGATAGGGTGGTGGATACAGATTCAATAGTAGCCTTCAAAATAGAATTGGATAAATACTTGAAGGAGAAAAAATTGCAGGGATATGGGGAAAGAGCGGGGCTAACTGGATTGCTCTGCGAAAGACATATTGGGCCGAATGGCCTCCTTCTATGCTGTACTACTCTATTATTCTATCTGAGCACGCTTCTCTTTGGAATACTTCTAAATATCTCTTTTTATGTAGGTGTAACAAAAATGATGGCCTGGATTTTGCTGTAGAAATAATGGTGAGGCTATCAGCGCTCATCGTTATTGAGGAGTAAATTGGACAGCAAATTCTGGCGTCTGCACATGCGCATTTAAACGTGGAAATCAGGAAGTTGCTGTCCAAGTTGTCCCCTCCTCCAGATGCTGCACTGGACCAGATGCTGCACTGGACCGGTGTCTCGCCGAGAAACTCGGTATTGAACCACATGGACTGGCGTGAATTTGCTGTACTTAGGTGATAGGGCCTGTCCATTCCAGTGTAAGTAAATTTTTAACGGCAAGGTAAGTCTTAATTAGTGCCAAGCATCCTCTCTGGCACTGAATATTAACGTTTACAAGCATGGAGTCTCATTCCTTCAGATTTTAATAATTGTTGGAGCTTTTAAAAAATAAATATTTTTACGTTTTCTTTCTCTTTTATCTTTCTCTCTCCTTAATCCCATCTTTCTTTTTCCTTTCTTTATTTTGCTTTCTGTACATGAATTAAATATTCTTAACTGACGTTTCCTGGTTCAGACTCTGTACAGCTCAGTAACAATTGTTCAATCTGCTTGGTTAAGGAGATACACAGTTGCTTGCCCTGTACACACTGGTCCCAGATCCCCCGTAGAGGGTATAGTACCGAAAGTTCTAGTGCAAAATCCCATAGAAAGTATGTGTGTAGTTGCAAGTGTAATGAACAGCTGGCGCCGTTCGTTAGCAGTTGACCGCAAAATCCGTCCCGATGTACTTTTGTCTAGTTTTAGGTTTGGTGACTGACACTTTAAACGCAGTCATAATACATAGCGTTGAATAGCTAGTTAAAGCCATAATCTTATGTCAAGCCTATTCCAAAACAGTGCTGTAAGTTTAATCAGTTACAGGTTTGAGAACAAGATAATTAAACAATGTTGTGTGATTAGTTCAGTTTATATTTATCTGAAAGTCCAGTAGCTGAAAAGAATTACCAGACTGCGATGTCTGTTTGTTTCCCAGGCCCACTTCTGAAAACATACCGAGATGTCAAGGCAGCAACACTTTAAATGAGAAATTGGGCTCATTCATGAGTGATCTAAGATACAAGAGCTGAAATAATAGTGTAGGAGGTTAGAAAAGACACAAAAACATAACACTAGCTATGCAGTTTGACGTTCCCCATGCAACCTACAGCCAAATTTTCCCCTCTTTCTGTGCTCTTCAATCACATTTGCCATTGAACTTGGCATATTTCTTTAGATTCAGTACAGATCTAGCAACTCAAAACTGGGCATCCATGAGGTGCTGTGGGCTATCAGCAACAGCAGAATTGTATTCCACCGCAATCCACAACCTCATCCCCCACTCTATCATTATCATCAAGCCAGGGGACCAACCCTGGTTCAGTGAAGAGTCCAGAAGAGCATGCAGGAGCAGCACCAAGTGTACCTAAAAAAAAAAAAAAAAAGAGGTGCCAACCTGGGGAAGCTGCAACATGGGACTACATGCATGCTAAACAGCGGAAGCAGCATGCTATAGACAGAGCTAAGCGATTCCACAATCAACGGATCAGATCAAAGATCTGTAGTCTTGCCACATCCAGCCTTGAATGGTGGTGGATAATTAAACAACTAACGGGAGGAGGAGGCTCCATGAATACCCCCATTCTCAATGATGGCAGAGCCCAGCACACGAGTGCAAAAGACAAGGCTGAAATGTTTGCAACCATCTTCAGCCAGAAGTGCCAAGTGGATGATCCATATCAGCCTCCTCTGAGGTCCTCACCATCACAGATGCCAGTCTTCAGCCAATTCGATTCACTCCACGTGATATCAAGAAACGGCTGAGCGCACTGGATACAGCAAAGGCTATGGGCTCTGGCAACATCCCGGCTATCGTGCTGAAGACTTGTGCTCCAGAACTAGACGCACCTCTAGCCAATCTGTTCCAGTACAGCTACAACACTGGCATCTACCTGCCAATGTGGAAAACTGCCCAGGTATGTCCTGTCACAAAGCAGAACTAATCCAATCCGGCCAATTACTGCCCCATCAGTCTACTCAAGTGATGGAAGGTGTCATCAACAGTGCTATCAAGCAGCATTTACTCACCAGTAACCTGCTCACTGATGCTCAGTTTGGGTTCCAGCAGGACCACTTGGCTCCAGACCGCATGACAGCCTTGGTCCAAACATGGACAAAAGAGTTGAATTCCAGAGGTGAGGTAAGAGTGACTGCCCTTGACATCAAGGCAGCATTTGACCGAGTGTGGCATCAAGGAGCCCTAGTAAAATTGAAGTCAATGGGAATCTATGGGGAAACTATCCACTGGCTGGAGTCATACCTAGCACAAAGGAAGATGGTTGTGGTTGCTGGAGGTCAATCATTTCAGCCTCAGGACATCGCTGCAGGAGTTCCTCAGGGCAGTGTCCGAGGCCCAACCATCTTCAGCTGCTTCATCAATGAACTTCCCTCCATCATAAGGTCAGAAGCGGAGATGTTCGCTGATGACTACAGTGTTCAGTTCCATTCGCAACTCCTCAGAAAATGAAGCAGTCCATGCCCACAAGCAGCAAGACCTGGACAACATTGTTGAATTAAATGTTCAGGTCATTGTAAACTCAAATGGGGAAAGCTTGATATTACATAGAACTGTGGCCATGTTTCTGTCATATATGTTACCTCTCCCCCATTCTTCATTTTGACAACCAGACCTCTCCATTACAGGTATCACAGTTTTCTCTGTTATTTTCGTTTTAACTAAATATAAGGATTGCTTTTAAATTTAACGTAACCACCCTACTTAACAACAGACTTTACTGGCCTCTGTTGAGCCCATTTTGCATTGTCCTATTATTTTTGGGAACATTGTATTAATCAGGACAGGTAGGGGCAATTACCAGCTTTTGATTTGGCCCATTAAAGGCCGTTGTAGTGACGTAGGAGGAATAACTCTGACCTGTGCTATGCACCGCTTAATTTCTTTTCATAATGAAAGTGCCTGGACTCTGTCCAAAATGGATTGTCCTGCTGTGTCTGTTCACAGACAAAATGTTGTTGCCCCATCCCCTTCTAGGCAGCTGTTTGCTGATGGGCCTGGTATTATTTCTGCTCCTTCACTGTGGTGGTATTTCCCATTTCAGACATCTCTTGGAAAACAATTAAATATTACGGTAGTGAACCGATGAGCAGAATAGCAAGGTTTACCAATTTTAATCCCATCCTCCCTGCAAATAGCAACATACAGCCCATAAGTAGCCATTACTGAGACATGGCTGCAAGACGGTCAGGACCCGGTTATAAGGTCTACAGAAAAGATAGGGAAAGTGGTAGAGGGGGAGGAGTAGCCTTAGTGATTAAGGATGAAATCAATTCAATGATAAGAGATATAATGAGATAGGGATGATGGGCAGGTAATCTAATTGGCAAGATGTGACTACTGGTGTCCTGCAAGGATCTGTTTTGGACCTCAACTATTCACCATATTTATTAATGACTTAGATAATGAGATAGAAAGCCACATATCCAAGTTTGCCGATGACACAAAGATAAGGCGGCATTGTAAGCAGTGCAGATGGAAGCATAAAATTACAAAGAGATATTAATAGATTAAGCGAATGGGCAAAACTGTGGCAAATGGAGTTCAATGTAGGCAAATGTGAGGTCATCCACTTTGGATCTGAAAAGGATAGAAGAGAGTACTTTATAAATGATGAAAAGCTGGAAAGAGTGGAGGCCCAAAGAGACTTGGGGGCCCATGTACATAGATCATTAAAATGTCATGGACAGGTACAGAAAATAATCAAAAAGGCTAATGGAATGCTAACCTTTATATCTAGAGGACTAGAACATGGCGGTAGAAGTTAAGCCACAGCTATACAAAGCCCTGGTTAAATCACACCTGGAGTACTGTGGGCACTTCTGGGCACCACACCTTAGGAAGGGATATATTGGCGTTGGAGGGCATGCAGCATAAATTTACCAGAATGATACATGGGGCAGGATTTTCATTGCGCCGTGGAGGCGGGATTGGAAGCGTGTGGGGGGTTAAAATCTTGAAATCGGGGGGCACGAACCCATCCCGCCCCCAACCCGCCTCCATGCCAGTTTCAAAGGAGGCGGGTACCCGACCCGCGCTGGGACCCGCCTCCCCGAGGCAGGAAGGGGATTAGTGCCAATTAACTGCCTGTTAACTGCCTTTTAGCCTAACCCCTATTTTTATTGGTGAAGTGTGGGATTCCCTCTGGCTCCAAACCACGCCAAGTTAGCGAGGCGGGCCGTCGGGATGAAGGGCTTGGAGGGGTCGAGATGCCCGGTGTTCAGGTGAGTGATGGGTGCATGAGTGCAGAGGAAAGTGTGTTTGGTGTGTGTAAAGTGTTTAAAGAAGTTTTACTTGCATGTACTTATCTTTACAGCCTTCCTTCAATCAGGTCTCGGGAGTCCCTCATCTCACCGGCACAGAAAGCAGAATGGCCACGATCTGTCAAAATCTGCAGCATTCAGCTTTCTGTTCCGGAGAGATCTCTAAATCATCCTGAGAGGAAGGAATTAACTTGGAGTACAGATTGTCAGTGTTTGACAGCTTCAAACAGCTGTGAAACGCTGATATTTCATCTGTCAAAAGGTCTTGACAGATGAAATGTCAATCTGTGACATCACCTGTTGCCGGGTGGCCCTTAATTGGCCTGCTGAGCCCGCTGGGCGGGCTCAACAAGGTCAATCAAGTGAAAATCGCGTGGGTTGGCCACAACTCGATGGAGGCGGGACTACAACCCCAAAAGTGGGAGTCCCGGCTCCTACACGCCTCCTCAATGAAAATCCAGCCCATAGACTCCAAGGGTTAAATTACGAGGCGAGATTACACAAACTAGGGTTGTATTCCCTGGAATTTAGAAGATTAAGGGGTGATTTGATTGACGTTTTCAAGATATTAAGGGGACCTAATAGGGTTTTTTTTTAATTCATTCTTGGGATGTGGGCGTCGCTGGCAAGGCCAGCATTTATTGCCCATCCCTAACTGCCCTTGAGAAGGTGGTGGTGAGCCGCCGCCTTGAACCGCTGCAGTCTGTGTGGTGAATGTACTCCCACAGTAGTTAGGTAGGGAGTTTCAGGATTTTGACCCAGCAATGATGAAGGATCGGCGATATACTTCTAAGTCAGGATGGTGCATGACTTGGAGGGGAACTTGGAGGTGGTGGTGTTCCCACGCGCCTGCTGCCCTTGTCCTTCTAGGTGGAAGAGGTCGCAGGTTTGGGAGGTGCTGCCGAAGAAGCCATGGCGAGTTGCTGCAGTGCATCTTCTGGATGGTACACACTGCAGCCACAGTACGCCGGTGGTGGAGGGAGTGGATGTTTCAGGTGGCGGATGGGGTGCCAATCAAGTGAGCTGCTTTGTTCTGGATGGTGTCGAGCTTCTTGAATGTTGTTGGAGCTGCACTCATCCAGGCAAGTGGAGACTATTCCATCCCATCACACTCCTTACTTGTGCCTTGTAGATGGTGGAAAGGCTTTGCGGGGTCAGGAGGTGAGACACTTACCATAGAATACCTAGCCTCTGACCTGCTCTTGTTGCCACAGTATTTATGTGGCTGGTCCAGTTAAGTTTCTGGTCAATGGTGACCCCCAGGATTTTGCTGGGGGGGGATTCGGTGATGGTAATGCTATTGACTGTCAAGGGGCTGTGGTTAGACTCTCGCTTGGTGGAGATAGTCATTGCCTGGCACTTTTTTAGCGCAAATGTTACCTTCCACTTATCAACCCAAGCCTAAACATCGTCCAGGTCTTGTTGCATGCAGGCATGGACTGCTTCATTATCTGAGGAGTTGTGAATGACACTGAACATCCCCATTTCTGACCTTATGTTGGAGGGAAGTTCATTGATGAAGCAGCTGAAGATGGTTGGGCCTGGGACACTGCCCTGAGGAACTTTTTTTTTATTTATTCATTGATGGGATGTGGGCGTCGCTGGCTGGCTAGGCCTGCATTTAGTGCCCATCCCTAATTGCCCTTGAGAAGATGGTGGTGAGCCGCCTTCTTGAACCGCTGCAGTCCATATGGTGTAGGTACACCCACAATGCTGTTAGGAAGGGAGTTCCAGGATTTTGGCCCAGCGACAGTGAAGGAACGGCGATACAGGTCCAAGTCAGGATGGTGTGTGGCTTGGAGGGGAACTTGTAGGTGGTGATGTTCCCATGCGTCTGCTGCCCTTGTCCTTCTAAGTGGTAGAGGTCGCGGGTTTGGAAGGTGCTGTTGAAGGAGCTTTGGCGAGTTGCTGCAGTGCATCTTGTAGATGGTACACACTGCAGCCACAGTGCGCCGGTGGTGGAGGGAGTGAATGTTGAAGGTGGTGGATGGAGTGCCAATCAAGCGGGCTGCTTTATCCTGAATGGTGTCGAGCTTCTTGAGTGTTGTTGGAGCTGCACTCATCCAGGCAAGTGGAGAGTATTCCATCACACTCCTGACTTGTGCCTTGTAGATGGTGGAAAGGCTTTGGGGAGTCAGGAAGTGAGACACTCGCCGCAGAATTCCCAGCCTCTGGCCTGCTCTTGTAGCCACAGTATTTATATGGCTGGTCCAGTTCAGTTTCTGATCAATGGTAACCCCCAGGATGTTGATAGTGGGGGATTCAGCGATGGTAATGCCATTGAATGTCAAGGGGAGATGGTTAAAGTCTCGCTTGTTGGAGATGGTCATTGCCTGGCACTTGTGTGGTGCGAATGTTACTTGCCACTTGTCAGCCCAAGTCTGAATGTTGTCCAGGTCTTGCTGCATATGGACACGGACTGCGTCAGTATCTGACGAGTCTCGAATGGTGCTGAACAGTGTGCAATCATCAGCGAACATCCCCACTTCTGACCTTATGATGGAGGGAAGGTCATTGATGAAACAGCTGAAGATGGTTGGGCCTAGGACACTGCCCTGAGGAACTCCTGCAGTGATGCCATGTGATTGAGATGAATGACCTCCAACAACCACAGCCAACTTCCTTTGTGCTAGGTATGATTCCAACCAATGGAGAGTTTTCCCCTTGATTCCCATTGACTTCAGTTTTGCCAGGGCTCCTTGATGCCACACTCGATCAAATGCTGCCTTGATGTCAAGGGCAGTCACTCTCACTTCACCTCTTGAGTTCAGCTCTTTTGTCCATGTTTGGACCAAGGCTGTAATGAGGTCAGGAGCTGAGTGGCCCTGGCGGAACCCAAACTGGGCGTCAGTTAGCAGGTTATTGGTGAGTAAGTGCCGCTTGATAGCACTGTCGACGACACCTTCCATCACTTTGCTGATGATTGACAGTAGACTGATGGGACGGTAATTGGCCGGGTCGGATTTGTCCTGCTTTTTGTAGACAGGACATACTTGGGCAATTTTCCACATTGCCGGGTAGATGCCAGTGTTGTAGCTGTACTGGAACAGCTTGGCTAGGGGCGCAGCTAGTTCTGGAGCACAAGTCTTCAGTACTATTGCCGGAATGTTGTCAGGGCCCATAGCCTTTGCAGTATCCAGTGTCTTCAGCCATTTCTTGACATCACGTGGAGTGAATTGAATGGGCTGAAGACTGGCATCTGTGATGCTGGGGACCTCAGGAGGAGGCCGAGATGGACCATCCACTCGGCACTTCTGGCTGAAGATAGTTGCAAATGCTTCAGCCTTGTCTTTTGCACTCACGTGCTGGGCTCCACCATCATGGAGGATGAGGATATTTTTGGAGCCTCCCCCTCCTGTTAACTGTTTAATTGTCCACCACCACTCACGACTGGATGTAGCAGGACTGCAGAGCTTTGATTTGATCCGATGGTTGTGAGATCGCTTAGCTCTGTCTATCGCATGTTGCTTCCGTTGTTTGGCATGCAAGTAGTCCCGTGTTGTAGCCTCACCAGGTTGACACCTCATTTTTCGGTATGCCTGGTGCTGTTACCGGCATGCTCTCCTGCACTCTTCGTTAAACCAGGGTTGATCTCCCGGCTTGATGGTAATAGTAGAGTGAGAGATATGCCGGGTCATGAGGTTACAGATTGTGGTTGAATACAATTCTGCTGCTGCTGATGGCCCACAGCGCCTCATGGATGCCCAGTTTTGAGTTGCCAGATCTGTTCGAAATCTATCCCATTTAGCACGGTGGTAGTGCCACACAACACAGCAATGTCTTGGGGCTGTGATGATTGACCTTCAACCACCACAACCATCTTCCTTTGTGCTAGGTATGACAGAGAGAAACAATTTCTGCTGGTTGGGAAGTCTATGACTGGGGAAATAGTCTTAAAAATTAGAGCTAGGCCTTTCAAGTTAGGAAACACTTCTACACACAAAGGGTGGTAGAGGTTTGGCACACTCTTCCGCAAACAGCAATTGATGCTTTTTTTAAATTCATTTTATAATTTTAAACTGAAATTGATAGATTTTTGTTAACCAAAGGTGTTAAGGGATAGGGGGCAAAGGCAGGCATATGGAGTTAGGGCACAGATCAGCTATGATCTCATTGAATGGCAGAACAGGTTCGAGGGGTTAAATAGCCTACTCCTGTTCCTATGTAAGTGATTCTATAGTACCTTACTTCATGCTGGTTCTTGCAAACCTCACTTGGTTTTAGAAGAGTTCTGTCACATGGATAAAAAAAATAGTGAAGTTCAACTTATTGTTGGGTTCTTATTAAACTGCTGTATCTCATTTTCTTTCTTTGGTAAACATGCAGTTGAGGACTCGGCCAACTTACCACCTTCCCCACCACCATCTCCAGCGTCAGAACACTTTGGGGCAGCAGAGAAAGGTAAGAAAATGGAGTGGTTATACCTCCGGGTACAGATGAAATTAATAATTCTGCTTGACTATATTTATATAAATATTGCAGTATTTAGGCATGAATGCATATAAATTGTTGATTAGAAGAAATTCTAATCCAATTTTAAAATAGAATATGTTATGTGCTTGTTTAATTGTAGTAAATTGTTCAATGCTTCCTTGTTTTCATTGAAGTGTTTGGATGATTTGTGAAGATTGAACAGATTGGTGGTGTTTGAATTACATCAGTGGATGAAACTGGCCATGCAGTAATTATAAAACAACAGTGCCTGGGACGTGCCTGGCAAAATTATAATATTTCAGGCGACCACTTGCTTGCAAAGCTGTCCTGACCAATGGGGTGTGTTTTTTATTAATGATCTGGAAACCTTACTTTGCATTGAGAATAACATAGCAACAAAACGTGCATGTAAAATACTCAATATACGCAGTAATGCAGGTTCTTTTGTATAATTTGGGGATTTGTTTAACCTTGAGCCAAATTGTATCATAGAGAACATATAATTAGTTGAAGTGGGAGTAGTGCAAGTTGCAGGTTTTATTCTTTGTTGGGGGTGGGGGGAGGGGGGTGGTAGGAGGGAGACTCTACAAGTTATTTCAAATCCTGTTAGAATGGTGATTTCTTTATATTTTAAGCATTTACCTTGCTTAATTTTCTTCACTGGAAGAAAAAGTCAATTAAAGTAAATGGAATTTGATGAAAAAAGTAAAACTGTAGGGGCAGTGTTTCAGACCATCTGTTTCTGATTTTTGGATTTCTCTGCAATGCTGTTAAATCGGTTCCCTGTTCAAAACAGAAAGGTAGCAATTATAAAGTAGTTCTGTGACAATTTGTATTATAGATATGCAATTAAACAGAAGTTTGAATTCTGTAACCAAAACAGAAATAGACTGGAAACAATCAGCAGGTCAGTCAGCATTTATTGAGAGAACAGGCAAGTTAAATTTTCAGGTATAGATCCTTAACATAGACATCTATGTTCTTACAAACTAAATGTTAGATCAAAATGTTAGTATTCACATGGAATTTTTAAGTTTCATCACAACCCACATTCTAGTGACCAGGTTTTGCTGTAAACCATGCAATAGAAACATAAAATTGTCAGAAAATAAAATATTTGTTGTATATAACAGAAATAAACAGTGCTACTGGAAAATAATGCAATGCATTTTACTAAAATATTCACTGTTCTTTACTTATGAGATGGCTGTACCATAGGCTTGGGGTTTAGGTGACTTTAGAAACTGTTAAGACCAATGTTTATTTATAACCTGTTAATAGCTTAAATTTTTAATGCAAAGTTGACAGTGTTAACTATCTAGTATGGGCAGCAGCACTGAGGGTATATTTATTTCACCTGGGCTTAAGTATATGCTTCAGGGCCGGTTTCATCACACTCGAGCAGCTGATTTATTGTTGTGGTCCTGTGTCTGTTTGTCGAATTATCCCTGTGTCTATTTGTAGATTTAGGGATTGAGGTTAAGGCTAAACCTCTCCAAAGGTGCTCAACCTATCAGCCTGTCATCACTCAGGAGAAGCGCAAACTCCTAGCCCCCTCCATTTCTGTTTCTGTTCACGATGAAGAGCCTTACAATTCTGATGAGGAGTACTATGAGCATCCTTTATTCAGTTCACAATGGAGTGCCACTAGTACACTCCCCAGTGCTGCAATTCAACAGGCAGATGAGTTGTGTAGTCAGGACAAAGGTGAACCAAGCATGGTTCCTTTTTTCTTATTCCCCCTCCCTTTGTTTTTGTCTTGCATGCGTTCACCAGTCCTGTTGTTTTTTCCATATGGAAGTGAAGTCCCTTGTGCACTTATTCACAAAACATTTAAAAAATGACCAATTTCCCAGACAGCAGCTGGCAAAGTTCTGAATCATCACATATGAAAGGTGCCATGCAGGCACATCTGCCATTTTATAGATATCCATGGAACTGGATTAAATTTGTATTCACCTTTGTATAATGTGTAGAATGCCTGATTTTAAAACATTCTAATTATAATGTGTAAAATCAGAAATCAATACATAAGTAAACCTGCATTGAGATTTTCACCTATAAATGTAGATTGTAAGGATTTTGGTAATATTAAAAGAGTTGAACTTTAAGGTCGTCCAATTCATTAACCCATGATTCTCCCCCTGCCCCATTCATTTTAATGGACAGGAACATCTCAGGCTGGTGAGTGCAGAAGCAGAAAACCAGAGCCTAAATATCAAGGCAAGATAGAAATTGCTTGTATTTTTAAAAAATAATAATCTAGTATCTACACTTCATAAAACCTGCAAATCAAATCTCCATTTTATAGGCAAAAACATTGCATTAAAAAAAAATTAACATTGGATCTTAATGTTTTTAAACTTACTAGTTATAAGTAAATAAAACTGCTTGATGAGTCTTTTATAAAATACTAGCTGGAGTGCCCGGCAGTGCCGAGGCTTTTTCGAGGGCATGTTGTTGTTGGAAGAGAGAGAGAGAGCGACTGGGGGGGGAAGAGAGAGAGCGACTGGGGGGGGAAGAGAGAGAGCGACTGGGGGGGGGAAGAGAGAGAGCGACTGGGGGGGAAGAGAGAGAGCGACTGGGGGGGAAGAGAGAGAGCGACTGGGGGGGGAAGAGAGAGAGCGACTGGGGGGGAAGAGAGAGAGCGACTGGGGGGGGGAAGAGAGAGAGCGACTGGGGGGGGAAGAGAGAGAGCGACTGGGGGGGGAAGAGAGAGAGCGACCTGGGGGGGGAAGAGAGAGAGCGACTGGGGGGGAAGAGAGAGAGCGACTGGGGGGGAAGAGAGAGAGCGACTGGGGGGGGAAGAGAGAGAGCGACTGGGGGGGAAGAGAGAGAGCGACTTGGGGGGGAAGAGAGAGAGCGATCTGGGGGGGAAGAGAGAGAGCGACTTGGGGGGGAAGAGAGAGCGACTGGGGGGGGAAGAGAGAGAGCGACTGGGGGGGAAGAGAGAGAGCGACTGGGGGGGAAGAGAGAGAGCGACTGGG
The DNA here is from genome assembly GCF_052327205.1 of Somniosus microcephalus. Taxonomy (NCBI): domain Eukaryota; kingdom Metazoa; phylum Chordata; class Chondrichthyes; order Squaliformes; family Somniosidae; genus Somniosus; species Somniosus microcephalus. The sequence continues at coordinate 201,482,564 of NC_140990.1, read as the reverse complement.
GGGGAAGAGAGAGAGCGACTGGGGGGGGGAAGAGAGAGAGCGACTGGGGGGGGAAGAGAGAGAGCGACTGGGGGGGGAAGAGAGAGCGCGACTGGGGGGGAAGAGAGAGCGCGACTGGGGGGGAAGAGAGAGAGCGACTGGGGGGGAAGAGAGAGAGCGACTGGGGGGGGAAGAGAGAGAGCGACTGGGGGGGGAAGAGAGAACGACGGGGGGAAGAGAGAGAGCGACTGGGGGGGAAGAGAGAGCGACGGGGGGGGAAGAAGAGAGCGCGACTTGGGGGGGGAAGAGAGAGCGCGACTGGGGGGGGGAAGAGAGGAGCGCGACTCTGGGGGGGAAGAGAGAGAGCGACGGGGGGAAGAGAGAGAGCGACGGGGGGAAGAGAGAGAGCGACGGGGGGGAAGAGAGAGAGCGACGGGGGGGAAGAGAGAGAGCGACGGGGGAAGAGAGAGAGCGACGGGGGGGAAGAGAGAGAGCGACGGGGGGGAAGAGAGAGAGCGACTGGGGGGGGGAAGAGAGAGAGCGACACGGGGGAAGAGAGAGAGCGACACGGGGGGAAGAGAGAGAGCGACACGGGGGAAGAGATGAGAGCGACACGGGGGGGAAGAGAGAGAGCGACACGGGGGGAAGAGAGAGAGCGACGGGGGGGAAGAGAGAGAGCGACGGGGGGGAAGAGAGAGAGCGACGGGGGGGAAGAGAGAGAGCGACGGGAAGAGAGAGAGCGACGGGGGGGGAAGAGAGAGAGCGACGGGGGGGGGGGGGAGGAGGGGGGAGGGAGAGGAAGAGGGGGAGGGGGGGCAGAGGGAGGGGGAGGGAGAGGGCGAAACAAGGCGAAAATATATTTATAAACTCAGGGATATACCTGTTTATACACTGTATGAATGGAACCGCGTTTATGTGTTCAACCATAAATGTATTTTGATGCTTTGGCAACATAAGATGTACCTTATCATGCCAATAAAGCGATTTGTATTGTATTGTATTGTATTGAGAGGGGGGGAAGCGGGGGGGGGGGGGGGAGGGGAACTGAGACGGCCAATTGCGGCTGGCCGGGCCTGGTTGCCTTGGTAACCCTCCTCCCCTCTCCGCCTCCCGATCTCTGGGCCTGAGCGGCCGATTGCGGCTGGCGAGCCCGGTTGCCAGGGTAACCCTCTCCGCTCCCCCTCCCCTCCCGAGCCCCGGTTGCCTTGGTAACCCTCCTCCTCTCTCCGCCTCCCGATCTCTGGGCCTGAGCGGCCGATTGCGGCTGGCGAACCCGGTTGCCGGGGTAACCCTCTCTGCTCCCCATCCCCTCCCCTCCCGAGCCCCGGTTGCCTTGGTAACCCTCCTCCCCTCTCCGCCTCCCGATCTCCGGGCCTGGGCTGAGCGGCCGATTGAGGCTGGCGAGGCCGGTTGCCGGGGTAACCCTCTCCGCTCCCCCTCCCCTCCCGAGCCCC